>NC_135322.1:60272251-60585520 GCF_048772815.1 Callospermophilus lateralis
AAATGTAAAAAGAAATGTTGTTCAGTGGTAGAGAGCCCCCTGATTCAACCCCCAGTACACTCCCCATACTCAAGCATAGAATCAAAATCCATGCTGCTGAATTTTAATGCAGTAGAAAGCAGTCTTGACATATTGTTTTAAACTTACCCAATCTGGAAAAATTTCACAAAATAAACAATAGATATTGTGGGCCAATTTGGAATGAAATGCAGACTCTCATTCACTATAGGTACCTTTACAAATTAAGATGACCTCGTTGGAAAACAATATTATAAAACATCTCTAGTAATTTCACTCCTGGAAATGTATTCTGAGGAAATAATTCAACAAAAAGGAAAGGCTGTATGTCACAAACATGTTTATTACATTGTCAACTGTTACAGAAAAACAACTAGAAACTAAATGCCTAACACTAGGAAATGGTATTATAAATTATAACATCTCCAATAAAAATGACATCTGAAAGGCAGAGGAAATTGTAAAAAAAAAAATGGTAATGATGTATTGCTGGGTTAAAACTCATACAAAAATTTATATAAAATAGCTTTTACCATAAACAACTAAATTTTATTCTCTGTAAATAAAAACATCCTGTATGTTCCAAAACCGTAGCAGCCTATCATAACCTTTGGAAAACAAGCATAGGGATTGTGTTGAGTTCCATTTCTCTTCTGCTTCCTCCCTTACCAGCTGTATAGGAAAGTTGCACCCCATCCCCATGTATTAGTTCCATATTTGTACATTGAGGTAAATAATGAGTGTGAAGAAAAAAAGTAACAGTAAGGGAAACACTCTCTTAATCTACAATGTACTATATAAAAAATGTTGCAATTATCAGGAAATAGCAAAACTTCAGGGAAGATGAGTTCAATTAGAAGTTGGAAGATTAAAACAGGACCAATGACATGAAATTCTAAACAACTTCGGCGGGGGGTCTCTGGCGAGTGTGTTATGAGTGTGCATGTTGTGTGTGTTTTTCTAAAACGGACATTTCTGGAAGACTTTCTAATTGAAAGAAATTGTCTACAACTTAATTTATTCCTCAAGATAATTTTTAAACTTGGAAAGAGTTTCTTAAATTTTCCATTTTGTTGGCAAGTTCTCATATGATATGACAATAGTCTCAATTAAACTGTTGGGATCAGTTTGATATGGGGATATATGTAACCTGGAAGTAACAGTGTAGAAAAAAACATAATTATCACATCTTTTGTTGTTGTTTGTTTTTGCGGTACCCATCAAAGCACCATTCTGTGTCCATTAAGTAAGTGATCAGAGTTTCCTTGGCAAGATGACACATCCAGTGTGGGCGGGTGGGTCTGAACATGGGATCCCTTGGCTAAGGGACTCCTCTTAGCTTGCTGACATGACCATGGATTATTAATCACTTAATAACAATTTCATGATTTCTGTGAACCTCCTGAAATTATGTGTAATTGTATATCTTTCTGGGAAGAGTATCTAAGCTTCATTTTTAGATTCTCTAAGGAATTCATGATGCCAAGTAGTTAACAAGTCAAAGCATCAAGGTATCTTTCCTACCTTAAAAAAATCCTCTCAATAATCACACAAATTCCTTCATATATTCCAGAGTCATTGTCAAGATGCTGCCCTCTGATAATCTGGTTTCCCATCTTATTGCCTCCAAGAAGAGAATGCAGTGAGCTCCTGACGGTGGCACTTGGGCCACAAGAGAGCCATATTTCTCATTGCAAAGTTAAGAAATGGGCCATCAGGGAAAGGGAAACATCTCATGTCCAAGCCGCCAGGTGCAAGTACAACAGACCTGGGGAATAATAACTAGTGTGTGGAACACGGTCCAGATGCTTCTATAGAGTACCTCATTTCCTCATTACAAATCTGCAAGGAGGGAGTGCTTCCACTTGCATTTGAGGGAATAAACGTTTAGTATAATGAAGACACTTTCTCAGGGTCACACAGCCGCCTGCCTTCTAACACCAGGGGTTTTTCATGCTGACACCCACTATCACGAAGTGGAGCTAAGTTACATCAACTGTGGGCATTGTGCCACTGCCTCAAAGCCCTCCACGTCTTCTAGCAACAGAGTCTCGTGGTGTGTGAGCCAGGCACAGCTGCCCAGAAGACCTCCCAAGTGAAGAAGTTGATTTAGGGATGGAAATGTGACCCAAGCCAGCCCCATTCCAGGTCTTCCCTGATTGTTGTAAATGGGGAAGCATGGGAGGCCTTTTGCCTCTCTGGCCTTGGAGGAAGCTCACCTACCAAGGAGGAAAAGAAAGCTCAGAAATCAGAAGGAACAGACATGGGTGGCAGGAGATCCAGCTCCAGTTCTAGAAGTTCTTCCTTTCGTCCCATGAATGTCCCTCATTCCCTCCTGAGGAGATGAGTCCATCAATGGGAGGGAGTCAGTGACCAAAACAGTCCCAGCTACCTTGAACTGCATGTGTCCCTCACATCCCAACTCAGGTGGGTTCTACTGTTGCCAAGTGAAGGAAAGGAGGAACCCAGTGGTAAACCAAATTGCCCAAGGTCACAGAGAGGATGTGGCAGAGGATTTAGGAGGCAGACTCTCTCTCAGTCATCGAGTTTATGTTGCTCTCCATCAACATAATGTCAACATAGGATTCTGTCAGTGGAAACCAAGTGGTTATAGATCCCTTTGGGAAGAGATCTGAAAGCCATTTAGATGCCGTCAGTGAGGGGTGTTTGCCCTGAGGATGCAGGGACCCCCACTAGCTTGCCGACATGACCATGGATTATTCATCATTTGCTGTAACAACTCCAAGAATCTCCTGGGTTTACAACAACGAAGCTTTCTTACTTGAATGCAGGTTTGGAGCTCAGCTACCTCTGTCTCTGTCCAGCCTGCTCCACTGTCTGCTACTCCAGGACTCAGTCACCATAGGGGTCTTCAATATTACAGCAGGAAGCAGGAAATCAGCCACGTGACGCAGTCTCACTGAAGGCTTCTGTGGAGAAAACCCCTTCACTTTTCTTTTATTTTCTTTCTTTTTTAAATATATTTTTTCCTTTAATAAATATTTAATGAAATACAAATAGGATATAAGGTACAACAAATAAAGTTATGATTCATTTTTTTTCACATCTTCATACATGTATTTTATATAATGGAGACCCTCATCTTTTCTTTCTTTTTGATGCTGGGGATTGAACCCAGGGCCTGGGCTATAGCCCCAGCCCCCCTTCATTTTTCTTTAAGATTTCTTTTTTTCTTTTTCTTTTCCTTCTTTTCTCCTTTTTCCATCGAGCATAAGTATAAATGTGTTTGTGTGGGTGGGTGGGTGTGTTCTAGCTGTGTGGATTAGCTTGTGGACGTGTTCACATTCTTTTTTACCTTCATTTTATCACTTTTTTCTACCTTTTTAGTTTTTATTTGTTGTCTTTCCTCAACCATATGCTATCTTGCCTTGTTTTGACTTTAGAGGAGTAAGGGGTTTTGTTTACGTGCCTTGGTTTGATTATTTGTGTGTTTTGGCTCTTGTCTTTCTCTTATTATTTCTTTTTCTTCTCCTTCTCCTTCAATAGTCAGATTTACTTGTTCTCTCCCTCCTCCCCCCTCGTTATTCTTTTATTTTTTTACTCCTTCTTTTACTTCTCCTTGCTACCTCCCTCCTGTTGCACCTCTGTTCACCTTTTGAAATAGTTTAAACTCTTTTACTTTCCTACCCCATTTTCTTTCTTCTTAATGATTTTGCTATCTTTAAGGACAATTTAGCTCATATAATTATCCCCCACTATTCATGTTATTGGGGCTATTTGTACTGGGAAGGGCACAGTTGACACCTGCTTTTTATTTTTAATGCTACATCTAGCTTGCAGCTTCTTATTGTTGCTGATATTAAATGCTGATCCTACAGTTCCTTGTTTTGTGATAATTAATCATGTACATTCTTTAATAGACACCAGACATTTATTCTAATGCTGTATATTAACTTCTGTATGTATGTAAATGGTCTCAACTCTCCAATTAAAAGACACAGACTGGCAGAATGGATTAAAAAACAAGATCAAACAATATGCTATTAGCAAGAGACTTACAAGCAAAGGTATCCACACACTGAAAGTAAAAGATATTCCACTCAAATGGAGTCTGAAAACAAGCAGGGGTAGCTATTCTCATATCTCATAAAGCAAATATCAAGAAAAATTAATCATAAGAGGCAAGGAAGGCCACTACATGCTGTTAAAGGGAACAAGAAGATATAATAATAGTAAATATTTATGCCCCAAATGTCAGTGTACCTAATTACATAAAATAAATCCTTCTTGACTCATAATAAAATAATACTTGGTGATTTCAACACACCTCTCTCATTAAGAGACAGGTTGAGCTGGGGTTGTGGCTCAGTGGCAGAGCACCTGCCTAGCATGTCACTGGGTTTGATTCTCAGCACCATGTATCAATAAATAAAATAAAGGTTCATTGACAACTAAAAAATATATATTTTAAAAAACAGAGACAAGTAATCCAGCTCAATAAAGATACAGCTGACCTAAATGATACTATAAATCAAATGAACCTAACAGGCATCTACAGGATATTTCACCCAACAACTAAATACACTTTCTTCTCAGCAACTCATGGAACCTTTTCCAAAATAAACCATATTTTAGAACACAAGGCAAATTTTAAAAAATAGAAATTTGATCTTGTGCATCATATCAGATTATAATGGGTTGAAATTAGAACTTAAAAGCAAGAAAACTTTTAGAAGCCACATAAGCATATAGTGATTGAACAATAGTCTTTTAAATGAGAATGGATCACAGAAGAAATAAGAGAAGGATTTTTATGTTTAATTCCTAGAATTAAATGAGAACAGCTATATAACATACCAAACCCTTTGTAACACTGAGAAAAAAGTATATAGCATTAAGTGCTCACATTAAAAACAAAAACAAAGATTCCAAATAAGCTCTCTAATGCTACATCTCAAGGCCTTAAATAATCAGAAATAAACTAATTCCCAAATCAGTAGAAGAAAGGAAATAATTAAGATCAGAGCCAAAATTAGTGAAATAAATAATTTTTTAAAATACAAAGGATCAATTCAATAAAAACTTGTTTCTTGGGGGCTATGGCTCAGTGGTAGCACACTTGCCTGGCACATGTGAGGCACTAAGTTCAATTCCAAGCACCACATGTAAGTAAATAAAATAAAGGTCTTCCAACAACTAAAAATTTTTTTTAAAGACGTTTATTTAAAATGATAAACAATACTGATAAAAAGTCTAGCCAAAATTACTTAGGAATAAATCTAAGAAGAAATTAAAGGGATACTAATAGAAAAAAAAGTCAAACTATCTCTGTTTGCTGATGACATGATTCTATACCTATAGGATCCCAAAAATCCCACCAGAATACTTCTAGGTCTGATAAAAAAAAATTCAGCAAAGTAACATGATAAAAGAATAAGAGAGAAGACCCAAATCAACAAAATTAGAAACAAGAAAGGAGATATCACCAGACATTTCCAAAATCCAGAGATATAATCCAATAAATCAGAAAATCTAGAAGAAACTGACAAATCTCCTTGACACATATGACGTACCCAAATTGAACTAAGAGGATGAGGAAACCTAAACAGACCCATATCAAGCAATACTTAGAAGCTTTCCAACAAAGAAAAGCCAAAGACCGGATGAATTCTCAGCTGAGTTCTACCATGCCTTTAAAGAACAGCTTACACCAATCCTCCTCAAATTATTCCATGAAATAGAAAGGGAGGGAACACTCCCAAGCTTATTCTATAAAGCCAGTATCACCCTGATATCAAAATCAGATAAAGACAAGTCAATGAAAGAAAACTACATACCAATATCCCTGATGAACATAGAAACAATAAAATATTAGAACATTGCATTTAAAAACATATTAAGAAATCAAAAATCATGATCAAGTTAGATTCATCCCAGGAATGCAAGGTTGGTTCAATATACATAAATCAAGAAATGTAATTCATCACATAAATTAGAATCATAGGCAAAAATCACATGATCATCTTGATGGGTGCAGGAAAAAACCTTTGGCCAAATCTAGCACCAATTCATTATTTTTTAAATATTTTTTTAGTTGTCAATGGATCCTTAATTTATTTATTTATATGTGGTGCTGAGAATCGAACTCAGTGCCTCACACATGCCAGGCAAGTGCTCTACCACTGAGCCACAACCCCAGGCCCAGCACCAATTCATTTTTAAAACTCTGGAGAAAATGACATAGAAGGAACTTACCTAAACATCATAAAGACTATTTATGACAAAACCAAAGCCGACCTCATCCTGAATAGAGAAAAACTGAAAACATTTCCTCTAAAATCTGAAACAAGACCAAGAAGTCCACTCTCACCACTCCTTTTCCATTTACTGCTTGAAAACTTGAGCCAGAGAAATCAGGCAGGAGAAGAAATTAAAGTGATAACTAATAGAAAAAGAAGCCAAACTATTTCTGCTTGCTGAAGACATGATTCTATACCTATAGGACCCCAAAAATACCACCAGAAGACTTCTAGATCTGATAAACAATTCAGCAAAGTAACACCATACAAGATCAATTATAATGATCAATAGTTGTTTTTTTTTTATACTCTAGAAACAAATATGTCAACAAAGAAATCAAGAAAACTGCCCCATTCACAATAACCTCAAATAAATACCTAGGGCCATGCCCTGTGGCACATGCCTATAACCCCACCAGCTTGGCTGAGGCAGGAGGATCATGAGTTCAAAGCCAGCCTCAGCAATGCTGAGGCACTAAGCAACTCAATGAAACCCTATCTCTAAATAAAATACAAAATAGAGCTGGGGATGTGGCTTGGTGGTCTAGTACCCCTGAGTTTAATCCCCAGTACCAAAAAAAAAATTACTTAGGAATAAATCTAACTAAAGACCTCTACAGTAAAAATTATAAAACATCAAAGAAAGAAATTGAAGAAGACAGAATTCAGGGACAAATCCAAATAAATACAGTCATCTGATCCTTGACAAAGGTGCCAAAATCAGACATTGGAGAAAAAAATAGCCTTTTTAACAAATGGTGCTAGGAAAAAATATGTAGAAGAATGAAATTAGATCCCTTTCTCTGACTCTGCTCAAAAAATCAACTCAAAGTGGACATAGGAATTAGATCAGATCCAGCAAGGATAGAGGGGGAGGAAGGGATGAAAAGAGTCACTGGCAAGATCGGAGGGTCATCCTTAAACTAATTAGGCACCACACATTAACCTGAGGGTGGGCCAGCTTCCTAAGGCCCCCATAAGATGCAGAAAGGAAGGAGAAGGTATCTAAACAAAGTGGAGATTCTGTCAGGAAGAACACCGAGGATCGTGGAAGGTACTGTACATAGATGACAATGAGATAAGACCAATGTGCCATCATCTCACCCACTTCACATTAAAACACAGCCCTAAGTGAAGACCCCTGCTTTCCCCTGGAAATCACCTCCCTTCCTCCTCCTCAGTTACTGTTCTTTTCTACTGTTCATTGTTCCCATGTGTCTTATTTTGCTTCTAGTATACATGTTTGTATACCTAAGCAATATGCTATAATCTCTTCTATATTTTTAAACTTAATGTACACAGGATCATACCATAGAAACTACTCTACAACTTATTTTTCATTGTTCATCATCTGATTTGCAGCATGTCCGCAGGAAGGAGAAGTTCCCATTCACACATTTTCGCTGAGGCTCTCCCGTGTGTGAAGGAACCACAGTGTATTCATTCATCCTCCTCTTCCTGAATCTTTTCTTGTGTTTTTCTTAACTCTACAAAGAAAGCTGTTGTGGACATTCTCAGTACACAACTCTTGGTGTATTTGTAGAAGTGTTCCTTTGGGGTATGTAAATAGGAGAGGCAATGTCGAGTCAGAGATATATACAGCCTGAACGTCCGTTGCCAACAGAGGTTAAAAAGAGCTCTGTCCCTCCGCATCCTTACTAACACATGCTAGAACCAAGTTTAACATCTGTTAATTTTGAAATTTTTAAAATCATCCGTGGTTCTTGCTAGTTTCTCCATACCACATGGGCAAGGACGATGTTTATCTCATCCACTGTAGACTCTCTTTGTTAAAAATCTTCATTTCTTAGGTGTAGATGGACACAACACAATGCCTTTGTTTTTATGTGGTGCTGAGGGTCGAACCCGGGTCCCGCCCATGCTAGGTGAGTGCTCTACCGCTGAGCCACAATCCCAGCCCCACTGTAGCCTCTTAACTCTTGTACATTTCATGAAGGAGAGCCAGGTGACAGTGGGCTCCTGGAGAGTGGGGCCCCAACCTCATTCCTGTAGGTGCAAGTCCTTTTCTATGTTAACGGTAAGAAGGAAGGAGAGGTGCAGTCTATCTACTGTGAAAGTCTTGCTATTGACTGAATCAGCACACACAGAATCTAAAGAATGGGAGAACGGTGTCCTCTGCCCTCTAGCTGCCAGGCAGCTTCTGGAGGAGTCCCTCCTGCCCCCAGGGTGCTCTGGGCCACTCGTGCCCTCCTAACCAGGGTCTTCCTTAGCCTCCGCCTCAGGTGATCAGTCAACCAGGTCCATCAGGCTTTCTTTTGAGCTAGAGGGTAAGGAAGAGGATGCAGTGACCAGAAAGAAGGGGAAGCAAAGAAGAAATGAAAGAGAGCAGCCTTCCTGGCCCAGCCTCAGCAGGAGCAGCTGGACACCAGCTTCTGTTGGTAAGAAGAACACTTCTCAGCCCAGGACACTGACAAATGGATTTAGTTTTCCCTCTGCTTTTTCAAATACCTCCGTTTTCTAAGCAAACGTGGGCCAAAATCCTAGAAAAAAGACAAATAGACACCACACCTCACCAGAATTGGCACAGACTCCAGCCAACCACAACCTCTTCCAAATCCAGCTTCCTGCAGTGGTTTTCAGTCAGGGGCAGCAGTGCCCCCTGGAGGCAGACGGGAATGTGTGATGGCATTTGAAGTGGTCTCCCACTCTGGAACCTAACAGGTCAGGGCCTGCAGCCTGCAATGAGCAGGACAGTCCCTCACAAGAGGAGCTGTCTGGCCTAAAAGGCTGAGAGTACCCTCACTGCAAGTGCTGTTGGCTCTGGGAGGCCAAGAGCAAGGCCCGACGTGTTCAGAAGTGCTGCCCCTGTGCTAGACTGCGCCTGGGCAGAGCCGGGGCTCCATAAATACTGGCTGAGGTGAAGAACGCATGTATGAATGCAGAGCTCTATGGCAGCGGCCCAGAGAACTCAAGTGCCTGTGGCAAGCGCACAGTGAAAAGCAGGTGCCAACTCGTCAGTCAAAAGCAGACGAGGAGGGCTGGGGCTGAGGCTGGAGCAGTGGAGCAGCGCTTGCTGCTGTGGGGCACTGGGTTCGATCCTCAGCACCATATAAATAAATAAACTAAAGGTATTGTGTCCATCCACAACTAAAATTAAAAATAAAAAAAGCAGACAAGGAATCTTAAGGGAAAATACCTCTATGAGGAAGTAAAGTGGAATTTTCTTTAGTTGAAAGGAGATTTTGTTCTTTCTTCCTGGAAACCATCAAATGCTGTATTCTCTCCCTTTTAGAAAGTCGTGGTATTTGAAGAGATACAGTCAGAGTGAGAAATAGATCGGTGCTCAGAGTCACCAAGCAACCCAAACCCGTCCTCTCAAGCCTCTTAACTTACAGTGACCACTATACAGCATAGCATGGCAAAACTCACCATAGCAGCTGGTGACATGGGCCTTGGAGGGAAAGCCAGGGGAGTTCCCAAGCCTCAGGAACTGGACTGTCTGTCACAGGGCACTGCAGTCACACATCAGTTCTGACCCCTAGCAGCTGAGTTATTTCAGATAAGTGTCCAAGTGACTCCAAGCCTCAGCTTCCTCATTAATAAAATGGGGACAGCGATGCTTACTAGAAGGTAAGAGGAGAATTAGATAAGGCAAGAAAAGCCCAAAGTACAGCGCTCAGCATTTAGCAAGCACTTACTTCCACTATCACATTACTCCTCTGAAAAGCAACTCCAGATAAATGGCCAGAGATGAGACCTCTGACCACCTAGGGACAGAACAGCCACTCTGCCACTGAACCCAAGGACAGGAGCAGACTGAAAGAACACCATGTTCTGAAGAGATACAAACAAGGTAATTTTATTCTCCTCCAAGCCATTTTGTTCCATAGCTGAACAAGACAGTGTTGTGACTCACACTTTGAAATATAATTGTGTTTCTGTTTCCCTCTGGTGATAAATATTTCATCTGTAGGCCTCTCTTGCAAAAGTGAAGGTCTCCAGTGACCTCATTCCTATTCAAACCTTACAAATGCAAGTTCCCAGCCCTCTACCCTTCCCCCACCTCGGGCCTTCTCAGGCATTCTGCTTTACCAGAGAGTAGATTCGTGTTTTATTCCAATAACTTTAAACATCAACAGTAATGAAAACACTTGGCATCTGTTTTCTGTTGAAATGTGAATGCTTCGGAACAATATTTACAAAACCCACTTCCCAACCACTGCTCTTAGATTTGATTAAGTAACAGTAAAACACGACATTCCAAATCAGAGCTACAAGCTGTTCTTGGGCTGTGCAAGAGCCGATCCTTTATATTTTCAAATTTATGAGTATACTTCTAGAGAAACATCACTTACCCAGCTGATAGAGCAAATGTTCTCTTCTCTAACTCCATTGCAATATAGTGTGGGCTTTTCTGACTCAAATCCCAGTTGATGTTCCCTTCCACCATTTGGAGATTGGGTGATGCAGGAAATAATTCAAATATTGGTAGAACATGCACTTGGATACTTCCATGATTAACCTTTTAGTAAAGATGACTGACATTAAACAAATTAAAGTAATTCATTGTAGGAGCAGGGCAGAGAGTAGTCTCATATTGTTTTATCAAACTCAGGTATCCATTCAGAACACTGAGAAAATTCTCTCCTGGAGATCCTGGTGGGCAGGCAGCAATGTCCACACATCTAATGACACAGCCACAGTGCTTCATCTAAAGTGAATCCACCACTAATAACTGTCACTAGGTGCAGTAGGCTGAATAATGGCCTCCAGAGACACCAGGTCCTAATCCCTGGGACCTGCACCTGTTAGCTTATATGGAAAGAGGATGTTTGCAAGTGTGATTAAACTAGGGGGCTTGAGATTGTCCTGGGTTATGTGGAGAGTGCTAAGGGCCATCACAAGTGAGAAGGCCACGTGACTAGAGAGGCAACGATCGCAGTGATTTGCCACAAGCCAAGAACATCAGCAGCCACAAAAGCCAGCAGAGGCAGGGCATGGATTCGTCCCCAGAGCTTCCAGTGGGAGTTCACCACGTTTCAGTTCATTGAGATCCACTGCAGACTTCTAGCCTCCAGAACTGAAGGACACGTTTCTGTTGATTCAAGGCAATCACATTTAGGGTAACTGTTACAGTGATCACAGGAAACTAACATATTGTGCAAACAAAAGGCAAATCGCAATGAAATCAAGAAATTAGCACTGAAAAGAATTTAATCCAATACTCCCTCTGTTCCTGTTTTACAGATCAGGAAACTAGATAGCTCTGTCACCTTAAGGAAAGGCGGAAAAAGAGGTGGTGGTGTGAAAGGCAAGTTTCAAAATCAGAATTTTTCCTGAGATCTTGGCCTCCCTGTGCATCTTTTACCTCCTTAGAACCTCAGTGTTCTCACCTGTAACAAGCAAGGTCTTTTAGGAAAGTTAAGCCTTTGGCCTGAAGGGGCAGGTTTCTGACCTTTCCAGTATTTAATTCTTGTGTAATACTAACCAATATGGTGGCCACTAACCACATTTAGCTATTTAAATTAAAATCAAAAATTCGGTCCCTCATCCCCACAAGTCACGTTTCAAGAGCCCAACACTCACACAGCTACCATACTGCATGGTGCAGACATATAAACCTGGCCGTCACCATGTGAGGTTCTTCTGGACAGTGCTGGACCAGGCTAGAAGACTTCTCCCCAGACTCCAGGTCTGGTTTGTTCATAATATAACCTCAAATTATCAGGTGTGCCAGCACGCCTGGGGGAATCCAGCGGGGCCTTGAATGAAGGTCTCAGTGACTTCCACCCTCTTGGCTCCCCCTTTCCCAGTAGGCTTCTTCTGCATTCTCTGAAAGATGCTGCAACATGGGCGTGTGAAGCTTTCTTAGCTGGACACAGGAGGAACACAAGGGGGCTGAGAATAAGATTCGGTGTCTGAATCTGACTGTATTTAACTCATGCCTTGGAAGACCCCCCAAAGTGCCTTAGCACTCAGGGCCGCTCACAGCCTGGTCCCACGGGATGCCGTCTTGAGACGCCAAGAGAAGCCAAACGCACGAGCCCTACTCACTCCAGAAAAGATCTACTAATGTTGGTAATGGCCTTTCACAGTTTAAAAGCCTTTGACTCATACAGCTTGTGAGGCAGAAAGACCCCATGTTACAGGTGAGAACACTGAGGTTCCAAGGAGGTAACACAACTTGCAAAAGATGCACAGGGAGGCCAAGATCTCAGGGAAAATTCTGAGTCTGAAACTTGCCTTTCACACCACCACCTCTTCTTCTTCCTTTCCTTAAGACAGAGACACTGCCCAGTCCTTCTGGAGCACGTGGCTGGCCCTTGCTCCTCTGTGGAAATCAGGTGGGATCTAGCAGAGTCTGCCTCCATCAGTCAAAAGCTCCCTGTGTCCCTATGTCTGGTTTTCACATCTCTTTCTCTTCCCTGGGAGGGCTGAGAAGACCAATCAAGTCCAAAGGGAAATGAGATGAATGTTTGGAATCACAGCTCTGAGCAGTCAACTCTAGAAATGTGAGAATCTTGTATGAATTCACTTTGAAGGAGTGATTCCTTCTCTTCAAACAGGTCGTGTATCCCAATGAGATTGGGTTTTAAAGGCATTTCTCTTCATATGGCTGGGTGCATGCATTTATTTCCTGTTTTCTTCCTTTCTCTTTCACATGCGCACACACCTGCTAGGTGCCTGCAGACACAGTGTTCCATGCACATGCCAACTGAAACCTCGTATGGGCCACCAAATGCCACAGTCTGGCTAGGCACGAATAACTGAGGCGCCACGAAGCCTTGTAGGTTCAAATAGCAACTACTTTATTTCAACTCTCACGGGCCCTGCACGTGCGCTTTTCCACCAATGCCACCCACGCAGCCTTCTCCTGGGACACACCACACACCAACCGGAAATCCCTCCTCCGGCACTTCCCCAACCAATGAGAACTCTCCAGGAATCCCTGCGAGAACTCCAAAGTAATGCGAGAACTCCAAAGTAGCGGGCCAAGGTGGACAGTAAAGGTGTAATATACAATTGAATCAATCCAGCATCATCTTAATGGCTCGCCTCTCAACCAATACTATTGGCAAAACGCCAGGGGCCATTCCGACTCGGCTGTGGCTCTCAGCATCATCTTATGTGAAATGTGATCCTTCAGTCCTCACCAGTCTGTGAAGAAGGTGCTGTAATTATTCCCATTTTGTCGCTCAAGAAACTGATGTTGTAAGAGCTTAAAAAAACTTGCCCTTCATCACCTTGGCTCATAGGTGATGGAGTGGGGCTTAAATACAGATCTAATTCCAGATTCCTAACCATGGCAGGGTTCAGGATTCTGCCTCTCAAGAAAGTCTGAAAAAGACAATTTAGATTCATAGGAATTTGTCATGGAAAAGGAGGCCAGCCCTGAGGAGAAAAAAAAAAAGCCCTCAAAATAGTTCTGAGTAAGTTTCTAGGTGGGCACACACGCTCCACTTGTCCATACCCTTTTCCACGGTGGCACTTCCACTGCTAACTCTTTTTTTTTTTTTAAACTGTCCTTTGTCTTGAGCAGAAGAACCCAGAACTCCTCAGAGTCAAAAAGACCAAATTAAATCTTAGGCATTTAAGAAAAGAAGAACCAGCAGTTCTGGGTCTTTTTCTCAGAAAGATATGTACTTCTGAAAAGTTATATTTCTAGATGAAATTGCTTCTTGACTCTAAGAATATAAAATTAACAAAAAAATTATCATGGAGAATATCAAGCATTCATTAAAGAAGAGAGAAAAGGTGCAAACCCTGCTCCATCTGTCATCCAATGCCAATGGTTAACAACCCATGGCCAATCTTGCCTCATTTAGTCCCCTGCACCCACTTGGTTTGCTGACATGTTAAAGTAAATCCCACACAACTTTCATTTGCCTTGTAAACACCACAAAGCATCTTCAACTGATAAGGACATTTTCAAAACATAATCACAATGTTAGTATTACAGTAAACAAAATTACAGTCATTTCTTAACATCATCTGAAACCCAGTCACACTCAGATTTCTCCAGCTGTCTCCAAACTGCTGGTTGGTTCCCATCAGACCCAGGTTCAGGTTGACCTGGGTTATGTTTCCGAATCTCCTAATCTAAAGCAGTGTCCCCTCCCTCTCCGAGTTTATGCCATTCATTTACTAAAGAGACTGGGCCATTTGTTCAAGAGAATGTCACACGTTTTGGATTTCTGTGGTGACTGTGTAATTTGCTTCTCTAGCTCTCAGATTACTGTAAAAGGGAAGTGAATACTACAGGCTTGATTAGATTCAGGAATACAAGAGAGGATTTTCAAGCATGTTTTGAAATATTTTTATTTTTTAGTTATAGATGATAGTAGAATGAATATATATGTGTAAAGTATAACTTATTCTATTTAGGTTCCCAGTCTTGTGGTCATACATGATAGAGGGTTACCTTGGTCATGTATACAAATATGAGGCTAAGAAAGTTATATCCAATAAATTCTACTGTCTTTCCTATTCCCCTCCCCTCTCCCTTCCCTTCATTTCCCTTTGTGTAGTCCAGTAGATTTCTATTATTCCCCTCCCAACTTCCCTTGTTTTGGGATAGCATCCACAAATTAGAGAGAACATGCAGCCTTTGGTTTTTGGGGGATTGGCTTATTCCACTTAACATATTTTTCATTTCCACTCATTTACCAGCAAATGCCATCATTTCATTCCTCTTTATGGATAAGTAATATTCCATTGTGTATGTATACAGCATTTTCTTTATCCATTCATCCATTGTAGGACATGTAAGCTGTTTCCATAGCTTAGCTATTGAGTGTTGTTTCCATAGCATGGATATGGCTGTGCCGCTGCAGTATGCTGTTTTTAAGTTCTCTGGCTATAGACTGAGGACTAGGATAACTGGGTCAAATGGTGGTTCTACTTCAAGTTTCCAAAGGAGTTTCCATACTACTTTCCAGAGTGGTTGAATCAATTTGCACTCCCACCAAAAATGTATGAGAGTACCTTTCTCTCCACATCTTTGCCAACATTTACTGTTACTTGTATTCTTTATAACTGCCATTCTGAATGGACTGAGGTGGAATCTTGGTATAGTTTTAATTTGCATTCCTCTAATTGCTAGGGATGTCGAATATTTTTTCATATATTTTTTCACCGTTCATATTTCTTATTCTGTGAAGTGTCTGTTCAGTTCCTTTGCCCATTTATTGGTTACATTATTTATTTCTCTAGTGTTAAGTTTTTTAATTTTTTTAATATCCTGGAAATTAATGCCTTATCTGAGGTACTGATGGTGAAGATTTTCTCCCAACCTATAGGATCTCTGTACATGCTCTTGATTGTTTCCTTTTCTGTGAAGAAGCTTTTCAGTTTGATACCATTCCATTTATTGATTCTTGATTTAACTTCTTGCATTTTTAGGAGTCTTGTTGAGAAATTCAGTTCCCAAGTCAACATGATGGAGAGTTGGGCCTACTTTTTCTTCTAGTAAGTGCAAGGTCTCTGGTCTAATGCCTAGATCTTTAATCCACTTAAGAGTTAAGTTTGTGCAGAGTGAGCTATTTCATTTGATTACATAGGGATTTCCAGTTTTCCCAGCACCATTGTTGAAGAGGCTATCTTCTCTCCAATGAATATGTATAGCACCTTTGTCTAGGATAAGACAGCTGTATCTATGTGGATGTGTCTGGGTCTTCTACTTTATTCCATTGGTCTTCCTGTCTGTTTTGGTGCCAATACCATGCTGTTTTCGTTACTATAGTAGTATGACTTAAGTTCTGGTATTGTGATGCCTCCTGCATCACTTTTCGCACTAAGGATTGCTTTGGCTACATGGGCTTCTTATTTTTCCAAATGAATTTCATGATTGCTTTTTCTATTTCCATAAAGAATGTCAATAGAATCTTCATAGGGATTGCATTAAATCTGTGTAGCATCAAGCATTATTTTTAAAAGGAGGCACATAATACATAGTGGTCTCACTAGCAATGATTTATGAATTTTAAGATTGAACAATATGTTCAGGGTTCATTGGTCTGAATCATCTACATAATGCTTCCCCATCAAGCTTTCTCTCTCACCTAATAGTTTCAAATGTCCACAGGTTTTAAACATCACTGATCTGTTATTGTATTAGGGGCTGCAAAGGGTACTTTTCTAACTCTAACAGTCTTTCTGTGTTTATTAGCTAGAATTCTTTAAGAAAAAACTCTCCCATTATTCAGCAATAAAAAGAATCAAGTGCAGATAGATACTGCAATATGGTGAACCTTGAAAATATTATGCTAGGTGGAAAAAACCAATCCCAAAAGATCTATATCCATTTCCATTTATATAAAATGTCTAGAACAGGCAACTCCATAGAGACAGAAAATTAGAATTCATGGCTGCCAGAGCTGGAGAGGAAGGTGGAGAATGGAGAGTGACTGCTAAGAGGTACAGGGCTTCTTTGGGGGATGATGAAAATATACTAGACTTCAACTGTTATACCTGTAGGCTTTGTGAATATAACAAAAACTATTAAATTAAATGGGTGGATTTTATGGTATGTAGATATCTCAAGATCAAAAGAACGTTGCTTCAGTCAATCATTTAGGTATTTTGAATATGGTTTATACAAGAAACTCAGGATATATACCTTTTCCCTTTGCAACTAATGAGTGATACCCTAGCAGCCTTCTGTGATGACAGTGCCTTTTAATGTATTTTCACGAACTTGGGAATATTTATACATTCAATGTGCTATATATATTACATGCACTATCCTTTTTGGTGCTTATATTGTCCATCTCTGGTCAGTGGGCACTCCTGCAAGGTGAATCCTGTGCATTGGTGACTTCAACCGTCTTTGACAGGTTCCTTGCTTTCTGGCACAAGAAAGCCCAGCCTCAGCATAGCATGTTTTTGCCCAAGAAGTAAATCTGCCATTTCTCTATAGATGCCTTGTTTTGTTTTAGGAGAAATTATACGAAGAAAGCACTACTGGGTGCCTTGGGTGCTCACTGCTGAGCTGTCTTTGCTTCAGAGATCTTTTCAGTGCACAGAACTAGGAAGTACTCTCTTTTTTTGGAAAAATAAATCATGAATTCAAACTAATATTTCCCATTTAAATGAGTATTGCAGTGCTTTGAATTGGATTTTATTCTTGTTACTTTGTTTTATTTTTAGGTTGAAATCCTTGGTTTCTACCAATATATTACTTATTTTATAACATGTATATGGTATTTTACAGTACCAATTTCAAGATAAATATTATTTTTATTAGTAACAAATAGTCTTACACTTATTTGAAGCCCTTTTTATCTTCAGAATGTATCTCCTTTGAGGACACAGCAATTTTCTTTCCTTCTTTTTTTTTTTTTTTTTTTTTTTGGTACTGGGATTGAACTCAGGGACACATAATCACATCCCCATTTTGTATTTTATTTAGTGTCACAGTCTCACTGAGTTACCTAGGACCTTGCTAAATTGCTAAGACTGGCTTTGACCTCACAATCTTCCTGCTTCAACCTCTAGAGCTGCTGGGATTACCGGTGTGTGCAACTGCACCCAGCTTGTATCTCCTTCTAGGGATGAAGAGTCAAAATTATTGTAATACAACCAACTAGCTATATACTGAGAGTTATTTATTTCAGTGAGTTTTCCAGTTTTAGGATTTCTTTTTTCCTAAAAGATACAGATATCACTATATAGTCATAAACACACATATGGAAAAATCCTTTTCATTCTCTTTTCTAGTTTCATGGTACATCTTTGTGTATATGCACTATGACTTATTCAACCAGTGACCTACTAGTAGACACAGAGAGCCCTTCCTATTTTAAGTGTAAATAGCTAACAATGTACCTATGAAGTAATCTACAGAAAAATAAGGAAAAAAATAATTTTAAAGTCCTTCAGGACAACAATTAATTAAACATTTACATTATACATTCATCCATTAAAACTTAATTCATCCAAAAGCAAAAACAAAAAACATTTACTGAGCATCAACTATGTGCCAGTCACAAAGAACTACAGATACAGCAATGAACAAAAAACATAAGGTGTTTTCCAGCATGATGGTACATGCCTGTAATCCCAGCAGCTCAGGAGGCTGAGGCAGGAGGATTGTAAGTTCAAGGCCAGCCTCAGCAACATATCAAGGCTTTGAGCAATTTATCTAGATCCTATTTCAAAAATAAAAAATGAAAAGGGCTTGGGATATGGCTCAGTGGAAAAGTGCCCCTGGGTTAAATCCCTGGTACCAAAAAAATTTAAAAATTAGGTGTCTTCCCACAACAGAGAGCCTTTAGTCTAGAAATAACATAAATCCCATCCTCAGTCCCATGGAATATCGGTAAATTATCTACTGTAATTCTAGTATGTGAAGACATCATAGCAACTTGAATGACTTCTAGATAATCTTGTTTAGTTAATATTTTTTTAAATTTTTTTTAGTTATAGTTGGACACAATACCTTTATTTTATTTATTTATTTTTATGTGGGGCTGAGCCACATAAACCCAATGCCTCCATGTTCTAGGCAAACACTCTACTGCTTAACCACAATCCCAGCCCCTTATTTAATATTTTTATCAGCTTTGAAAAGATCCCTTTTCATACTCTGGAATATTCCTAGTAAGTTCAATCAGCAAACCAACAATCAAAGGAGACTAGGAAATATGACCACTCCAGTGAAAAATGGCCAGGTAAAGCTCTCTATATTTGTTATGGTTTGGATATGAGGTATCCCCCCCAAACTCCCATGCTAATGCAGGAATGTTCAGAAGTGAAATGACTGGAATGTGAGAGTTGTAACCAAATGAGTCCATCCTAGTTTGAATGCACTGAGTGGTAACTGTAGGCAGAGGGTGTGGTTGGAAGAGGTGGGTCACTGGAGGCATGCCCTATACAGGTCCACTTTCCCAGCAGTCCTTCCTCCCCACCTCTGCTTCCCAGCCACATGATGCCCTCCACCCTACCCTTCTGCCATGATGTTCTGCCTCACTTTGGGCACAAAGCATTGGAACTTGGACAGTCAGTACTAAACCTCTGAAACCATGAGCCAAAATAAACTTTCCCTCCTCCAAGTTCCTCCTGTTGGATATTATGATCACAGCAATGCAAAACTGACTAACACAATCCTGAACTATAAGATGCTTCATCTTCTCTGTTCACTGAGGAGAATGCAGATGCCCCCAAACTTCCATAAAGACTTTGCTCTCAAGTAAGATTTTGCGGTAATAGTCATTATGACAACAGGTCATATTAATACTTCCTCAATAAAATACATTGCCAATAAGAACTTTACTCAAAAACTTCAGTACACAGATACTTCAGGGAAGTATTTAAGATGCTTAAAAATAACTAGAAAAAAAGGATTAAGTTAAAAGTGATGATAAGAGTGAAGGAAGATCATTAAACCCAAAGAAGCAGTCACCCTGAGGAGGACAGTTTTATCAGAAATAGTCTAAGTCAGTGCTTCTCAAATTTTGATATGCAGGGCTGGAGATAAAGCTTAGTTGGTAGAGTGCTTACCTCACATGCACAAGGTTCTAGGTTCAATCCCCAGCACTACACACACACACACACACACACACACACACACACACACACACACACATGATATCCATATAAATCATCCAGAGATTTTATTGAAATAAGGATTCTCAATCAGTAGGTCCAGAAGGGGACTCAAGACTATATTTCTAAAAAGCTCTCCCAGGTGATGCTGATGCTGAAGGTGCTAGATACACCTCTTCCCACCACACCCCCTGCTGAATGGTGTAAGTGGCAAATAGCTACATTAAGTAGCTGGTTTAAGTAGTAAGGGTCCATATGTAGACAAAGGCATCTGAAAAGAGGATGCCCATTCACAATTCATCTCTTTGCCCTCCCCACCTCAATCTTTCCAACCTCTTCCACACTCCCTCACCCTTTGGAATGAGGAGTTGGTCCTCAAATTGTACCAAATACTATCATTGGCAGTGGGCAGATTCTTTCCTAGATAAAAATCTTACATACAGAACATGTTTCTGATAATAAGACTCATGAGATGACCTAGAAACCCTCCTGCTGAATAGCTACCAAAGACACTACAGTGCATATATCAAGTGTGCTTTTAAAGCAGGCTGAGCTCACAGAAAAGTAAAGACAATCCCTCGGGGCTGCAAACAGAGAGAACCAAAGGGCAACCCTCCAAGAACAGCTAACTAGAAAATAACTACCGGCCAGGCCAGGAAAATGATTAAACCTGTGTGACTCATCTTGGGATCCGAGTAGAAAAAATGCTTCCCTGGAATTCATAACCATGAGTCTGTCCTCACCTAAACCTGAATAACATGTGTTACTCAAGATGTCCAGGGATCCCTGAACTGCAAAATTATACAAGGAGATCTGAGTCAGGGGTGCCCAGCAGAGACAAATAGAGCCTTCCCAGTAAAGACACAACTCTAAAGTTAGGCTGCATAAAGTCCAAAGAGAAAAACCCTGTTAAAACCATGTTTACAACAATTAAATTAAGATACGCAAAGAAACAATCTACTCTCGTGATGAGTAAAGAGAAAAAAAGATGCTCAGAAGTATTAAACATCAAAAGTTTCAAATAAGAGAAGTATTAAATTAAAACTATTAAAAGAAAATTATTTAAAAACAAATAAGGATTTTCCGGAACATGGCGGGTGCCGAGGGAGCAATCCCGTGACCTCCTTAGCTACGCTGGCAAAGAGAGACTTCAGAACGACTGGATGCTGTCTGCTCAGGACCGTCCAGCAAGGCTGGACTGGGGTGGTACCTAAGGGAGCAGCCTGAACTCTCAGAGGCCGCAGCTGCTTGGGGACCGGTGAATCCAGGCCACCGCGCCGGAGGTACTGGCCCATTGATTTGAGACCCACAGCCGACCAAGGCGACTCAGCGCTGCAGAGACCCTCGAGAACCGAGGTAGGATTTAGTAGAGACAGACCAGACCACCCTTCCCAGGGACACCCAGGTTAGCGTCCACCTTGGCAGAGAGCTGACGTCATCAGAGTCCGGTGGATGGGATCACTCCACAGCGAAATCAGCGACCACAGGTGTGTGACCCTCAACCCTCCTCCCCACCCATACAGCTGGGAAATCTCAAAAATCCCTCCCCAGCTCTCCGTGAGCGGGATTATCGGAGCCCAGGGAAACAGGAGGGACACCTGACCTCCAACTCCCCCTCCCTCCAGCGCTGACAGCCAAGGCCTTTTCGCCAGCTCCCGAGGGTGTGGCCACCGGAGAGAATTAAGCAAAATAAGCCACAGCCCCCAGCCCCCGGGCCCCACAACCTCGAGGTCTGGATGAATAGCAAACAGAGAGAGTGCCCAGTGGTTCAAGAGAACAGGGCACCCAGGGGGCAGTAGGCCTGGAGTGTGGCTAGATCTGTGGAGAATGGCACTGGGGAGTGGGGCCTGGCTGGCAGGAGAAGCAGGGGCGCTGGAGACCAAGAATGCCCCTGGGCGACCAGGATTGGAGAGCCCCCCAGCTGGGGCAGAGGAGCCCTCTCACAGGGATTGTTTCCTGCATCTTGAGAGCAGAAGCTTGGCCCGGAGGGCATAGCTCCACCTACTGGAAGAGAAGATAATCGAACTCTTAAGACTGCATTTATCTTTTTTTTTCCAGTTTTTTTCCCTTTTCTTTAATTCTTCCTATTTTTCTTTCTCTCTCTCTCTTTAGTGACTTCTTCCTTCCCCTTCCCCTACCTTTCCTCCCAAGCATTACGAATTCAGTTATGTGAAATTTACTAAATGCATACAGGTGAATGTTCCAAGGTGGTCTACAGTATTCCCAAGTCCCTAGATACCGCCAAATTCTCTGATCCATTCTCCTGTTAATATACCCCTTCAGTAGAGAAATCTTCCAAGGTTGCTAAGATATACCAACCCCCATACCATCACATCACCCGACCCAAACATAAAGTCCTAAGACCAAAGCGCAGATCGCTATACGCCATCAGAATCTGTATGTCATTTATGAAATGAATGAATTTGCTTTAAAGTACAATAAAACCCAACATCTCTAGACATAGACTCCCATCACAAAGGAAAGATCCTGGATATATACAAAACCAAAACAAATTTATAGGAGTAAATAGTAACACAGCAGTCAAACAGAGCCGGAAAGTAACGTGAGCATCATGAAAAAACAAGGAAAAAAAGGATTGCAAACAATGCAGGACAGCCTAAATCTATAGGAGAACCTAGAGGCATCAGAAAAATGGTCAGATAAAGAACTCAAGGCATACCCGCCTCAGATGGAATGGAATCTTAAAGAGGTCATTAGACAGCAAATGCAAACAATGAAAGAACACCTCAACAACAAATTACATAAACAAATTCAAGAAGCAAATCAACAACTCTACCGGGAGATAGAGGTTATAAAAAAGAATAAAACAATAATCCTAGAAATGAAGGAAACTATAAACCAATTTAAAAACTCAAGTGAGAGTATTACTAGTAGAGTAGATCAAGTAGAAGTCATACAATGAAGAAAAAATATATCATCTTGAAAAGAGTCTAGTCAACTCAGAAAGGCTGGTAAGAAACCATGAGCAAAACATCCAAGAGATATGGGATATCATAAAAAAAAAACAAACTTAAGACTCACTGGAATAGAGGAAGTTATAGAGGTCCAAACCAAAGGAATGAGCAATCTGTTAAATGAAATAATTTTAGAAAACTTTTCAGACATGAAAAATGAAACAGATGTCCAAATCCTAGAAGCCTACAGGACGATGAACATACAGAACCACAATAGACCAACTCCAAGACACATTGTTATGAAGATATCCATCATACAGAACAAGGAGAGAATATTAAAAGCTACAAGAGAAAGGAGGCAGATTACATTCAAGGGTAAACCAATTAGGTTAACGGTGAATTTCTTATTGCAGACACTGAAAGCGAGAAGATACTGGAACAATATATTTCAAACGCTGAAAGATAATGGGTGCCAACCAAGAATATTGTATCCAGTAAAATTAAATTTCAGGTTTGACAATGAAATAAGAATCTTTCATGATAAACAAAAGTTAAAAGAATTCACAGCCAGAAAACCAGCACTGCAAAGCATTTTGGGTAAAACAATACACAAAGAGGAAATGAAAAACAACAACCAAAACCAACAGTGGGAAGTACCTCAGTAAAGCGAGAGTGGTGGTGGTGTTGGTGGGGGGAAGCCAATCATGGAGAAACAAATCAAATTTTAAAAAAAGATAAATAATCAAACATGACTGGAAGTATAAACCATATATCAATAGTAACGTAAACGTTAATGGTTTAAACTCACCAATAAAGCAACATAGGCTGGTAACCTGGATTAAAAAACAGATCCAACAATATACTACCTCCAGGAGACTCATCTGATAGGAAAAGACATGCACAGCCTGAAGGTGAAAGGTTGGGAAAAATCATACCACTCACATGGTCCTCGGAAGCAAGCAGGGGTGGCCATCCTCATATCAAATAAAATCGACTTCAAGCCTAAGTTAATCAAAAGGGATAAAGAAGGACACTATATACTGTTAAAGGGAACCATTCACCAACAATACATAACAATTATCAATATTTATGCACCAAACAATGGTGCTGCTACATTCATAAAACAAACTCTCCTCAAGTTCAAGAGTCAAATAGACCACAACACAATAATATGGGTGACTTCAACACACTTCTCTCACCATTGGACAGATCTCCCAAACAAAAGTTGAATAAAAAAAATTATAGAACTCAATAACACAATCAATAACCAAGACTTAACTGACATATATAGAATATATCAACCATCATCAAGCAGATATACTTTTTTCTCAGCAGCACATGGATCCTTCTCAAAAACAGACCATTTATTATGCTATAGGGCAACCCTTAGAAATTATAAAGGTGTGGAGATAATACCATGCATCTTATCCGATCATAATGGAATGAAACTGGAAATCAATGATAAAAGAAGGAAGGAAAAATCCTACATCACTTGGAGAATGAACAATATGTTACTGAATGATCAATGGGTTACAGAAGACATAAAGGAGGAAATCAAAAAATTCTTAGAGATAAATGAAAATACAGACACAACATATCAGAATCTATGGGACACAATGAAAGCAGTTCTAAGAGGGAAATTCATTGCTTGGAATTCATTCCTCAAAAAAAGAAAAAAACAACTAATAAATGATCTCACACTTCATCTCAAAACCCTAGAAAAAGAAGAACAAAACAACAGCAAATATAGTAGGAGGCAAGAAATAATTAAAATCAGAGCTGAAATCAATAAAATTGAAACAAGAGAAACTATTGAAAAAATTGACAAAACTAAAAGTTGGTTCTTTAAAAAAAATAAATAAGATTGACAGACCCTTAGCCATGCTAATGAAGAGAAGAAGAGAGAGAACTCAAATTACTAGCATACGGGATGAAAAAGGCAATATCACAACAGACAATTCAGAAATACATAAGATAATTATAAATTATTTTGAAACCCTATACTCTAATAAAATAGAAGATAGTGAAGACATTGATAAATTTCTTAAGTCACATGATTTGCCCAGATTGAGTCAGGAGGATACACACAACTTAGACCAATATCAATGGAGGAAATAGAAGAAGCCATCAAAAGACTACCAACCAAGAAAAGCCCAGGACCGGATGGGTATACAGCGGAGTTTTACAAAACCTTTAAAGAAGAACTAATATCAATACTTTTCAAGTTATTTCAGGAAATAGAAAAAGAGGGAGCTCTTCCAAACTCATTCTACGAGGCCAACATCACCCTGATTCCGAAACCAGACAAAGACACTTCAAAGAAAGAAAACTACAGACCAATGTCTCTAATGAACCTAGATGAAAAAATCCTCAATAAAATTCTGGCAAATCAGATACAAAAACACATCAAAAAAATTGTGCACCATGATCAAGTAGGATTCATCCCTGGGATGCAAGGCTGGTTCAATATACAGAAATCAATAAATGTTATTCACCATATCAATAGACTTAAACATAAGAACCATGATTATCTCGATAGACGCAGAAAAAGCATTCAACAAGTACAGCATTCCTTTATGTTCAAAACACTAGAAATACTAGGGATAACAGGAACTTACCTCAAAATTGTAAAAGCTATCTATGCTAAGCCTCAGGCTAGCATCATTCTAATGGAGAAAAATTGAAGGCATTCCCTCTAAAATCTGGAACAAGACAGGGATGCCCTCTCTCACCACTTCTATTCAACACAGTTCTTGAAACACTGGCCAGAGCAATTAGACAGACGAAAGAAATTAAAGGCATAAAGATAGGAAAAGAAGAACTTAAATTAGCACTATTTGCGGATGACATGATCCTATACCTAGCAGACCCAAAAGGTTCTACCAAAAACTTCTAGAGCTAGTAAATGAATTTAGCAAAGTGGCAGGATATAAAATCAACACGCATAAATCAAAAGCATTCCTATTTATCAGTGACAAATCCTTGGAAATGGAAATGAGGACAACCACCCCATTCACAATATCCTAAAAAATAAAATAAAATACTTGGGAATCAACCTAACAAAAGAGGTGAAAAACCTATACAATGAAAACTACAGAACTTTAAAGAGAAAAATAGAAGAAGACCTTAGAAGATGGAAAGATATACCCTGTTCACGGATAGGCAGAACTAACATCATCAAAATGACGATATTACCAAAAGTACTCTATAGGTTTAATGCAATGCCAATCAAAATCCCAATGGCATTTCTTACAAAAATAGATAAAGCAATCATGAAATTCATCTGCAAAAATAAAAGACCCAGAAATGCAAAAGCAATTCTAAGCAGGAAGAGTGAAACAGGCGGTATAGCGATACCAGACTTTGAACTATACTACAGAGCAATAGTAACAAAAACAGCATGGTACTGGTACCAAAACAGGCAGGTAGACCAATGGTACAAAATAGAGGACACAGAGACCAATCCACAAAATTACAACTACCTTATATCATACAAAGGTGCTAAAAGCATACAATGGAGAAAGGAAAGCATCTTCAACAAATGGTGCTGGGAAAATTGGAAATCCATATGCAACAAAATGAAACTGAATCCCTTTCTCTTGCCATGCACAAAAGTTAATTCAAAATGGATCAAGGAACTAGGGTTCAAACCAGAAACTCTACGTCTGATAGAAGAAAAACTTGGCTCTCATCTCCATCTTGTGGGGTCAGGCTCCAAATTCCTTAATAGGACACCTATAGCACAAGAGTTAAAATCAAGAATCAACAAATGGGACATACTCAAACTAAAAAGTTTTTTTCTCAGCAAGAGAAACAATAAGAGAGGTAAATAGGGAGCCTACATCATGGGAACAAATTTTTACCCCTCCCACTTCAGATAGAGCCCTAATATCCAGAGTCTTCAAAGAACTCAAAAAATTAGACAATAAGAAAACAAATAACCCAATCAACAAATGGGCCAAGGATCTGAACAGACACTTCTCAGAGAAGGATATACAATCAATCAAAAAATACACGAAAAAATGCTCACCATCTCTAGCAATCAGAGAAATGCAAATTAAAACCACTCTAAGATACCATGTCACTCCAGTAAGAATGGCAGCCATTATGAATTCAAACAACAACAAGTGCTGGCGAGGATGTGGGGAAAAGGGTACACTTGGAAATTGCTGGTGGGACTGCAAATTGGTGCAGCCAATTTGGAAAGCAATATGGAGAGTCCTTGGAAAGCTGGGAATGGAACCACCATTTGACCCAGCTATTCCCCTTCTCGGATTATTCCCCAAAGACCTAAAAAGTGCATACTATAGGGATATAGCTACATCAATGTTCATAGCAGCACAATTCACAATAGCTAGAATGTGGAACCAACCTAGATGCCCATCAATAGATGAATGTTTAAAAAAAAATGTGGCATTTGTACACAATGGAATATTATTCAGCACTAAAAAATAACAAAATCATGGCATTTGCAGGGAAATGGATGGCATTAGAGCAGATTATGCTACGTGAAGTGAGCTAATCCCTAAAAAACAAATGCCGAATGTCTCCTTTGATATAAGGAGGGTGACTCAAAACAGAGCAGGGAGGAAGAGCATGAGAAGATCACCATTAAGCAGAGATGAGAGGTGGGAGGGAATGGGAGAGAGAAGGGGAATTGCATGGAAGATGGAAGGAGACCCTCATTGTTATACAAAATTACACAGAAGAGGATGTGAGGGAAAAGGGGAAAAAAAAGCAAAAAGAGAGAAATGAGTTACAGTAGATGGGGTAGAGAGAGAGGATGGGAGGGGAGGGGGGATAGGCAAGGCAGCAGAATACAACAGACACTAGTATGACAGGATGTATAAACATGGATGTATAACCAACCAATGTGATCCTGCAATCTGTACACGTGGTAAAAATAAGAATTCATATCCCACTTGAATTAAATGTATGAAATATGATATTTCAAGATCATTGTAATGTTTTGAGCAACCAATAAAAAATAAAAATAAATAAAAATAAAAACAAATAAGCCAGGCACGGTAGTGAATGCCTGTAATCCCAGAGGTTCGGAAAGCTGAGGTAGGAGGATCATGAATTCAAAGCCAGCTTCAGCAATTTAGCAACAGCAATTTAGCGAGGCCCTAAGCAACTCTAAAGAAAATACAAAAAAAATTGAAAAATATGAAAAGAAAGTGTCCATAAAAATATTACAGATGGAATTAAAAGAGAACTTCTAGAAAGGGAAAGTTATAGTAACTGAAATTAAAAACTCAATTTATTATTTAAGCAGCAGAGAAAATAAAGCAGAAGAGATCATTAATAAATTGGAAAATGATTCAAGAAAATTATAAAGAGGTAATGTTTAAAATTTTAAAAAGTTTAAGAGATACAGAAAAGGGTTTAAGAAGGCCCAAGATCTACTAGGGACTCTAAAAATAGAGAATAATAAGCATGGAGAAAACAGAGAAATGTTAGCTAGGAATTTCTCAAAACTTATAAATGGCAAGAGTCAGCTGGACATGATGGTGCATGCCTGCAATCCCAGTGACTTGGGAGGCTGAGGCAAGTTCAAGGCCAGCCTGGGCAACTTAACAAAACCCTGTCTCAAAATAAAAAATAAAAAGGACCAGACATGTAGTTCAGTGGTACAACACCTCTGGGTTCAATCCCTAGTACTAAACTAAAGAAGAAAAGAAATAGCAGTGCCCTAAAGACAAAAAGATCTTCAAAGTAACCAAAAAAAGAGAAAAATCCTGATAGATTACCTTCAAAAAATTAGAACCAGTAATTAGAAGATTGACAACAGACTTTTCTACAAATGAGAAGACAGTAAGAAAATATCTTCAAAATGATGAGAAAATGACAAACTTAAAGGCTATATAGCCAATAAAAATGTTATGCAACATGAGAAACAGAAGAGATTTTCACACAATCCCTGAATCTTTACAATAGGTAACCTGCAACAGACCTTGACTACAATAATATCTAAGGTTTGTTTTTCAGAAACAATTAAATCTAGAAGGAATAGGAATGTAAGATAGAATGATGAACAGCCCCTGGCAATCCTAAATACATATTAAATTTATAAATTAAAACAATCTCTACTGAGGGATTAAAAAAATAAAAAATTTTCTGAAACAGAAAATGATCATAAGGAATAAAAAGTGAGTTAAGTTACACGCTCCTCAGGAGTCGGGCAGAGGACTCTAGCCTTTGCTGAGTCAAGTGTGCAAATTGGTACAGGATATCAAATAACTTACCCAACTATTTAGAGGGATGAAGAAAATTCAGAACAATTCCCAAAGCCAGACTGCAATTAGAAAACTGTCTGGAAAATAAGGAAAAACTGCAGCCTTAGTTGCTGACTTTACAACCACATCGTTCCTGCCATGATACACACCAGCAAAAGGGACACCTTGCTTCTCCCTCAACTTAAGTCTAAATTCAAATCTCAGTGACTATTACATACTAATTCTTATCTGGAATCCTTCCTGTAAAGGAATCTGAGGAAATGCAGTGTTTAGCTTTCCTGCTTCTGAAGTATGGAAAGACAGCTAGAAGACAATGGAACTGAGATTGGGCAAGTTCATGCAGTATCTACCATGAAAGGGAACTTCTTTCAGGCACAGGTGTCTGTCTCTCAAACACCTACTGCAAATTTACTTATCACATGTTAGGAGTTAACGTCAGTCTGCTGATGTGATTCTACTAAATACTATGCTGGACATTCTGATTATAATTTTTAAAAAGACGGTGTAAGTTTTGGAAAGGAAGAAACAATTCAAAACTGTTAATATTCAAAAGGAACATGATGGTCTACACAGACAAATCTAAGATCTTCTATAAACTGTCAGAATTAATAAGAAAGTCCAACTAGCTTTCTGGAGATAACACCAATATTCAGAAATCAAGAGTCGGGCATGGTGGCACATGCCTGTAATCCCAACGGCTCAGGAGGCTAAAGTAGGAAGATCACAAGTTCAAGACCAGCCTCATCCACTTAGCAAGGCCCTAAGCAACTTAGGGAGACCCTGTCTCAAAATAAAAAACTAAAAGGGCTGGGGATGTGGCTCAGTGGTAAAGCACACCTCAGTTAAATCTCCAGTATGCCCACCACCACCCCCCAAAAAACACAGAAATCAGTTCATTCCCATTCAATAATAAGAAATTAGAATATGTAATTTAAAAAACATTTCTCAGGAACAAATCTAACAAAAGATTTATAAGATCATTATTTTAAAAATCATAACATTATTATTCGAAGACATAAAAGACCTAAATTAGCAGGCTGGGGTTGTAGCTCAGGGGTACAGCACTTGCTTGGCATGTGTGAGGCACTGGGTTTGATTCTCAGCACCACATATAAATAAATAAAACAAAAATCCATTGACAAAGAAAAAAAAATTTAAAAAAAAAATGACCTGAATGAGTCAAGAGGCATACAATGTTTATAGATAAACAATGTCATTAGGAAGCATTACATAATTAAATTAATAAATTAATAGGGTACAGTTTGGCAACTTTGAGTAAGCCTGAAGATGTATACCTTAAAACCCAACAATTAAAATCCTAGGCTTACACTCTGAGAGACACACTCCCAGATTGCCCAAGAGTATATGTAAGAAGATTCACTGAAACCATGCATAGTAGCAAAAACTGGACACCTAAATCCCCATCAAAAGGAAAACGCTTCAGGGCTGGGGATGTGGCTCAAGCGGTAGCGTGCTTGCCTGGCACGCATGCGGCCTGGGTTCGATCCTCAGCACACATACAAAGATGTTGTGTCCACCAAATACTAAAAAATAAATATTAAAATTCTCTCTCTCTCACTCTCCCTCTAAAAAAAAAGGAAAACGTTTCAATAGTGGCACAGTCACACAACTGAACACTACTACAGCAGTCAAAATGAATAAAAAGTTTCCTTTATCAACATATTTTGTGAAAAGGCTACAGAGACTACATGCATCATGATGCCTTCTAAGTAAAATGTCTAGATATGCAAAATAATCCATTTTTATGATTATTTCATGGAAGCAGCATTAAATCAGGCATGGGAATGAAATTTATCATTAAGGTACAGTACCTATGATAGAGGAAAAGACATGGGATGAGAGATACAGGAGGTCTTATATGTGTTGTTTCTTAAAAAAAAAAAAAAAAAAATACCTAAACCAAAACCAGTGTGGCAAAATGTTAACACTAATAAATCTAGATAGTGGATTGTGTTCATGTTAGCCTGTATATCTGTCTATAAAACTTAAAACATTTCACTTATTTAAAATATGGCAACATTAACATTAAAGATCCTTCCCATGATGTGATCTTCTCTCTTGCTCTTGTTCTGCCAGGAGTATCTGCTGAGCCAGCTTCTGTTCTGTTAGTGAAACTGGGCCACTTGCTTTCTGCTCTCCCCAGTCTCCTGTCTTCCCATGTGACTTGCTGCCAGAGATCAGCCTTGAGCCTAGAGAAAGGAAACATATAGGACTGCAGCCTGGGCCACCTGCTCCATTCCTCATACCACTGTGGAAGAGATGTGTAATGGCAAAACCTCCTTCTGTTTCTCTTGCCACTCTCCCCTGTATACTTACCTTCTTTGGTGACCTCTCCAGGGGAGGCTGGCAAGGTTGGGGATTAAGGAAGATTTGGGCATGTCTGAATCCCTGGGTATAATAAAACTTAAAAGGTGCCAATTTCAATCTCATGGTGTAGTGGACAGGGCAGCCCCTTGTGACTGTGCAACTTATTTTAGGGTTTTTATGCCAAGCACAGAATGGTCTCTGGTCTGTTCACCAGGCAGGTCAATGTGCAATTTCTCATTTGGTTCAGCCCAAGTTCTTTCCTGGGAAAACTATTGTGTGGCTTTCAGCAGAATACTCTATGAAGATTAACCTGATTTTAAACTCCATTTATGAAGGGTCAAAAACAGCTCAACTTTCTACCTTTATGCTTAAATAAAATTGTGTACCACTTCTTGCAATAAGGCATCAATAAATTTGTTGTGACCACAGCATCAGGCCCACAGTGTTCCACAAAATTAGATTTCTCAGGAAAACCTTGGCTTGAGCTCTCCAATTTCCAAGAGACTGTTCCTTATGACCTGAGGGCACCAGAAGTTGACAAGTGAAGGAAATCTATTCCTTCACTCTTCATTCTGCACAGACCCTGCAATGCCTTCCCACTGCCCCCAGAAGAAAAGCCAGAGCCAGACTTCTTAGGCAGTGTTGGGTGCACATCCTGACCTAAGCACTCATTTGCACTGTGTCCATCTCGTTCATCAGTGTCCTACTAGCACTCAGCACAGCTTCAGGTGCTTGATAAAGGTAAGAGACAGAGGACCTCTGCTCCTCCCTACCCCGATCTCCCTCTAGTCTCTAAGACTTCTACAGCAAGTGGAAATGTTTTAAAAATATTTGGATATCCTCAGGAGAGTACGCTTACTCTAGAGAGGACAGAGATTCCAGTCTCATTCACAGTAAGCTAGAGAAAGTTGGTAAGACTAAAAATGACTCAAGCCAGAGGTAGTATGAGAAGGGAAAGATATACTCACATCTGGGGACTGATTTCCTCTGTGGAAAGGCAGGATGTACAGGCAGCAAGGGAATAGGCCAAGTTGGCATGAGTTCCAGGGGCTCACAGTATCCTGGACCTTCCTTCTACCTCCTACCAAGCCCTACATCCCTGATCTCTCCACCAGTTAGCAGGAGCCATGTCCAGATAGGACATCTCAAGTGATTTGGTGCATCCCACCAAAGTGTGGGAGAAGTATTTAATACCCCCTATTTGAATACACTTAGAATACAAAAATTAAGAGGGCCCTTACTTTGTGTCTGATAATTTGCTATTACAAATATTTCAACAAATTCTGTTACTCTATGTGACAGGTATTATCACTGGGTTGAATTGGCTTAAGCTTAATCATTCTTTTTTTCGATATGGATGGACACAATATCTTTCTTTCTTTCTTTTTTTAAGTGATGCTCAGGATCAAACCCAGTGCCTCAAACATGCTAAGCAAGCGCTGTACCACTGAGCCACAACCCCAGTCCCTAAGCATAACCATTCTTTACCCAGTAACCAAAATGAACTTTATAATATGTGAATAAATGAAAGTCTGATGTGGTGGCACATGCCTATAATCCCAGTGACACAGGAGCTTGAGGCAGGAGGATTGCAAGTTCAAGGCCAGTCTCAGCAATTTAGTGAGACTGTCTCAAAATAAAAAATAAAGGACTGGATTACCAGCTTTAAGAATTTGAGGAGCTAGGATTGTGGCTCAGTGGTGGAGCGCTCACCTAGCATGGGCAGGGCCAGGGTTCGATCCTCAGCACCACATAAAAATAAAGGTATTGTGTTGTGTCCATCTACACCTAAAAAAAAAATATTAAAAAAGGAATTTGAAATATTTATCCCTTGATTAAATATCAGACACATGCTCTTATATACAAAAAAAAAAAAAAAAAAAAGGACTGGGGATGTGGCTCAGTGGTAAAGTGCCCCTGGGTTTAATCCCCAGTGTGCCTATATAAATAAATCATAGCCAATCTCTACTTAAAAACTCCTAATGGGTTTCCATTGCCCTCCAAATAACATGCAGGGTCCTTCCTGCTCCACTGCATTTTTTCCTCTTCCTCAAACTTTCTGCTTAGAGGAAACTGGATGGGTAGATGCAATTCATATTGCCACAGCCTTGAATATGTAACTTTATTCTATAAGAGTCAGGATCAGATGGAATTATCAAAGAGTAAAACTTTAAAAGTCACATGCTGGGCTTAGAGGGTAGGGCATGTCTTTCCTGGAAGTACTAAGGGTGGTCCAGAGGAAGACCAGCCACCACCAGGAAGAGCAGTCCTAAGCAGGACTCTGGCGCTCCACTGAACCTCAGTCTCAATACTTCTCAGAGTCTATTTTCCAGTTAGTAAATTGGTTCCTACAGTGTAAGAGATGCAGGCACAGTAAACTGAGTCCTAGATGGAAAGAAAAGCAACACAAAACCACCAAACACCCAGATTCTATTACTCTCACAATCACAAAATGTTCTATGGCAAAAGAATGTTACTTGGGCTGGGGATGTAGTTCAAAAAAGAACATTACCCCTACTGATATTTAGTGCTTAGACCTGAGGTCCTATGGATTCTATGGCAAACAAGTAAATAGTCCAACAATTTCATTTTAAAAATTAAAAGAGATGAAATCCTGAGAGGCTGAGCACCCTGCAGAGTCACACAGGTTGGTAACTTACAGAGAGTCCAACACTCTTATAAGGGTTCAATCGTTGAGATGGCTCCCATCTATGTGATCATGAGGATGGTAGACAGTGCAAGAGGCATCTATCTGATCTCTGCTCCCAAGCACAAATACAACCGTGATGGCACAAGCTGTTTCCATTTCCTTCCTAAATCTACCTGGCACAAGGTCATTCATTCCTCATAAGATGACTTGCCCCAGGAGCCTGGACTTCAGCTGCTTGGGCCATCAAAAATCATACCACCTCACTGCAGTGTACCCCACAGATTACAGATACTTTCAACAGACAAAACACTCGAGGTAGGAAAGATGACCACTAGGGGAAATCAACTGATTTGATGCACTGCAGTTCCTTCTGCAGGGCCTTTTCTGCCAGCTCAGAAAAGTCTACTGGCTACATCTCTTCCCAGCTTCACCTTTAGTTTGAAATCCACCACAGTGGGAGTATTTACACCATGGACATTTGCAAATGCTATATATAAGTGCCTTTTTTCTCTTCTCTGTTGTTTTTGGAGAGTCAATCCAGTCATTAAACATTCATTAAGAGATCACTGGTTACTTTGGACTCATGGAGCAGAAATATAGCTGAAATAGAGCCAACAGCACTCTACCACTGAGATACTTCCCCCAGTCCTTTATATTTTTTACTTTTTTGAGACAGGGTCTTGCTAAATTGTTGAGGCTGGGCTCAAACTTGTGATCTTCATGCGTCAGCCTCCCAAACAGCTGAAATTACAGACATGCACAAGCATGCCTGGCTAGTCATTCCTGTAGATCATGAAAGCCAATTCTTTAATTCAGGTTCTCATTCCTTAGAACAAAATTGTAATTGGTCTCCCTTGACATAATCTGTCTTGCTCTCCATTTTATTCCTCAAATTATAACCAGAAAAATCTTACCAAAATACAAATTGAAACATCCAACTAATCCCTCTCTCTAAATGCCTAATCACATTACCATCTGCAACCAGTCACACCAACATTGAAGATAAAGTCTCAAGAGAATTCAAAGCTGTTTAGATCTTCTTTCATCATCAGCCCACCCCCCCACACACATATTTCCAGTCATGCCGAATGGCTGAAATTCTCAGAAGGTATTCATTCCATTGTCAAAGATCATGTTTGTCAAAGATCACCTTTTCTAACTAGCTTTCTTGGAATGGCTCCATATTCCTGAAGGCTGGGCATTCAGTACCCTTTCTATGTTTTCTTATGCTACCTCCCTTATCATGGAACTTTCATGATTATAATTGTCAACTGTAAGTTTGCTACAAGACTCAGGGACAAAATGTCTCATTTCTGAATCTGTGGTGACTGACACATGGGGAGACAAAAAATATCCATAAAATTTGTCTTGGACCTCAAGAATTAATTCTGCTTCTTTCCCATCTCTTTACCAAATGTCTACTAATCTCTGCAACACCTTGCTAAGTATGCCCAGCTTCCTGAACACCTTCTGCAACAGGGAGATTATTTGCTAAACACCACATGGCCTCATGCTGGACATCACACAGAATTCCACTGCAAGAAGCTCACAGGCCAATTTGTTCCTTGACACCTGAGAAGACCAAGCCCCTACTGCACCATGACTGGGAGTTGCCAACTTCGAAACTATCACTCGTCTCAGAAAACAACTGGCAGAAAGAACACTTATAAGATAATTGATAGAACTGAATGTGTGAAGAACCCTATATGTAGCACAAAAGAGACATGCTATTCTAAGGTCAGGACCCAGGAGTAACTGGCACCCACAGTGGGCACATTCAACCAAATGAGGAAGCCAAGTCCAAGATTTAAATCCTACCCAGATACAATCTTATCAATGTTCATTAGGGTTGTTCCATGGTGTCTGAGGGGGCACTGGTTCCGGGAGCCCTTTGGATACCCAAAGCCACAGATGTTCCAGTCCTTTCATGGCATAGCGTTTACATAGAACCTACATGCATTCTCCTGTATACTTTAAATCATCTCTAGATTACTTACATTACGTAATGAAATGTAAATGCTATGTAAATAGCTATTATACTGTATTGTTTAGAAACAGATAGGAAAATAGTCTGTACATGTTCAATACTGATGCAACTTTTTCAAATATTTTCAATCTATCATCAGAGGGGTCAACTATGAACATTTTCATAAAATGACTTTTTTTCAGTACCAAGGATTGAACTCAGGGCCTTGCACATGTAAGACAAGGGCTCTATGCTGAGCCACATCCCCCAGAAAATTACTGTTCAAAAACAATAAAACTGGAATGTTTCTGTATAGTTAACACAGCTGGGATTTTCCCAGAATTCTTCTTGCCCCAGGTTATGTCATCAATGTTTAATCTTCACCATTGCCATGTTGCTTTAAAGGGAAGTCTCTTGGCACCATTTTGCGCTAATTCTAGTAAAGTCTAAAAGAAAGGAGAAAAAAAATTATTTGAATTACTTTATTGAAGGAGATAGGTTATTCAAACACTACACGGATGTCAACAAAGAGCAAAAACATGGAGGAAGTCGGGCTTGTTGGGAGTTGATAGTACTAAAGGCTCTTGTCAAATGCTCAGAATCTAGTTTTTCATATTTCTCCATGGTTTGACTCTTCAATGATCACTCTCTGTTCAAAGATTCTGGACAACAAATGAGATTCTTTTGGCTATCAATCAACAGTCCTCAGGTCTTCTCTCAGCCAAGATATCCCGTAAAAATGTAAATTATTTTTCTGATTCCTCCAGAGGACTGAAAAGTCTTTTTCGCATTGCATTGCCATGCTCCCTGCTCCTGGTCCTCTTTTCCATGTACTGGAAGGAAAAAGGGAGAGAAGAGATGGGAGATGATGTCACCATTTATGCCAGATAAGCCAAATAATAAATGCTATTACAAAAAAAAATTTTTAATTGTATTTTTTTTTAAATTTTACTGAATCTGAGACATTTAGTACAACACTCATTCAATACAGGGTAGCACTTACATCCTAACAGGTACATAATAGTTGCTGAATCGATTGCCTCCCAAAATAAGAATTCAATATTCAATATTTCAGATGGATGAGTTCTGTCCCTGTTCTCCAAGAGTTCACAGTCCAGGAAGTCCTCTAACTCTGCTAAACACATCTAGTTAAGAGGGGCACACCACCTTGAGAGGTAGCCTGTTTAACTGTTGGACAGTTCTACTTGATTCAAAGTTTTCATATTGAACCAAAAAGTATATCCCTGTAATCTCTCCTGTTGTCTTCTGTTTCTTCTTGCCTGCTATATTCAAATAACTGATGAATTATGACCCACTCCTCTTCTTCAGGCTGAACACCATGGGTTTCTACAACTGTTCCACAGTACATTGCTTCTGTCTTCTAACATCTGTAAAATGACTTTTATTTTATACCCCACTATATCATCAACTCACTTTTATATTTAAAAATCACTAGAATTAAACACAATATCCTACTAAACATAGTCTGACAGACATGGTATAATGAACCTAGTTCTTATGTCCTAGTCATAAGTACATTTCTCTAAGTATTACTAAGAATCAATGGCTCTTAGCAGCCACATTATCCTATAGACTCATATGGAAATTTATAGCCGGTTGAACTTCCTAAGATTCTTCATCATGAACAATCATCGAACTTGATTCTCCCTAAATCCTAAATTTCCATAATCAACTTGGATTAAAATGCAATTTTCACCTTGAACATTTCCATGCTAGTACTGTTATGAATATCAGAAAACACAGAACCAGGCACTTAAAGATTTTCTCAAATAAATGGTTATTAACCTATGTTTAGAACACAAAAACCTGAATAGAGTGTTTTATATGTATATATTTAATGCTTACAACATATACAGAAATATAAACATATTTTAAAGGAGAATCCCCCTGGGCAGAAGAGGAAAAGTTAAAGTAAATTCAAACAGGAAAAAAAAATGTGAGTATTTGTGAATAGTTGAACATCAAAATCTTCTAGGAGCCAGAGATACGGAAACAGAGGCCACAGAAACTAAAGATAAGTGACAGAGTTAATCAAGGACTTGACTGAAACCCTTCCCCTACTCTTGAACAGTTTTTAAAATATGGGGATTCATGAAGAGTTGCTTCACTTTTCTGGGCCAGTAATCTCAAATATAAGGAACTGGGCTAGAAAATCTTTAAGAATTTTTCTCCATCAAAGATTTTCATTGAAGGATTCTACAAATCTTTTTTGCCTTCCTCATCAAAAGGCTAAATCAAATTATAGATGAATCACAGAATCACAGTCCTTTCAACAAAAATCATTCTTTTCATCTGTCAAACATTAAATTTCCTCATAAGGTTATTGGGAGGAGCCAACCAAAAATAAACATGGAGGTACAGACTCTAAGTATAGAACTTGATACTGGAATGTCTCTGGCAATCAAGATAGGAGGAGGTTCTTAAGGGTAGGTAAGTCTTCAGAACAGTAGTTTGTCATAGGCCCACTAAATGTGTGCAGAGCAAATTATATTAAAATATATGTTTGAGATATCTCCATAGAATTAAAAGAAATGACTATGAAGTCATTTAGTCATTTACAAAGCCCCATCAAATGATACAAACAGGATAACACCCCCCCAAAAAAAAACAAAACATTTACGCAGGGCAAAGATGATAATGCAAAAGTAATATCAGTGATTATTTCAATAGAAAGAATAAAAACAGTAAGAAAACAGCAGAGAGAGGCCCAGAAAGAAACATCCAGCCCTTTTTCTAGCTAAAAGTTTCGTGGAATGAAGTATTTCCATGACTCATGAAGGGAAAGGTAGGAGGAAAGCATCTGAAGTTAGCATTTAAGTAGAGAGGAAATAAAAGACCATAGTTTCAGAGGATTAGAGTATGAAAGGCCAGACAGAAAAGCACTTATAAAGTAGGTAATGAAGCAATATAAAGGTACACAGAAGGGCATGGGGTTGTGACTCAGCAAGCACTCGCCTAGCACGTGTGAGGCACTGGGTTCGATCCTTAACATCACGTAAAAAATAAATAAATACATAAAGGTTATTGTATCCACCTGACCTGTAACTAAAAAAAATAATAATAAAAATAAAAAATAATTTTTTAGAAAGTACATAGAAGACTTAGAAAATAAGTCATGAAAGCTACATGAAAAAACAATATGGGGCTGGGGTTGTAGCTCAGTGGTAGAGTGTTCACCTAGCAAGAGTGAGGCATAAATTCAATCCTCAACACCAGAAATAAATAAAGTAGCAGATGGGAATAAAAAAAGGAAACACAAATCCAGGCACAGTGGCACACACTTGTAATCCAGCGGCTAGGGAGGCTAAGGCAGGAGGATCATGAGTTCAAAGCAAGCCTCAGCAAAAGCAAGGAGCAACTCAGTGAGACCCTATCTTTAAATAAAATACAAAATAGGGCTGGGGATGTGGCTCAGTGGTTGAGTGCCCCTGAGTTGTTTAATCTTGGTACAGGATTAAATCCTGTTTAATCCTATTCCACCCAAAAGAAAAAGAAAACACAAAATATCTACAACATTTTATCAAATAGTCACTGACAGAGTTCAGGATCAACAAGGGGGAAAAATTCGCATCAAGTTCTAATCACCACAGCAAAATTATTAAACTATTTGGAGGAAAAAAAATTTAAACATAGGAAAAAGCCGTACAATTGAAAGCATGTAAAAACACCACCACCACACCAGCTATATCAATAAAATAGTATTGATTATTCATAAGTTTATTATTAAGTTAGTCCTAGATTTCGTTTCCATACAAACTAGCTTTTATATATGAAGGAAAACATCTTTCCAAAACAATCATTTTAAAAGCCAGTTGTGGTCACACACACCTCTAATTCTAGCTACTCAGGAGACTGAGGCATGAAAAATACAAGTTCAAGGTCAGTCCAGGTGACTTAGTTAGACCTTGTCTCAAAAAGGGGGGTGGCATTGGGGGTGGTAGGACTGTAGCTCAGTGGCATAGCACTTGTCTAGCATGTGCAAGGCCGTGGGTTTGATCCCCACTACAAAGGGAAACAATCATTTTAAAACACTAATATACATATTTGTGCACACAAAGAAAATTATCACCCTTAATTCAGAACTCCAGGAAGTTCTTCAAATAGTAATGATAATGTCACACTGAAACAGGGATTCTTTTTTCTTTTTGTTGGACCTGGGGTTGAACTGAGGGATGCTCTACCACTGAGCCACATGCCCAGCCCGTTTTTTATATTTTATTTGGAGACAGGGTCTCGCTAAGTTGCTGAGGCTGGTCTTGAATTTGCGATCCTCCTATCTCGGCCTCCCAAGCTGCTGGTATTATGGGCCTGTACCACGGGGCCCAGCTTGAAACAGAGATTTTAAGAAGCAAAAACAAAACAAACAAACAAAAAACCCAGAGTAGAAAATATGCAAAAAGAAGAAAGATAAATGCTGGGCAGTTTCAAACATTTCAACCTTTCCATCTGAGAATAGATGAAAAAAGAAAATAAGTTTGAAATACAGAAAATGAAAATTGGAACAGATTTTTTGTCGATATTATGTGTGTGTATGTACACATATTCATAATTATGTATGTATACATACACATATATTTTTAGTCATTACATGTTTTTAAAGGTTCCGAACATAAAAACCTGAAATGCAGACTACAAATGGAATTAAATTTCCTTTTAAAAGTTTGAAATGTCCTCTGCTTGGTTAGCAGTTCCAGGAAATAGACAACAAATTAGGTATTTTGGCTATTTGCCCAAAGCCAAGTCATAACTTAAATGTAAGTTAACTAAGTTAACTTAAGATGACACCTTCCCAAACAAGTCCAATAAGAGCCCTTTGACTTGTACAGCGTAACTATGAAGAAATTCAGGACTTTAAAGCTGTTTCCTTTATGTAAGGAAACAGGCCCAGAGAGTTCAGTCATCTGCTGATCAAGGACTAATTGATTGATGCAACTAAGTCTGATCAGAGACTCAACTTTCTTAAATCTTAAAATTGATCCAACTTGAATTCTCCAGGAAAATAGAAAGTTTTCATCTGTGTGTGTGTGTGTGTGTGTGTGTGTATTTGTCAAAAAGACAGCAGTGTTCTAAACCGTCCCCAAAGGAAGCTTTCATTTTTCCTCTGGGTTTTCAATGGGTGGTCATACATACAAATGTTCTGTTAGACCAAAACTGAAGGACATTTTAATGATGTTAACAACACATAATATTTTACATGTTCTGTTATTCAAGTACTTCCAGCCTTTGACATTCTTCTTACCTCATTCTTCAAGCATTTTCTCATCTCCCGATCAAGAGCATTGCAATGACCAAAAAATTTCAGAATGCTGTGCTAAAAGGAAGAAAAGGGGTAAAAGATTCATCCCATAATATGCCAAGGTCTCTGGCACACAGAATTTAATTCTTATGGAATTGAATTTACTGTGTTCCTTTGTAAAGAAGCAAATAAATAATAGTTAAATGTACCAAATATATAAACAGTCTTATCCTGGTCCTTGCTACCTAGAAGAAAAAAATGCTCCATAGGTGGAATGAAACAAAGGTCTTTACCTAGATAACAGAAAAGTCTCCTAGCCCATCAAAACCTCACACAGACAGAGTGTCAAAGTTTAACACCTCATACCCCTTTCCTGAAGGGACACATTAAAAGCTCAGAGCAATCCATTCTCTAACACAGGGACTGCTGTCAAGCTGCACTGTGCCCACAGTGAAATAAGTAGTGACTTCACTAGCAAGCACTCTGTCCCTTAAGAGTAATTATTTAATAAAATGCTTAGTGCCAGAGCATTTCCTCGTTTGCCTCCATTCAAAATGTCACCAAAATACATCAGAGACACACACTGTCATTACATGACCCATAGTATAAGCCATACAAATAAGCCACTAGTTTATAATAAAAGGAAATCTAAATCTGCTTTGTTGAAAAAACAAAACAACAAAAAATTCCTCCCGGTTTCAAATCCTATGACTGAAGGCAAAAAGTAACAGTGCTGTAAAGCAGGCTAAGAGGAAGGATCTGAATTTCAGTAGGGCCATAATTAGTGTTTACACATCACAACTTTTAAGGGTGGGTCAGATAGCACAGCCATCTGCTGTAATGACAGGCCGTAAATGCTGAACTTGTGTTTGTAGTAAGCACATTTCCCCCTTCTCTTTCTAATTATGGCTTTCATGGAAACCAGACAGCACATAATTAGCAAGCTATGCCTACTACTCTTTCTTTTTTCTCCTCACTGCCACTTTATAAGCATTTTTCAGGTCCACACTGAATAAATGGTCAAGAATCTTTCTGGCAAACATTTAAAGATAGTATAACATCTCCTATTTGTTACCTAATGGCCTTTTCAGAATAAATATCTCCTGTGTATTTTCTCAAACTACTTCTTTGGCAACAAATAAACAGAGACAATGCATTTTCACCCCTTCTAATAATAAACATGTAGCAAAAAAAAAAAAAATTAGACACGTAGAATGCAAGATAATATTTCAGTTTAGTGCACATTTGTTCATATCATCCCACATACAAGCACCAATATGATTTCTTTCATCTCAACATTAAGCCCAAAGAAGAAATTATACTCTTGTGACATCATGTGAAAAAGGTTAAGCCCAATGCCCCAGTGAAACTGGTACAAAAATGCCTGTGGACTGCAATTCTATTGTACACACAGGGCAGCTGTCTCTGGTGCCTGGTATCTACTTCTAGATGAGCATGGAATAAGTGAGTCAATCAGGAGACAACTGAGAACCTTTAACGTGGAGAACTATGTCCCAGATACTGAGCAAGAACGTTCTTGGCCCCATCTCAGCACACAGGAAGAGGGAAGAAAAAAAATGAAGCAACTTCCATAAAATAGTAGTCTAGTCCAGGGACAATGAGGAACTTGCAAGACCTTTTCTGGAAATGTACAAATACAAAACTATTTTCCTAATGATTCTAGCACCTTCTTTTTTTCCTTCATTTTCAACTTCTCACGAGGGTACAGAACTTTTCCCGGGGCTCCATGAAGTCTGTCACAAGAGATTGAACATACAGGCAGATAGGAGAAGCCAGCTGTATTTTATTAATACAGACATAAGAGAATGGTAAAAATGCACATGCAATGTCATCCTTTTCACTTTCTTTCATTGAATAATAAAATTTTTATGAAAATTAGTGCTAATGTGAAACAGTCTATTTTTAAATAATTTTTAAATTTATCAACTTTAATTTATAATTCAGTAAATACTGATAGGTATTACCCACCTAAGTAAAAAGCTCGTTGGAGGCCCCAGTAATGTTCAAGAACGTAAAGGAGTCCCGAAACCCAAAGAATTGCCACGAAGCAGGAGATGCTTTATGAATGTGCATGGAGTATAGTGACTGTGGCACGATAACCTAGGCCAGAAAAGAAGAAAACAGAGGGGAAATGGCCCAACCAAGCTGAAGAAAACCTGGAGAATGATAAAACCTGGCTCAGGAAATGGTTAAGCAGAGACAGTGAGAATGCTCTAAGGTGAGCAAAGGCAAGTATAAAGGCTTAGAGGAAATAATATTCTCCAGCACATACAGAAAACACTAGGAAGGTGGGGAGAAGTCATGGGACAGAGGTGGATTCCAACAGTTACCTATCAATGGGTTTTATGAAGACTAAAGCTCAAAAACAAAAAAATTCTCAGGCAAAGGGAGTCATTTAAGGAGAGCAATAAACTTATTTTTGAAAAATCACTCCAGATGTAGCATGAAAAGTAGATTTAGAGATGAAAAACAGGAGACCAGATAAAAGTCCTAATCAGACACTGTTGTCATGGATTATGTTGGTGGCATGGGCAATAGAAAACAATGATTCAAGAATTGGGCAACACCTGGTAAGTTCACATGATAGATGAGGCTGATGGACAAATTAAAGATGACACTGGCTTCTGGCTTGGACAAGGAAATGTCATGAAGACAGAAAGAGATTTTAAATAAGAGGTAAGATGAGCTTGGGTTTGGACATTGTTTATTTGCACAACATTTAAGTCCACTAGAGTCAAGATAAACAGGGGGAAAAAAAATCTGAGCTAGAGATATTAGTCTCTGAGATCATGGGAGTGAATGAATTTTTCCAGGAGGTACAGAAGAAAAACAGGGCAAGAATAGAGGGTAGTCTGCCAAGGAGACAGAAGAGTGGCCAAAGAAACAGAAGGAAGACCACAGAAGACAGAAGTACGGTACAAGCCTGGAGAAGAACGTTTTGATAAGGAAGCAAACCAGCCTGGAAGAGTGAGGAAACATTGGAAAGGCCCTGTGAAACTAACCACAGTGCAGTCACTAGTGACCCTAACACTGTAGAAAAGGCAGAAGCCAAACTGAAGAAAAAGCATTATTATTATTTTTTAAATATTTATTTATTTATTTATTAGTTGTAGTTGGACACAATATCTTTATTTTATTTATTCTTATGTGGTGCTGAGGGTTGAACCCAGGGCCTCGCACGTGCTAGGTGAGCCCCAGCCCCAGCACAAGAGAAAGTATTATTTTAATAGCTCACACCAACAAAAGCAATGAAGGCTACCAGACAACTGGGATTACAAAGGGATTTTATGTATTCATTTTCTCAGGATGGAAAAGATGTGGGCATTTGAACATGCTAACAGAAGACCAAATTTTAAAAAAAAGGAAAACCATGAAAATTAAAAAAAAAAAATGATAAAGCCAATTGTTAATGAGCTTATTTTTGGGTGATAGAGAAAAAAGAAGTTTTATTTGCTTTGCACTTTCTTAGGCTTTTTTAAACACTATTTCCAAAGACATGTATTACTTACACATTACTTTTATAAATCAGAAAAAATAACATTAAAGGGTTCCACATAGCTTTGAAGAAAACAGCTCTTCTAAATTCTGTATTTTAACCGTAGATAACCTAAGTCTTGCTGACAAACGTAGGCAAAACAGGCCAGTAGATCAGAAGCAGCCTGTAGATACTGACGGCTAAGGAAATGACATTCGGCTGCGAAGACCATAGAAGAACCATAAAACACAGGAAGAATGATAAAAGCACAGCAAGTTAGGATCAGGTGGAGATAAAAAACAGCCCTGCACTTCAAGGACTGGAGAGTGATGTAGAATTCCAGTACAGAAAAGAGCATGCGAAATGATGGTTTAGTCAACAAAGAGATTAAACTGCAGAATTACAAATTCAGGGCTGGAAGATATCTTAAGACAACTTTATCCATTCATTCCAGTGATTAAACTGAAATTTCATTTGTTTAACATGTGTCTAATATTCCTGGACAATGCAGGAAACAGGTAGAATTTCGAGCTTTTAATAAACAGTAAACCACAAAAGTATCCACATATGGTACATTTCCACTTACATCAAGTATAAACCCAGGTAGAACTGAACTCTATTGTAAGGACTTAAAATGGCTAGTTATCCTTCTTGGGGTGTGACTTGCAGGGAGCACAGAGAGCTTTGGGGCGATCATGCTGGCTTAACCAAGGTGGTGAAAAAATGGGCATGAGTTTGTGAGAAATCTGTCTCCTATTATCTGCAGTATTTCCTTACTGCTCAACCCTGAAATACACAGCAGTCAATTTCAGAACTGCTGATCCATACACTGCAAAACCCAAACTCTACCAAAAACAGCTCTTTCAGACTATAGCCTATATTCAAATTACTTGGGCCAGTTCATTTATTCCTTGACTAAAAACTCATTTCAAAAAGCTAGGTTCACTTGTTATTTGTATTCCAGTTTTTGTTTTTCTTCCCATCCTTTCTCACCCTTTTTTAAACTTAGCATGTAAAACATTAAAGATTAAAAAGGCAAGAATTATGTAAAAGATGCCATCAGAAATTTCATTCCCCCATTCTCTTGACTTGCTCCCACCTGTCCCCCAGAAGGTAATGAATCTCATTAATTTCAGGTGTATTTTGTCTTTTTGCACACAAGAGATCCAAGTAGTTTTGCTTTCTCCTTTTCTAAAGAAATGCTAGAATACTGTAGTTTTGCTTTCTCCTTTTCTAAAGAAATGCTAGAATACTGTAAACACTCTCACACTTCAATTTTCTTCACTCAAAGAATCCTGGAAGACATTTCTTGTCAGTTCATAGAAATTTTTATGTTTTAGAGTCCAAGACCCAACTGAAAGACTCCCAACTGAAACAATGTGAGCAAAAATGAAGTACTGGATTATAACACAATGTATAAAACAAATATGCATAAGTCCACACTGATGTAAATAAATAAATGAGAGAAGACACCAGGTCTCCAGAACTCTAAATTATTTATGTGGACACTCCACCTTCAAAGAGGGAAGGGCCTAACTTCCAGTCCCTCAATATAGCTGTGCACAGTGAATTCCTTCTGGAGTTATGGAAGGTGGGAAACAGTAACTTTAAGGGAAATAAGTCGGACAAATACTACTTAATAAGGCCATCCTGATCAACATCAAAAGAGCTCAATCACACACATGTGTAACCTCAATGCAACGTGTGCCGAATATGGTACTTGACCTCTATGGTTTTCCTCCCAAATTCATACCACCATGAGTATAACCATGGGAAACATGACACGTTCAAATAAAGGAGCATCCTAAAATACCTGACCAGTAAACCTCAATATTATCAAGTCATCAAAAACAAAGAAAGAAACTGCCACAGCCAAGAGTAGTCTTGAGGAGTTACAACAAAAGCATGCAACCTGGTGTCCTGAGGAAATCCTGTAATAGGAAATCAGGACAACACCTAACCTGAGAAATCTGAACAAAGCACGACTTTAATTAGTGATCATGTATCTATTAGTTCATTAGCCACAATAAACGTACCTTCCTAATGTGTTCATAGGAGATAGTAGGTGTGGGATATACATGAACGCTGTACTGGAAAATATATTTACAATAAACTTATTAAAGGCCTTACATGCCCAATCAATCATAACACAAATTTTTAAATATGGGCAAAAGATTTTATATGAATGGCCAATAAGTACATGAAAAGATGCTCAAAATCACTAACCACCAGGGAAATACAATCTAAAACCAACAGGAAACACTACTATAATACCCACAGGTTGGAGAAAGTGAAAAATTTTTACAATATTAAGTGCTGGTGAAAATAGGGTGCAGGGGGCTGGAGATGTGGCTCAAGCAGTAGCGCGATCGCCTGGCATGCGGGCGGCCCAGGTTCGATCCTCAGCACCACATACAAACAAAGATGTTGTGTCCGCCGAAAACTAAAGGAAGTAAATAGTTTTTTAAAATTCTCTCTCTCTCTTTAAAAAAAAAAAAAGAAAGAAAGAAAAGAAAATAGGGTGCAGGTAGAAACATAAAATAGTACTGAATGGAAAAGTCTGGCAGTTTCTTATAAACACTTACTTACCACACCACCTAGTCATTCCACTTCCAGGGATTTACCCAAGTGAAATAAAAAGATATCCACACAAATACTTGTATACAAATGTTCATAGCAGCTTTATTCAAAACAGCATAACTGCAAACAACCTAAATATCCATCAATAGGCAAGCAAACTGGCATATTCATACAATGGAATACCACTTAGAAATAAAAATGAATGAATTAATGACATATCCAACAAACTCTATTAGCTTCAAAAAATATGGAACAATACATAAAAACATACAATGTAGAGTACATTTATAACAAATTCTAGAATAGCAAAACTAATCTACATTAACAAAAAGTAGTTCAGGGGTTACCTGGGCCAAGGTGAGAAATGGGGACTGTAAAGCCACACAGGGAACTCTAATACGAAAGAAATGTTGTTTACCTCAACTGTGACAATGATTGCATGGGTGTTTATGTTGGTCAAAAATCAAACTGTACACTTAAATAGCTGTTTTACTGTATGAAATTATACTTCAAAAGTTAATTCTTCAAAAGTCTATCTTTAGTTCCAATGATCTGAAATATCCCCTTCATTATAAGAAATCCTTTTGAAATGTAATATTTGATTCCTATTTAAAAAGTCATGGACCAGGCTATGTATAGCTCAGTTGGTAGAGTGCTTGTCTAACATGCACAAGGACCTGGGTTCAATCCCTAGCACCACTGAAAAAATTGGGGTTGTGGCTCAGTGGTAAAGGGCTTGCCTAGCCCATGTGAAGCACTGGGTTGCACCCTTAGCACCACATAACAAGTGAAATAAAAGCATGCTGTCCATCTACAACTACAAAAATAAAAATTAAACAACAGCAAAAAAATCATGGACCAAAGAGCAGTATGCAAATAACATGTAACAAAGAATACTTAAAATCAAGGATTGAAAAACTGAAGCCCTTAATCTGGTTAACCTAGGAAGTAAATATGAAAAAACAGCATTTCTTCACATATGCATAATGTTATGAAAACACAACACACTTCTAAAGGTTAAATTGGCAAAATCATTAAGGATAAGACAAACATATTACCCTACAAAATCTCTTTCTCTCCAAAGCTTCTTTCTGGTAGTGGACACTCCCTGTTTTCCTTTTACTATAACTCACTACATACAGAGCTGAAACATTCTGTATTGAGTCAATATAAATAATAAGTTCCTGTTTTTTAAAAAGTAAACATTTTATATTTTTACTTAAAAAATCAGAAGTTGTGCCAGGCACAGTGGTCCATGCCTATAATCCCAGTGATTCAGAATGCTAAAGCAGGAGGACTGCAATTTTGAGGTCAGCCTCAGCGACTTAATGAAGTCCTAAGCAACTTAGTGAGAGCCTGTCTCAAAATAAAAATTCAAAAGGGCTGAGGATGTGGCTCAGTGATAAAACATCGTGGGTTCAATACCTACTACCAAAAATAAATAAATAAATAAAATCAGAAGTTGTGTTTCAGTTATGCAGTCTAGCTCAATTATCAGCTGAGTCAATTCAGGAATAGTGGGGCAGTTCCCGAGACTTGATTTAAAAGTATGGTGAAGGGGATGTGGCTAAGCGGTAGCGCGCTTGCCTAGCATGCGTGTGGCCTGGGTTCGATCCTCAGCACCACATACAAACAAAGATGTTGTATCCACCGAAAATTAAAATAATGAATAATAAAAAATTTTCTCTCTCAAAAAAAAATAAATAAATAAAAGTATGGTGAAAATGGTTTACCTAAAGTATACTGTCATCAAGTAAAAATATGACTTCACAGGCTAAGTATTTCTTAGTACCTGACTTTTGGTCTTTAAATTTTATTCATTTAAGTATTATTATTAAATGAGATACATTGAAAGTTTATAAGTATCATGAGAAAAGAAACTAATTCACCATGGGAAGTAAAAAACAAATATTTCCTACAACTATGTCATGCATCAAATGTAGGAGGAAAAGCTAAATATTCAATATCTATAAAAATGTCAGCTTGACTTAATGCATTCTAAGTATGGGTTCCTTTTTTTCCTTTTTTTTTTTTTTCTCTTTTTTTTTTTTTTTTTTTTTGCAGTACTGGGGATTGAACCCAGGGCCGTATACATCCTAGGCAAAGCACTGTAACACTGGACTATAATCCCCAGCCCTCTATTTAGGTCTAACCATTGAATTGCTTCCATTTCACTAACAATTAAATCCATCAGATTAGGCTGCTCATAAATTCAATGTAACTAAACATCTAATTATATAAAATGTTTCAATTACCATAAAACAGAGAATGGTAGCCATTAAGAAACAGATAATCACAGAATAACTCTTTCATGATCAGAAGAGTCAGAGCTGAACTGTTCTATTATTAAGAATAGGAAAGATATTTCACTGTTAAGAACACAGTTTCCAACTACTACATACTGTTTCAGAAGTTCTCTAAACAAACTATCATGGCTTTATTTTTACTAATCATAAAAGGAGGTGGTTTCTTTAAAAGAAAAATTTTACATCATTAAGCTCAGATCCACTACTAAGACATTATCATTTCTTTCCATTAAGGGAGATAACATTTTACATTAGTGTGTTGTACCTAAGTTTTTTTATATTTTATGGTCATTTTTCTGAACTCTTACATTTTTGTGACATTCCTTAAGCAAGTTAATCAAGATGTTGCATTCTTCAGTGTGCAAGTGCGAAGATAAGTCAGGATGCATCTTTGGGAGGTGATGATCACAGCAGTGCAACCTGTGAATACAAGAATGTCTTGAATATGGATGAATACATTTGTGAATACCACTTAAAAGAAATTTCAATAAGAACCCCAAATGACCTTCATCAGAAAAGAATGTTAACCATTAACCAGCAGTGAGACTTTAGGCAAACCATTAAATATTAGCCTCTGTTTCCTTATCTAATGATTTCACATACTCAGCAAGTTATCAGGAGTGTTTAATAGAACCTGCATCCAGAAGCAGGAACCATAGAGAGAAATAAGTGGAAATAAGAGCTCAAGCAAAAACAGCTTGCCTGATTTCAAATATTTTCCTCAGATTCCTTAAATTGATTACTCCTCATTTTGTTCAGCGGAAATTCCACCTATTAAGAGAATTGGTTTATAAATTCATTTAAAACACCTATTCTCCTGAGAAGGCTAAAGGACTATTAGTTAGTCTCATATTAGTATGAATTAATACAGACTGCTTTCTTCTTAACATCTGCTAAGACACTTGGTTAGACAATGAAGTAGAATAAGAAGCATATATGAATTTTTTTTCAAGTGGAGCAATTATGTCCATAAAATTAATTATTACACTGAAAACAGGAAGTATTAGAGACACGGAGAAAACAGACGCCTTGTGCAGTGTTTGTGGGACTGTAAAACAGTGCACAGTAGAAAACAGTATGGTGGCTGATCAAATATCAAAAACAGAGTTGCCATATGATCCAGCAATTCCACTTCTGCTTATATATATCCAAAATAACTGAAGCAGGGTCCTATTACACCAATGTAACACATCATTCCCCAGTTAAAATAAGCCACCCAAGTGTCCACAGACAGATGAATAGACAAGCATGATATGGTATACATATGATGGAATATTATTTCCTTAAAAAGGAAAGAAATTCATACTATTTAAATTCATATTATTTCCTTAAAAAAGAAAGAAAGTAGAATGGTGTTTACCTGGAGCAGGGGGAGGAAAATTTCCTAATTTACTGTTTAATGGGTAAGAGAGAGTTACAGAGATAGATAGTCGCACAACAGTATGAATGTGTTTTTTGTTTTCCTGGTGCTGAGGACTGAACCCAAAAACACTCTACTACTGAACTATATTCCTAGCCCCCCCCCCCTTTTTTTTTTTTAAACAGGGTCTAAATTGCTCAGGCTGGCCTGGAACTTGTGATCTTAACTTCATTACACCTGGCATGAACTATATGCTTAAAAATGGTTAAGATGGCAATTATTAGAATTTTTCAAAAAGGAAAAGAAAACAGGAGAAAATTTAAACATTAGATTGAGCAAAAAGTTCTGATATATCACAAGCACAAACCATAAAATAAAAATTCACATATCATCAAAACCACAATCTTTCACACTTCAAAAAACACCATGAAGAATAATGACATGTTAATATCATCAACTACAATAAATGTATCAGTGTGGTTCAGGGTGTTGACGGCTGTGCTTGAATGGGGGAAGGAGATATATGGCAGCTCTGTACTTTGTGTTCAACTTTGCTATGAACTTACCACTACTCTAAAATAGAAAATCTATTTTAAAAGACAAGCTATAAACCAGAAGATATTTGCAAATCACATATGATAAAGTATTTGTGTTCTTGTTACTAGAACACAAAAAAATGCTTACAATTCAGTAAGACCAAGAATCCAATTTGTAAAACAGACCCACCCCCCAGCAAAAAAATGGGCAAAAGTTTGAATATATCACAAAAAAATAAAGGAATGATTAATTAAGCACATGAAAAGATGCTCAACCCCATTAGTCTTTAGGAAAATGCAAATTAAAATTACAAAGAAATATCACCACTCCTATCAGCTACACAGATGCTCCTCAACAGCAGGGTTATACCCAGATAGACCTATTTTAATCTAAATATATTGTGAGTCAAAAATGCATTTAATACAGTAACCCAATGAACATTGTAGCTTTGCCTTGCCAGTCTGAAATGTGCTCAGAACACTTGCATTAGCGAACAGTTGGGCAAAATCATCTAATACAAAACCTATTTTATAAATAAAGCATTGAATATCTCTTGTAATTATGGAACAGTACACTGAAAGTGTGAAACAGAGTAGTTATGCAGTACTCACCATTAATGTACACAGATGAAAACACACTGGCCCTGAAGAATGTTTGATGCATTGAACTAAAATTAACTGCTGGATGATGTGGATGCTACAGCGACAAGAGTACTGACTCCTCTATCTTCTGACGAGACTTGAGAATAACTGGTGGAAGGCACTGAGGCATTGACACTTGTTGACAGTTTAGCAGGCATAGTGTTTTTCAGAAAGATATCAAGTTTTGACTGTACAGTCAGTTTCTTTTCTTCATTATATATTTCTCTATAGCAAGCAAGAGCATCTTGAATCTGCCTGTCAGCTCTTGCATATCTCTCATAATTGCTGTCCATTTCTTCTAACATCCGCATACCACTGCTGATAGTAGCAAATGCCTCTGCTAGTTTCTTTGCTGTGAACTTTCTTGGTGCCTTCCATATAATTTCTTCCTCTGCTTTAACTTCTTTATTTCTTTCCTTCTCTGGTTCAATCAGCTCCTCATTGGAAATCTCTTCAGTTTTAATGCTGACAATTTCATGAATATCGTCTTCATGGATGTCTAATTTTAATTGCTTCCCAAGAGTTAATATGTTGTTACTTACCATATCATCAACAGCAGACCCTTTGTTAAAACCTTTGAATGTGTTCACATATGTCTTCAAAACTTTCTTCCAAATGCAGTTCATGCACTGTTGTGTGACTTCTTCCCATGCTGCAGCAATGTTCTGGATAGCATTTAGAATGTTAAAACCTTTCCAAAATTCCTGGAGTGTTTGGCCAGATTCAGTTGCTTCAACAGCCTGAGCAAATGTCTGGCGTAAATAGTGTGCTTTGAAGGCAGCTATTGCACCTTGGTCCATTGGCTGAATGAGTGTGGTTATGTTGAGTGGCAAATAAACCACCTTTACATCAGGATGCATGGCTCCAATATGTTGTGGATGCCCTGGAGCGTCATCTAAGATCAGAAGAATCCTGAATGGGATATTGTTTTGCCTACAATATTCTCTTGCCTGTGGAATAAAACAGTTCAAAAACCAGTCTTCAAACAACACTGAAGTCATCCAGGCTTTCTTATTATGGCGATAATAAACAGGAAGTGTATGCTTGCTCACATTCTTAAATGCTCTAGGGTTCTCTGAGTGGTAGATGAGAAAAGGCTTTAATTTGAATCCTGAAACATTTCCACCCAAAAGCACAGTTACATGGTCTCTGAATCCTGGTATTGTCTTGTACTCCTGAGGAACGTATGTATGCTCTGGCAGACGCTTCCAGAACAAGCTTGTTTCATCAACATTAAATATCTGTTCTGGTAAATATTTCTGATCCACAATTATCCTATGCAGCTCTTCCTTAAAAGCTTCAGCACATTCAATATCGGCACTTGCTGCTTCACCACTGACCTTCACAGTGTGAAAATTATGACGCCTTTTGAAGCGCTGGAACCACCCATGACTTGCAGTAAACATCTGTGTGTATGTAGGATCAGCATGTTCTTTCAGCATATTGAAAAGACTTCTTGCCTTAGCCTGGATCATCAGCAGACTAAGTGGTGCACGCTTTCGTATCTGCTCATCTATCCACTCAACAAGTAATTTTTCCATATCATCAATTGGCCCGGCTCTTTTCTTTGTAATGACAGTGGACTTAACTGATGCTGACGATTTCACTGCATCGCTGATTCGTTTCTTATCCTTTAAGATGGTTGAGATTGTGGACTGTGACAGTCCTGACTCCCGTGCAATGACCATTACTGGCTTGCCACCTTCATGCTGAGCAATTATTTTGAGTTTCATCTCAAGAGTAATTGCCTTCCTCCTCTTCTTTTCACCAGAAGCAGGAGACACAGATGGGCGTTTTGTAGACATGATGGGATGCAAAAACACAAAACACAAAATCCAAAAAGTGTTGGCAACACAGTACACTGCAAAGTTTACCCTTGTGATCACGTGGCTGTCTGGGAGCTATAGCTGGCAGCTGCTGCCCACCACTGAGTGAGAGTATTGTACTGCATATCGCCAGCCAGGGAACAGATTGAACTCAAAATTCGATGAATGGTTTCTACTGAAAATGTATTGCTAGCACATCATTGTAAAGTTGAAAGCTCATAAGTCGAACCATCATTAAACCAGGGACCGTCTGTAATCAAAAAGTCAGACAATACCAAGCATTGGTTAGGATATGGAGAAACTGCACACAGGAGAAATGAAAATATAAATCCACCCAAAGACATGTATGTGCATGTTCACAGCAGTATTATTCATAACAGCTAATACTGGAAACTATCCAGATGTCCAGGGAATTGGATGAACAAAATGTGGTATATCTACATAATGGGATGCCATTTTGCAATTAGAAGAAACGAACCACTGATACATGCTCTAGCAATGATGATCTCAACAGCCCATAGCCAGATGCAAAAGACTATATACTGCATCAGTCCATTTATATACAATGAATAGAAAAATAAAAGGCAAATTTACAGATACAAAAAGCAAATCATTGTTTGCCTAGGACTAAAGATGAGAGTGATGATTAATTTGTAACTGTGAACAAAGGAACCTCTTCCAGTAATGAAAATGTTCTAAAACCGGATTGTGGCAATGGTTGCACAATTCTACAAATCTACTAAAATATTACAAAGGTCGAGTTTTATGAAAAGTAAATTATACCTCAATAAAGGCTGTTTAAAAAAAAGTTCTGGGCTGGGATTGTGGCTCAGTGGTAGAGCACTTGCCTAGCAAGTGTGAAACCCTGGATTCGCTCCTCATCACTACATGAAAATAAATAAATAAAATAAAGGTACTGAGTCCAACTACAACTAAAAAATAAATATATTTTTTAAATGTTTAAAAAAAAAGTTCCAAGAATGTACAAAACTTGAAAGCATTATGTTAAACACAGTAAGCCAAACTCAAAAAGCCAAGGGTCATATTTTCTCTCATATGTTTAAGAGGAAAAAGGAAAATAAAGGGGTGTGTGTGGGGGGGGGGTATCTCATGAATCTCTAAGATAAAGACCAATAGAGGAAAAGGATCAGGGGGAGCATGTACCAATGTGTATGATGTATAATTATAACACACCAATACAAAACACGTGGAAAAAATAAGAACAATGAAAAGAAAAAGATGTGTTAATTTATAAGTTCTGAAAAATTCAAAATGCACATCACTCCCAACAAATACAAAAACAACAACAAAAATATTTGAACAAAGAATTTCAAAGGACTACAGCACAGCTAATTCAGACTTGGAACTTTATTGGTAGATCACTATCTCATTCAGTAACTATGACCACACACACACACTCTCTATCACACACAAACATACCACAGGTAAAGATCAAGAATTAAGTTATTACACCCAGCTAAGAATTTATTTGAATGAAAAACAGAAAGGCAGCCAAGTTCAAATTTTGTTTACCTAGCACTGATTACAAGGTCTTATAACAGAAATTTATTGCTTCAGGAGAATCAACAATGTAGTTCAACAATGTAAGTCATCTAATGTTGTACTAATATTACGCACCTACATTTATGTATAAGTTATCTGTTTTCCACCTCATTGTCTCTAAAAAGAAACAATAGCTTAGCCACCTAAAAAATGTCTTTAACATTTTATTCTGTAAATTTATTTGATAATGTTTTTGTGCAGTTCTATCAACTAAACCTCAAATGTAGGCCTGTACAGTTCAGAAACAAGCTTATGATGTACAGAAATAACCTCTTTAATTGGCAAAGTAAACATAGATGGTCCCCTACCTACAACTGTTCTTACTGATTTCTTGACTTACAATGGTGCAAAGGCCATAACTTCAGAAACCGTACTTCATTGCTCTTCTCCGGAGCAAACAGTATGCAGCACAATACCCTGACACTCACTCTTGATGATGGCAGTGGCAGTCAGCATAACTCCCAGCCACATGATCACAAGGGGAACCACATACTCTACAGTGTACTTATTGTGTTGCCATCACTTTTTTGGATGTTGTGTTTGGTTTTCACATTCCATCAGGTCTACAAAACACCCATCTGTGTGTGTGCGTGAGATAAACACTTGATTATAAAATAGTCTTTGTGTTAAGTGATTCTGCCCAACTAGAGGCTAGGGTAAATATTCTGAGCATACTTAAGAAAGGCTAGACTAGCTATGATGTAAGCCTAGGTATGATAAATGCATATTTTTACTTACATTTTCAATTTATGATAGGTTTATCTGATCACAACCCACTGAAAGTCCAGGAGCATCTTTTACTTGAGGAGACACTTGGTGCTAAGATACTATATACATGTACACTGTATATAAGCACAAATACACATACTGGTATGTAAAATATAGAATAAAATATATTCTCCTCTCTTCATAACAAAAATTTATTTCAAACATGTAAGCTACTGTTAATCCAGCCAAGGAACCAATAGAAATTTTCCCTTTTAAAAATTTTTTTTTAATTTTTTTTTTTTAGTTATAGTTGGACACAATACCTTTATTTCACTTATTTATTTTTATGTGGTGCTGAGGATCAAACCCAGGGTCCCGCACGTGTGAGACAAGCGCTCTACCACTGAGCCACAACCCCAGTGTTGGGAAAACATATAACGACGGCAGCACCCCAGAAAAAACCCCAACATGGAGTCTAACAACCCTCTTTCTCCTCTTTGTTTCTTTCACTAGTGCGAAATGTTCCCGCCAGCGCCAATGTTCAAACCCTGCTGGTGGGAAGCCTTAGCCCCAATTAGAATTAACTTCTTGGGCTCCGGAACTGACATATGGAAGAGCTTGCCAATAAACGGTGACCTGTTATCTACCTCAGCCCTGCAACCTCTCCTTAGACCTAAACAAACACACAGCCTTTTGTAATAAAGCAGAAACCTCTTTGGTGATCTGTGTCCTGTGGTGCGGCGTCTTCCAGTCTTACACCCGCCCTAAAATTTTATTTTATTTATCTTTAATTTTTTTTAAAAAAGAGAGAGAGAGAGAGAGAGAGAGAGAATGAATGAATTTTTTTAATATTTATTTTTTAGCTTTTGGCAGACACAACATCTTTGTTTGTATGTGGTGCTGAGGATCGAACCCGGGCCACACGCATGCCAGGCGAGCGCACTACCGCTTGAGCCACATCCCCAGCCCAAATTTTATTTTTAATTGACAAATAATATTTGTATTCTTTTATTTATGGGATTCTCCTAATTTTTTATCCAGATGACTATTTCATAAAAATTAAATGGTTTCTGCTTCCTTCTCCTACTCTTCTTGATATGAATTATTACTTAAAGCTCTAAACACTCACCCTTATCTAATTCCTTATAATACAAATCATTTCCCTCTTTCCTCCACCACATCTTTTTTCCACCATGTTTTCTTCAGATAGAAAGCTCCCGCCCCTTTCCCTCTACCCACCCTGAGCCTATGCTATGCTCTCTTCCACGCACCCCATGTCACCTGGCTTTCCCCAAACATCAGTGCATACACAGATGTACTACTGTTCTCTTGGGTGTAATATACAAAGTATGACTATAAGTGTGGCAACAGTGCTGTTCTCTCAGAACACAGATGAGCAAGTGCTGATATTTCCTGTAGTTGTCTTCCTACTTTAATTAAACACTCAGAATTCAAGGCATTTTTTAATGAACTGAAGAAAAATCTAGATATATACTCCATATTCTTATTTTTTAAATTTCTTCAAAACCATAAGATGGTATCAACATTATTAGTTTAGAAAATAATTTAGTGAATTAATGTGTTAGACAGTCTTAACAATCCAACAACCATAGAAAATGAATACCCTTTTAAATTCAGCTGAACCATAAAGAAACTACCTTTTTGTAGGTCAAAACATGCATCACCCACATTTTCATAGAAAAGTCCCAGGTCACACAGTGACAGTTAACTACCCACTCTCATCCTGACGGATTTTTCCATGTTCAAAATAGTAAAGACATACCTTCTTAGCAGTTTGTGAATGAAATAAATTCAGACAGGAAAAAACTGTTTTAGGCTAGGTTGTAGCTCAGTGGTAGAGCACTTGACTAGCATGAGTGAGGCACTGGGTTCGATCCTCAGCACCACATAGAAATAAATAAATAAAAATAAAGGTACTGTGCCTATCTACAACTAAAATAATAAAGAAAAAAACTTCCCAAAGAACCTCTGGTTGGCCTAGTTCACTAGGCACTAATTCCAGGCCTAAATTCCAAAGACGTTAATATGGTACTTTCCTGTATTATCACTAATAGAGGGCTTATGAATATCAAAAAATAGAATATTACTATACTAGTCACTGGTCAGCCTACCCAGAATACTGACAATCTGAACACTAGGACCAGGCATGAAGAGGGATGTTCATGTTAGAAATGAGTCTGACACTAGATTAAAAGAGAAAACCACTGATGAAACAGGGACTACTTATCAACTTAGAGAAGCCCACAACACAGAGGAGATACAAATAAGAAACAGTCAGATTAAAAAGGTCATTGGATTTCAAGGAAAATGTGGGTAGTTTTTTTTAGGACAAAAGTTGTGGACTTGACTTTCCTAAGTTATATAACTTTGGTTACTAATTTGAGATCTGTCTCTTCTTCCATAAAAAGGAATTAACTTTTGACTTGTATCTCACAGGTTAAAACAATGTGTGTGTTTGAAATAGTGAACAGTAAGTGTGGCATGTGTGTCTCTGAAGTTCTCAGTCATATAGTGTGAAAGACTGACCTGAATCTACTCGGTGATATGTCTGAAGACAAAACTGAAACCAAAGGGTGAAAGTACAAAAGCAGATGTCACGTTCATGGGAGTCTAACAACAAAACAGGCCATGTGCACCTGTGTTTTATCTGTTGTAATGTGCCCAAAAGAGACTGGCTACATCAACATAGGACATTATAGGGTATATTCTTCATCACATTCTTAAGTTTCTTCTCAAATAATAAGTTCCCAATTAATTTATTTCAAGCCACTTCCAAAAATAAAATGCACATCCAAAGAATAAACACTTGCTATGATTAAGAATCCAGAGGACTGGAGGTGTAGCTCAGTGGAGGAGTACGTGCTTAGCTGGTACAAGACCCTGGATTCAATACCCCGCGTGTCTCTCTCTCTCTCTCTCTCTCTCTCTCTCACACACACACACACACACACACACACACACACACACCAGAAAACAATTTCAAAAAGGTAGTATTGGGCTGGGATTGTGGCTCAGCAGTAGAACTCTTGCCTCTCACGGGCGGGACCCGGGTTCTATCCTCAGCACCACATAAAAATAAAAGAATTGTGTTGTGTCCATCTACACCTAAAAAATAAATATTTTTAAAAGAAAAGTAGTGTCAAAGTAAATATAAACATCAATACCACGGTTGAAACAAAAGTGAAGGGGACATTCATTGTAATAAGACCCTGTACACAGTGTTTGCAGTGAGAGTAATAAATCCCATCCAAATTGTATTAAACACAAAACTTCAATCTTACCAGAAATCATTTTTAAAAGTCTATTCTAGTAACACTATTATAACTCAAAGTATTTCTTACAAACTAAAAGAAAGTATATAAACACAAAACTTCAGTTCCATCTTTACACTGGTCTTTATAAGTCACCAGAAAGATAAACTTGTCACAATTACACCTCCTTCTCCGTTCCAGCTTCCTCAAGTATGAACACAAGGATACTAAGATAGTTCAATGAAACAAAAATTTTCCACTGTGAAACACTGGTATTTTACTGTATGGCTAAGAAAGCTCCTAATAAAGCAATTTTAACTTTTTCTTGAGGGTTGGCTGGGAGGGTGAAAGCAGTGGGGTACTCTCAATAAAAATATAAAAACTAAAATTTTATTTTATTTACTCTTCGTTTACCACAACTGTGAGGCAAAATGTTCCTAATGAATATTCTGAGAGAGCAGATTTCAACCACAAGATGGCACAATTCTAGAAAATAAATAAAGAGAACTTCAATACAAAGAAAAGGGATAAGTATTCCAATAACAGGCTTTGGAATATCTATAATCACAGGGGAAACCCTGTATTTTAATGCCACCTGTTTTTTTACTTTGGAAATACCTTGCTACTGTTTGGCTGTACCAGAAATAAATTTATACTACAGTTAAAATTTATAATGTTATTTTAAAATGAGAAAAAAAAAAGGCCAGAAAAGTCTCTTGTTCAGGGTCTGTTTAAGATCTGTTCTCTAGAAAAAACTATTAATATTTAATGTTTCCTAAAACGGTTATTATAAAGCCTATATTTCATAAAGACCTGATACTAATTAAATGAGTACTTTCAAAACTTTTTCAAACTATGAACCACGCTGCACCAGAGATAGCAAAAATAGCATGAGTGTGTCCACCCTACTCACTCCTCATCACTGCTGCAAAGCAACCGAGTCTGAACTATTATCACTCCTAGGGTACAGACCTGTTACTACGGACAGCAACCAGGAGGCTGACTAGGGAGGACTTAACAATGACTTCTCCAAATAACTGCACAGGGACTGGGCCCTCAGTAGCATTCTCTGATCATTTATCGGTACTTGCTAGGTGCGAAGCCCTCTGCCAAGTCACGAGGATTTCAAAGACAACATTAACACATACATGTGGAAGGTGCGGAGATGACTGACAGGATGCTCCTGTAAATACATGCAGAAAATGACCAACGAGTGTGTGTTGAATGCTGAATTTACGTTTATCAGAGATTGAGAAATAATTCACACCCTAACACACAAAAAAGATACAGGCCTCGCACTAGCAAGTACTGATAAATGATTAGGGAAAGCTACTGAGGACGTTTTTAAATCAACTCTACGTTAGGGAAAGGGTGCCGCACCAGAGGGCCCTTGCTACTGCACACTTAACATTCATTTAAGGTTCCCAAGTTCTCCGCTTCCTTAAGACTACACAAGACGTCTCCTGTGAAGACCAGCACGGTCATCTTTAAAGCCCACAAAAGGTGAGAACGTCTACTTTCCTTGACAAATGCAACGATGGGGATCGTGCCCGTTCTGACGTCGCGAGTCGGATTAGGGCAACTCTGAAGCTAAAAGGCGCCCTAGAAGGCTCCAGTGACAGCAATAATGAAGTTTGCCAGGCGCTCCCCGCGTTTTCAAACTGCGCTTCGGAAACCGACGCGTGGACAACACCCATTATACAGGCGCGGCGGCCGAGGCTCAGAAGCGGAGGGCCAGTCAAGGTCACCAGGCTCGCGAGGGGCGGACGGACGCCGAGGGTCAGGAGTGCAGGACACCCATGGGCTGCTCGGGGCGGCGGCGTGTCCCCCGCGCACGCGGAGGGCAGACCACTCGTGAAGCACCTAAGCCACCACTGAAACTGCCCGGCCCGTGGCTCCGCTGGGTCCTCCTCGCCCAGCCACCTAGGCACCGCGAAGGGCAGGCCACCCGAGCGACGCGGGCGTCACTCCTCCCCGCGAGCCCAGACACGGCGAGGCCCAGCCGCGGTTCTCAGAACCTTTCCCCCGCGCCCCCAGGACTCACCGACTCGAGGCCGAAAGCCAAGTCTTACAGAGACCCGAAGGCCGGGTGCCCAGGCCTCGCACAGCCCCGCCGGAAGCGAACTCCCAGCCGCGACCCGCCCCGCCTCCGTCGCGGCCTGGGCGCATGCGCAAGGCGGCCCGGACGGGCCCATCCCGCGGCGCCAAGGGGGAAAGAGAGCGTGTCCGCCAGCACTACAGCGCCCGTGCGGCCAACCAGTAAAGGAAGCGGGCTTCGTGGCCGAGCCCCGGTATATCCACAACTTCCTCTCCCGGGGAAAGTGCCGCGGGTTCACCCAGCCTCGCTCCCGTCGCGGTCCTCACGGGCCTCCGTGCCCCGGGCGCAGGACAGAATGTGCGATCCAGGGGCGGAGCCTGCAGGCGGCGGGAACTGCAGTTGGTAGTTTTGAATGCGCCTCGGCGGGCACCGCTGCTGAGGGGACTGCTGGACATGTGGGTCGGTAAGACAGCCCTGGAGGCCTGAGATCGTGCCGGAGGGTGGTGAGAGCCTCGGGTAAGCCAGACCCCAGACCTCCAGGGAGCCTCTTCTGCGACTGCCGCACGTCCGAAGGCCCTGGTTTGGCTCTGGGTCTTGGGCAGGAGGTGGGGCCTTTGGATTGGGCTGAGGTAGAAGAGGGCGGGTGACCTCACTTCCGCCCGCAGTGGGGCGGGGCCTTGCGTAAAGCGCAAATCTGCTTTCAAGCCGCGCTGAGGTCACGTGGCGGAAGACGCTGCGTTCAGTTGTGGGTTTCTAAGGTGCTTGGGATTGAGATTTTGTTTTGGTGTTTAGTTCCCCTTCGCTTCCGTCGTTTTTGTTCACGCAATCTCTCGTTTCACACGTATGCCCTCTACTGCAGCAGTGCATGTGTACAGAAATGTTACTTAGGATCTTTTTCTGGTCTATTTATTCAACAAATACACCTTAAGTACCTGCTCTATTGTCGAACACTATGCGAAAAGCACTAGGAAGTAGACAAATTTTAAAGGTCGTCACGAGGAAAGTGTGTTAAAGGATTTTCTAATTTTGCTGGTGAGATTGTGTGATCTTTTTGCCAGACTTCTTTAGAATGGCATTCTGCAAAATTGACCTCTAAGAATCATCTGATGTGCTCCTTAAAAAATGTTAAATCTCCAACCTTACTTACATGTGCCCTACTCCAATTCCATTTAGTGGACCCCAGGTATCTTCATTTTTAAGAACCCTCCCAAGTGTTCCTAATAGGGGAAGCTGGTTTGATATTTCACTAACTGTTGAACCCTAATCCTTCCCAGGTTGTATCTCAGGCATGTTGCTTAGGGATAGTGTCTAGTTATTTGTTTCACAAGTATTTATCCGGTACATGTGAGAAGGTTCTTGGACTGACTTGAATTACTGAATGGACAGAAGCTGTTGTGCATTTTAATGTTATAGCTATGAATAAATAGGCATAGTGCCCTGGAGAATAATAAAATATCATAGGTACAATAAAACAATATGGTTAATTTCAGATAGTACTGTAAAGACAATCAGCAATGGAAATGGGGAAATAATTTTGATTGGGTCCTCAGAACAAGTCTGCGGATAAACCATCCAAGCTGAGACCTGATATTGTGATATGGATCTCAGATGTCCCCCAAAGGTCCACATACTAAAGGCTTGGTTGCCAGCCTAAGGCACTGTTGGCAGGTGGTGAAATCTTCAGGAGCTGAGGCCTGGGGACTTCAAGGAAATTGGGCTGAGGTAGAAGAGGGTGGGAACTCCTGAAAGCAAGTTAGGTCATTGGGGGGTGTGTCTTTACTGGGGGACTAGGATCCAGACACTCTCCCTCTCCATTTGCTTCCCAGCCTCCATGAGATGAAAAGATCTCTGCCAGACACTCCATGATGTCCTGTGTTATCCCAGGCCCAGAGCCACGTGCCAAGCCCATGGAATGAAACCGTGAGCCAAAATTAATCTTTGCTTTTTATAAGTTGTTTATTTCAGGTATTTGTTACAGCAGAAGGAAGCTAACATACCTGAATGACAACAGGAAATCCCATGAATATGAGTGAATACAAAAAGAATCTTCTGGGCAGGGATAATTGCAGGTACAATGGCACATCACCAGAGGGGTCATTCTGTCTTGTAGGAACTAAGAGGCCAGTGTAGCTGGAACTCAGAAAGCTAAGAAAGCAAGGACCAGACAATATAGGACCTTAGAGATCATGGTGAACATTCTAGTCTTGACCTTAATGGAGGGTGGTCCTCTATCTAGGCAAGTCAACAAGTTAGACTCTTGTTTTCATGGTCCTAATTCTGTCCACACTGTTCCTTGAAGTCCATAGGCCTCAGGACTTTTGCATTTGTTCTTCTCTCATCCTAGAAGGCTCTTCCACTGCATGACTCACTCCCTGTCCTCCAAGGATTGCCTCAAATGTCATCACCTCTATATGGCCTAATTTTCTCTTTACTCACACCTCACTATTCTATTTTCTCCAGAGAATTTTCCTCTTTTAACATATTTTGTGATTTTCCTGTTGTCTCTGTGCTCAATAGAATGGATGTTCCATGGGTGTTTTTTTTCCTGGCTAAAAATATAACTATCCCAATACTGAGAAATTCCTACCATACAGTGCTCAGAAATGGGTTACATGAGTCAGTGAATGAAAGAATGATTTACATATCTTTTCTATTAAAGGATCAGAGTACTCTAGCCAAGAAAGGAGCAATAGTGCTTTCTTAGTCTCTTTTGTGTTGCCATAACAAAATATCTGAGACTGCCTACTTAATAAAACAGAGAGGTATGTTTAGCTCACAGTTTAGAGATTGAAAGTCCACCATAGGGTAGCATCTGGTGAGAGCTACTTGGCTGCATCACAGCATGGTGGAAGGCTTCAAGGCAGCATGTATTAGAGGAAAGCAACACATACAGAAGAGAGATCAGATGGCTAGAGAAGCAGCAAGAGAGCAAGTGGGGAAAGTCAGACTCACTTTAGAACAACACACTCTCAAGGGAACTCATCCAGTCTGAGACCTGACCTGCTGCCATGAGAAGACATTAATCATTTCTGAAGATGTTGGCCCAGTGACCAATGTACCTTACATTAGGCCTCCACCTCTTGAAGATTCACCAACTCTCATTACTATTACATTGGGGATCAAACTTGCAGGATATGAACCTGTGGGGAAGAAACCTATTTCTATAAAACTCTAAGGTATATTTAAATGCCTTTTTAAAAAAATGTTAAATCCTTTGTTTGCAGAGTGGCTAAAAGGGGGAAAACATTTGGATATTTGAGCTCCAAAGCAAAATCCTAGCTAGAAATATGATACTGAAAAACTCACGGTTTAGTTAAACTTCAATATTTGATTGGTACTTTGTTGTGCTCTTTTTGTTTCTGTTTTGTTGAAGTACCAAAGAGATGGATGAGACTGTTGCTGAATTTATCAGGAGGACCATCTTGAAAATCCCCATGAATGAAATGATGACAATCTTAAAAGCCTGGGATTTTTTATCTGAAAACCAACTTCAGACCATAAACTTCCGGCAGAGAAAGGAATGTCTGGTTCAGGACTTGGTTGGGCTGTGTGAGGTAACAGTGTTTAAAAATCAGACTCAGGGCAGGGGCTGCAGCTTAACCATGTAGCACTTGGCTGACCTGCAGGAAAAAAGGCTCAGCTTGAACAGCAGCATGCTGCTCCTTTCTTTCTTCCTTCCCTTAGAGTTGAAGAAACTGATTTTAAAACTTAAAAAGAATATTTACAAATCATTAAGAAAGATTTATTATTTTGAAGCATAACTCTCCAAGGCCAGAAATAAAGGGAGACCACAGGAGATAAGAGTGTCAACAAAATTTAGGATGCTGGAAAACAGAACAACAATATGAAAAATGAAAAGGTATTAGATCTAATGGATTCAGCAGTATATAAAAATTAATCAATATGTAAAAATTAATTGCCAAGAACTTTTAAAGTATTATTGATCAGTTTAAAAAGAGTAATTCTGTGAGGAAGGGATAATCTTTTCAATAAATGGTGCTGCAGTAGTTGTATATTCATATATTTAAAAGAAAAAGGAGTGAAGTTCTTTATATATATATTTGTGTATATATACACAAATACATATACACTTCGAAATGGATCTAAGACCTGAACGTAATACCTAAAATCTTAAAACATGTAGTAGAAAACAGGAGAAAAGTCTTTGTGTTATTAGACTAGTCAAAGATTTCTTAGGTACAATGCCAGAAACATAATTCAAAAAGAAAAAAAGTTGACAGACTACATGTTCCCAAAATTAATGACTTTTTCTTTGAATAGTATTGTTAAAAGAACTAAAGACAAGCCCACAGACTGATGGAAACTATTTTTCAAATCATCTGATAAAAGTCTGTATCTACAGCATATAAAAAAATTCTGAAAACTCCAGCTGGGTGAGTAGCTCAGTGTTAGAGTACTTCTCCTCGCATCCATGAGGCCCTAGGTTTAGTCCCCAGCACTGCAGGAATAAAAAATTTCTCAGGACTCCATAATAAGAAAATGACCCAGTTTTTTAAATGGGCAAAAGATACTGTCCCATGAAGACTCATGGATGGCAAATGAGCATATGAAAAGATGTGCAAAGTCATTAATCTTTAGAAAAATGAAATTTACAACCCCAAAAATATCCCAACATATTGGAATTGCTAGAGTTTAAGGTTGATCATACCTCTATTGGTAGCTGATATGTGGAGGAACTAGAACTGTCACACTGCTGGTGGGAGTACAAATGGTACAGCCACCATGGAAATCAGTTTGGAAGTTTCTTTAAAAGTTAAAGTGAATGTATACCATGGATTCAGCCATTCCATTCCTAGGCATTTATTTACTCAAGAGAAATGAAAACATGATCACACAAATAGATGTACATTTATATAGCAGTGTTCATAATAGCCAAAATCTGGAAACAATTCAGATGTTCATCAGCAGATAAATAGATGAACAAATGATGATCAATCTATACAGCAGAATACTAAGCAGTAAAAAAGAAATGAATCATTCATAGATGAACAAATATGGTTAGGTATCAAATCATTATGCTGAATAAAAGCAGCCAGACAAAGCTGGGCACAGTGGCACACACCTGTAATCCCAGCTAGTCAGGAGGATGGAACAGGAGCATCACAAATTTGAAACTAGCATGGGCAACTTAGTGAGACAAAGAATAAACAGAGCTGGGCATGGAATCTAGTGGTGGAGCCACTGGACTCGATCCCCAGTAACACTCAGACGAGTACAGACATGTTAGAACTGGAGTCCATATGGAACTCCAGAAAATGCAAACAGATGTATGATGGCAAAGCAGATCAGTGGTGGTCTTAACCAGGGGTGGGAGTGAGAGGTGAGGACTGAGAAGGGTGGAAGGGGAGGATAAGAAAGATAACAAGAAAAGGGGCAAGGGGAGTAAAATATATATATCAGGGATTGGTGGATGTGTTTTCTGTCCAAATTGTGATGACATTTTTATGGGTATATTCATAAGTCCAAATTTACAAATTTTAAGCTTAAATATGTGCAGCTTAGTGTTATGTTAATTATACCTTAATAAAGTTGATTTTTAAAAATCCATGACACCAAAAATAAACGAACAAAAAGTTAAAAGTGATAGGGAGAGGGTAGAGTTGTAGCTCAGTGATAGAGTGTTTTCCCAGCACGTGTGAGGCACTAGGTTCGATCCCCAGCACTATATACAAATAAATAAAAAATAAAGGCGTTGTGTCCATCTCCAACTGAAAATATGTATTTTTTTTTTAAAAAGTGATAGAGGATAAATTCTGGGAGAATAGCTGTTAAGTGCCTGGACTACAACCAGAATCAGGTTTGACTGTTGGTGAACAGGAGAAAGTGGATGAGAGACAGGTGGTCAGTGGAGTGCGGAGGGCATGCTAAGTCTGTTCTAACCTGTCCTAAAGTGTGCTTTAAGTGGGTAGCACCAAGCCTGTCTCATTTCCTAACTGTTTATCCTCTTTTCCAGGAGAAGAGTGCGAGTGTAAACGATGCAGCCCTTTTAGACATCATTTGTAAGTTTTGATGATTTGTATTTACTCAGCCAGTTTTATCAGAGGCAACTGTGTACACATGGATGCAAATTCTAGAGTCAAGGGAACCTGGTGTCCAGTCCTAGCTCTGCCACTTACTTGTCTCGTACCCTTTTCCAAGTTGTATCACTTCTCTAAACCTCGACTTCTAAGTAAATGGAGCTGAGTAGTACCTACTTCAAGGACTGTTGTGAGAAATCAGTGAGAATGTGTGGATTCCTGGCACAGAAACTGGCACATCATAAGCAAAAAATATTTGTTGGGCTTTATATTATTGTAGAATTTGAAAATACATTTTTTGAGAATTTGTTATTACAATGTAGCTTCTCACCTTTCTGCCCTTCTATTTCTTGGATTTTGTTTTGAGAAATATGTTTTTGGTTTTGGTTTTGACTTTTTATCAATGTGAGGCCAAGAACGTGGACCACAGGGCCATATTCCTTGGGTTGGCTTCATGGCTCCATCACTGCCTCTCTGTGAGCACGGGGTTGGGGGTGGGGGTGGGGTGGGGGGAAGTGGCTAACATTCTGTGTCTCAGTATTTCTACTTGACAAATCTGAATAGCAATGATAATATCACATAAGGTTGTAGTGAGCATTGCAAATAAGAGAGTGCACGACAAGTATTTAGAACAGGGCCTGGTATTTACTGGTTAGTTCTATGACAGAGAAGTGTATCATATGTCATCTTTATTAACACTTTGCTCCAACTTTAACATAACTGAATGTATTTAGAGTACTTGACTCTGATTTTATTTGTCTCATTTCCAACAGTTGGATTCTAAGCCACAAATGTGTATCCACATAGTTCCCTTTTCTCGTTCATTTATTTAAATATTAAGCACTTACTGTGTACCAAGAAGTATGCTAGGCAGTGGTCAGCAGAACGGGTGACACTTCCTTAGATGCTGTAGTCAGTTAAAGAGAGGTTAAACAATTCACCAAAATACGTACTAGGTTTATGAGAGCACAGTGGGGCCCACTGTTCTGTAGGGGTTTAGGGAAACTTCCTGAGGTAACACTTTTTAAGCTGTGATCCAAAGGATGAGTTAGCACTAACCAGGCAAAGGTGAGAAGGGAGGTTAAAGAGCAAGAGGGGAAAGGGTAGGAACAAGAGAGAGGATACCTAGGAGCAGAGAGAAGGTAGGTAGTAAAAGCTCAGTGCTGCAGGAGAAGGGTCCAGCTGGGCTCAAGGGTTCAGGGAGGGGAGTCTGTTAATAAAAATTGAGAGGCCTTTGGAAAGATTTTAGTCTGTATCCTAATAATGCAAAGTCTTTGAAGGATTATGAGCAGGAAAGAAGTAGTTACAGCACAGAGACTAGAGAGGATGGAGAGGGCCTGTGGGAGTCTTTTGGAGAGGTACAAATGAGAGGATTGTGGCCTGGGTGAAGTGGTAGGGAGGCGACAGAGGGTTTGGTGGGGCAAGGAATACTAGGATTCAAACTGATGGGGCTTTCAGGCAGCCTGAGGGGAGCGAGTAGAAGCTTGTGAGACTAGAGGAGAAGCCTAGAAGTTTCACCCGCAGGTGGATAACATTTATCACAGAAGCCAAGGACTAGTCTAGCCTGTGTTCTCTTTCAATAAGAAATATTTTCCTTTGTATTTAAGTCCTTGCCATTCATTTCATGAACCTTTAGATACTGTTGTTAATGGCATTAACAAAGAATTTTTATTCCTATTGTTACACCCACCTTATTTAGAGACCAACTAGCAGACCATCTCTATTGTGAACCACAGGACCAAAGAAGAGTGTACTAGAAGAAAAAAGACCTTAGGGTGCTATCTCTTGAGCAGGCATTACAGTGTGCCTGTTTACCCTTGCTTTAGACAAAAGCAGGTCATCAGTGGGAATTGTTAGGCCCATTTTCATAATGGGAGGGGAAGGCGGGCAAGGGGATATCCAGGCACCAAAAGAGAATCGATGTTGAACCCAAGAAAAGGGGAGAAAAGCAAGTGCCAGAAGCAGTGTAAGGTGGGGCCCGGGAGTGCTGGTGCCTGCACTCCTCTGTGTGGGATGGAGGAAGCCTGGTCTGGGTTGACACAGGGAGGTCAGTGCAGGGGTGGTCTAGGGCTGAACATGCTAACTTTCTAGGTCATTTCCCAAGTTTGCACTCCTAAAGAATACCTTGGCACATTCATCCCTTCTCAGATGCACACGGAAGGCTTTATGCCCCAGCGCTTAGATCTAGGACTAGAGTGTGAATGAGGCCCTCATTTCCATGAGAATCTAGCTGGGTAGACAGGTAGTATATAAATGAGTGCCTGAATATGTAATATCAGGTAGTATGAGTGCCTTGGAAGGAACAAGACAGAGTGAGTTCCTTCCTCTGTCACACAGAAATTCTGGAGTGGATTTGTGTGGGTATAATAAATGCTCTAAGAATAAGTGATGGAACTGAACTGTATTATCTAGGTTGGTTTGAATTGATAATTAGGATTTGTTTGTTTAAATTAAATTTAATTGGGCTGGGGATGTGGCTCAAGGAGTAATGTACTCACCTGGCATGCGCGGGGCACTGGGTTCAATCCTCAGCACCACATAAAAATAAAGATGTTGAGTCCACCGAAAACTGAAAAATAAGTATTAAAAATTCTCTCTCTCTCGCTCTTAAAAAAATTAAATTTAATCCATATAAAGTTTATTTTGGATAAGAATCACTCAACTTGTGAATTACAATTTTTTTCCTTCAGTTATATTATTGAAAATATGTATTTATAAGCACATTAGTTCAAAGTCCTAAGATAAAATATAAATAAGCCCTTCTTTTCTCAGATACTCAAGTACATCGGCACCAAAAAGTTTGGGATGTTTTTCAGATGAATAAAGAACCAGGTAATATTTTCTATTTTAAATTGAACATTTGGGTTTGATAGCTTGACAATTTAAGATGAACAGCAGTGTGACCTCTTAACTTTCTTTTGAAATGAGGAGACTGCTACACTTAACACCCGGTGGTACCATGTCACGGATAGTGGAAGCCCCTGTATGATCTGATCATTCTTGCTCTGAGTCTGCACAAGATGCTTAGCTTTGGGGTCCTTTGCAAATATTTTTTTTAATACATTGTAACTCCCTTAATTTTTCTTTTCACTTTGATAGATGAAGATGTTGACCTTTTTGACATGGAACAATTCAAATGTTCATTTAAGAAAATTCTTCAGAGAGCATTAAAAAATGTAAGCATAAAATTCAGTTTAATGACATTTCTGCTACTGTCTTGGGTTTTTTATTTATTTGTAAGAAACTGAATTAGTCATGTTCCATAATGTTTTACTCTGTATCAAAGACAAACACTTTAGGTAGTTTTTAAATTCCCCTCTTCTGTGCATTCAGGGCCTGATGCTTCTTTCTCTGGAGCAGTGCCATCCAAAAGAACTACAGTGATGAAATCTTCTCTGTCACCATTGTTCAGTACAGTAGCTAGTAGCTACACAAAGCTGCTAGGCACTCGAGATATGGCTACTATGGCTGAGCAACTGAACATTTCATCTTGTGAAACTTTAATGAATTTCCTTTAAATAATCCCATGTTGGCTAATGGCTCTGTTATGGTCAGCACAACTCTGGAGCACCCTTGATTTTACAAGCATTGTTGCTTTTGTAATAGGAAGCAAAGAAGCTCTCCAGAGTTAAGACCCCCTTCTATTCTAGCTGACAGAGGTCCACTGAGCTTCCAAGGGAGCCAACCAAGGTTTGCACCTCCACACCCCAGATGGAAGAACTCCTTGTCTCCTGCACCAAGGGGATTTGGGAAAGCAGCCAGATTCAAGGGGGCAGAGTTTGCTAGCACCAGCAGCCTCCATGTAACAACTTGTTTTTCCTGTAGTAAGATCTGCAAGAGAGGAACAGAGTAGGCAAGCCATGTGTACCTGTCTCGAGTTCCTCCTTTCCAGGCTCAGCCCAAGGGGAAGTTGACTGGGGCAAGCTGATGAACTGGGGGTGGGCTATTAAATTCCAGTCCAGCTGGTAATCTTACTTCCAAGTTTATTTATCTACACCTGAAAACCAAGTAGAACTTCCTATATTCTTGTCATTTAACATTCCTTAAGTACTTTTTAGCTTCTGAGCTAAATGTGTAAGAGCCATTACTACATAGAAATCTTACTACTCAGCTTTATAGTGTGCACTAGGTCTGTGCTGTCTCATTTGTAAAATTGTCTTTATAAACCTTTATATGTGGAAGAACACTTTCGGGACAACTCCAGGAAATTATGGAAAAATTGCAATGTCGGGCTGGTATAAAGCTTAGTTGTAGAGCTTGCATGGTATGTATGAGTCCCTGGATTCTGTCCCCAGCACCACAAAACCAAGGGAAGGAAGAAGGGAAAAAATTAAAATGTCATATCCTTATTGTAGGATTTTAAGAAATATTTTCTTCCACAAGACTTTGAAAGATATAAATGTGTCTTACTAAAACAATCAAAATGTTTTCCCAAGGATTCCCAAAATACTTTCATAAGTAGGAGAAAAATTACCAGGCCTCAAAAAAAAAAAAAAAAAATCCACCCCCCCCCCCACAGGAATGGGGATTGAACCCAAAGGCACTCTACCACTGACCTACATACCCAGCCTCTTTTTCAGATTTTAAGGCAATCTCACCAAATGGCTGAGGCAGGCCTCTGATTTAATCCTCCTGCCTCATCCTCCCAAATCACTGGGACTTCAGGCATGCACCACTGCACCTGGTATCAACCTGCATGCCAAATTAGTAATATTATTTGCTCCTGAAAAACATCTGTATTTGGTGCCGCTTAAGATTTAACCAAGAAACTTAAGGAATCTTTTCTCAATAAGGTGACAATCAGCTTCAGAGATGCTGAGGAGAATGCAATCTGGATCCGAATTGCCTGGGGAACACAGTGTACAAAGCCGAACCAATACAAACCTACGTATGTGGTGCATTACCCCCAGACTCCCTACGCCTTCACCTCCTCCAAGCTGAAGAGCATTATGCCCCTTCTGGGTCAGGTATGGAACAAATTACTATTAGCTGTAATCTTCTATTATCCTCATCTCAAAGTCTGTATGGATTTAAACCACTCAATAAGCATTTGATATAAAATACTGCATTTAATTCCATTCTAAAATAAGGAGCAGAAAAGCATTTTTATCTACAAGTAGAATTGTGGCATCAGGTATTAGTTTGGAACTAAAGAAGTAATACATGCTTAATGTAAAAAACAAATACAATCAACACTAAAAAGTCTTTAAAACTTCAATACCCCCTTAATTCCCATTCATCCAAAATAACTTATTATTTTTCTATTTCATTTCAAAAGATGTTTTATTAAAAAAGCCAGGGTGGTACATGTGGTTCTATAATTTGTGTTCTAACTTAACAGAACATTTCCATTGGTTACATACAGTGATTTTTTTTTCTGACTGTACAATGTGTCTACTAAGGACCATTATTGACATTCATAATCATTTGTCTCCACATTTTGTGCATAAGAAGATTGTTGTGACCTAAGATGCAGCTTTTGTCTAGAGCATCCCACTCTTTGTGGTTCTGCATTGCATATTACGGACTTTTTCACATCTTTCCCCAAAATGAGCCATCCCTAAATTGGCCTGGCAACTGCTACTGCCCCTTTCAGCATTCATAACTACCATAGCACCTCCCATTGTTTTAGAGCTCCCACTTCATCTGGTTGGAAGGCAGCAACTCCATCATCCTGGCTGCTTCATCTCCTTGTACACCTGTGTCTGGCAGAGCTGAGTGGAGTACTACCCACTAGACTGTCATGGAACACAAAAGCCGTAGGCAATACAGGGTGTATTGCCTGTCACTTAAGATCCTTGGTGGGATGGCAGATGGACTGCTGCTTGTTTTTATTCCCTCTAACACTTAATTCTACTTCTTTACATTTGGGATTTCTTCATTCAGGATACATAGTGGACAATCATCCACTTACAGCCAGTTGAGTGCACCCTGCTACAAGTAATTTAAATATCACCCCAAAGGATAATGTTCAGGGGTGGGGTTGTGGCTCAGTGGTAGAGCGCTCACCTTGCTCATGCGAGACCCTGGGTTCGATCCTCAGGACCATATAAAAATAAATAAAATAAAGGTACTGTGTCCAACTACAACTAAAAAATAAATATCTTAAAAAAAGGATAATGTTCATTTTTACTGTGTATCTTAAGACAAACTTATCTCTACCCTCTAGGCCAGGTAAATTACCTTATTCAAGTAATTCTGTTTCAGTCTTCTAACTTGTTTTCCAAGTGACAGGAAGCTCATGTAAACTGCATTTAATATACAGCTTTTTCTTCAGTGGTTCTCCTAAAGTATATATATTTTTATTTTTGCATGAGAATCTCTTGTAGCATTGGATGACTAGTATTCTAAAACTTTTGAGTATTTTTCATTTTAAGTCTGAACAGGATAAATAGGATCACGTTTCTAAAACTGCCTGCCTGTATGAGAATCTTTAATTCCAGTGACCACATTTTTGTTTAAACTGACCAATTCTTTTCACTTTTTAGTGGAAACTGTTCACTGATTGTAGCCTCTATATTTAACCTTGACAAATATTATAAACAAGGCAACAGTAATCCTAATAGCATTGCTCATTTTCAATCCAAGGCACTGACAGTTGCTAGCAAACACCACCAGATTGTGAAAATGGATCTGAGAAGCCGACACCTGGACTCTCTCAAGGCTATTGTTTTTAAACAGTATGATCAGGTAAGCCAATCAGCAACTCCATTTTTAATGTTGAATCACATTAGAAACAGAATGAATGTGCAGGTGGGATTCCACCTGCAATAGATCACTTTATAAATTAATGAAATGGAGAACACTTTCAGTTAGTTAATGTGAACAAAAACAAAATAATTTCTCATTATCATCTTTTTATTTTTGTATAAATAAATATCATCTTTTTATTTATTGTATAAATTTATTGTATCATGTTTTATGTCACTCATTTGTTATTGGAGTCTGTTAGATCCCAGTTTCCAAATCAGCCATTCTGATTAGAATTTATTTTCTCTTTAGAGTAACTTGATGCTGTCTTTTGAAGCTAAATATATTACTCTTATGCAAAATTGAAACATAATTTTTGTTTTACCAGTTAAGGAGGTGACATGGGTTGAAATTAAAGGGAAAGCATGGATTTATCGAGTCCCACATTGATTTATTTGTTAAAATTACTTAAATATGTGGTTGTTCTTTAATGACAAAGATGGATCTGTCCTTACTCACAGGCTCTGGGATTTTCCTGTGTGTGTGGCAAATGTTTGCTGGTGTGTAGGGGGGTGGTCAATGCTCTATGTGTCTTTGAGTCCTTACAGATGTTATCTTTGTGTGTTCTCATCTGGTCTTGGTAGAAAGAAGTGATGGCTCTGCAAGTCTCTCTTTAAGGAAGAAAATCCAATGTGAAGAAGTGTAGAATTTTCTCTCCCAGCTGTCCCCCCTCCTCCCACCAAATTGATACCAATTGTTCTGTTATAACAGTTTGATTCCTAAGAAAATTCACATATTCAAATATTAATTATAAAAACAGTGGCTTCGGTAGGGAAAGAAGTGGGAGAAGAGCTTCTAGAGATTCAGACTCACAGTAGGACAGTTATTTTCACAAATGGGATCTCGGTAAATTTTATAACCCTAAAACGTCAGTGTCTCCGATTCCTTAGCTTCTGCACCAACACTGAAAATTGAGATTACAATGCATAATTTTAAACTGGGAAATAAAAAACAAAACACAGAAAGATGGAAACAAGTCAGATCATACCTGTACTTCTTCTAAATTCACTTTTATGATCACAAGTTACAGAGCTCCTCAAACAAGACAGCCAGGCTGCAGGCTCCACCAGACAATCTGCCAGCATCCTGTATTAGGGGCAGTGCTTAGCTCAGCCAGGAAGTAGCCTCAGATGTCCTTTTGTTGAAAAAAAAATAAAGATTTAGCATACATTCACATATTAAATCCAATTAATATCTGTACTTTAAGGTTTAAAATTAGATAAATATTCTTTATTTCTCCGCTCCCCCCCCCCAGACCTTTGAAAATCACAACTCTACAACGCCTCTACAGGAAAGATGCCTGGATGTAAATAGTATGTATGTTTTCATATGAAACTGAAATTTGGAAGTGCATTATTCCCTTTTCAGATTTTTGTTACTCAGTAATGACACATGTACTCAGGTTCTGATTCAGAACTATTTATTGCTTTCAGAAAAACTGAAAATTAAATATTTGTTGAAAGAAGAAAGGCAAGCTACCATATGTCTCCTTATGAATTTCCTAGAATGCTATCTAATAACAAAAATAACAGCTAACTAATAGTTGTTGAGCTTTTCTTTTGTGTCCAGCACAATACCAAGATGTTTATCTGTATTATTTCCTCAGTCTCCACAGTAGTTCCATCAAGTGCTATTCATTGGGAAACTTGGGTTTCAGAACATCTTAGTAATTCCAGGCAAAGCACATAGGTAGGAAGTGGCAGAACCAGACATAATCCCAGGCCTGAATGATTGTGAGCCCACAATCCCAGGGTACTGGTTTGAGATCAGAGTAGTGACTGTACTGATATTTTTAGATGGCCTGTGTCTCCCTAGAAAACCTGACAGAAAAGAATATGTAGCTAATAAGGTAGACCCCGAAGTTCACAAAAGTGCCTGGTGTAATATGAAGTTTTAAAAAGTGCTTACTTTACCATCTCCTATGCTATGGTGATTTACTAATAAATAGAAACAATATAGCTGTTGCAAGCCAACATGTTTATAACTTTCCAGTGGCATAGGAAGTGCTGTTGATTTCATGTTAGCAAAAAAGCAGAATGCAAAACTGTATTTTATAATCCCGGCTTCAAAAAAATACACAGACACACACACACACACACACACACACACACACACACACACACAATCTTTTTATTCATTGTGAAAAGAGCTGGGCTAAAATATTAATGGTATCTATCTCTTGTTGGTAGAATTACTGGTATTTTAATTCTCTTTAATCAGCCTGTAATTGCCAAATGTCCTACATAATCATTTATTACAATCAAGAAAATGAACAGGCAACATTATTTTAAGTTATATGAATAGCTAGGAATATAAAAGTTAGGAATATAAAGAGGATACTATAAGGATGAAGTATATTCCTAATGGCTGTTTTAATTTAAAATCCTGCACCTACAGTGGATTCAAGGATCATTCATGAAAACAAAGTAGAAAAAGAGAGAGTCCAAAGAATAACTCAAGAATCTTTTGGAGACTATCCCCAACCACAACTAGAATTTGCACAATATAAGGTAGTATGTTGCCATAAACATTACCTGCAACTTGTTGGCATTTTTTAAAGAGAAAAAAACCTTTTTAATGTGGAAAAAAACAAATTTAAATGTTTCATTTTCATTGATCACCTTAATTTTGTATAATAAATATAAGTTAAATAGATCTCTTTATTATAAGTTTCTGTGTTCATAAAGGAAACCTTTTGAAATTCTGTATTTGCCTATTCTCTTACATATTAATTCGGGTATGTATAACTGGCTCTGATCTCTATTGGGTGGACGAGGTTACACCTTCTAGCCCATCCACACCTAGAACAGTATTTGGCACATTGGTGCTCATAAATACTTGTTAAAAAAAAAAAAAAAAAAAGAAAGTGAATAAACAACTCATTATATAGCCTTGCTGGCATTACATAGTGATACTGCAAATGTAGCTTATTCGAGAAGTGTGTTGCTACCTACCACAAGGGCCAGAGAGGGGATATAGGTGTTTAATGCAAGCCCATTGCCACCATTAGGAAAACTTAAAGTTTCTATCATGATCACCCTATTCTGAGTCTATGTTCATATTCATATCACCTTCTGTGCTCCAAAAAAAAATTATTTCTATTTGGCATTCTTGCAGCTGCAAGACACACTACTGATTTTGCACATTAAAGCTGGATGTCCTTAATCCTGCTGAGTGCTCGCATTTTTTTTGCAGTTAGCAAAGTAAATGATCTCTCTCTCCATTAATTACTGTATTTCTTGATGACAATAATTAAATATATAATCCGATTTCATACTTTTACCATTCTAACTGATAATTGTCATGTATAAATATATTTACTGATAGCTTGAAACGAAGTTCAAAAGTGACTTAAATGGGGGCATCTTGGCTGAGAGGAAAGAACCCCTCCGGTGCCTAATAAAATTCTCTAGCCCACATCTTTTGGAAGCATTGAAATCCTTAGCACCAGCTGGTGAGTGATCGATTTATTTTTATTTTACAGATTAGACCAATTAACAACAGACCTGCCTTTGATTTTTCTCTTATTGAATAATATTAATGGGGGAGAAATCATAATCCACCTTCTAATCTTGACCATTTTTAAAGTGACTTACATCTTTGCTCCTGTGATTATTATAACCTTTTTCTTTTTTATTTGTATTTCAGGTATTGCAGATGCACCACTTTCTCCACTGCTCACTTGCATACCAAACAAGGGGATGAATTATTTTAAAATCAGAGACAAATAAGCTGTATAAAGTTTTGTAAACCCAGTGGCTCCTTGGTGATGGTGTACAAACATTCCAGTTAATGGCTAGATGGACAGCCTCGGGCAGTAATCTTTACTTTAGAAATTAATCCTTAGTATTGACAATGTAGAAGTGTTCCTATAATTTGGGGACTGATTCTTTCCTTCTTGTGCCTCCTCTCCCACTTTTCCTGCTAAATATAGCAGTTGTGGGCATTTGAGAGGTCACAGGATATGTATTGAGCTCTGGATTGACCTTAGTAGCACAGAATGCTCTGAAGCCAAGCATATGGCACTGTGGTTGATCCTGTTTGCCTCATATATAGTGCCCTTTTCCCCACTCCTGCCTCTATTCAATCCTAGGGAGGACTAGTTCCAATTGTTCCTTTCTAGGGATCTTCTGTTAAGCCTTGATCACTTAAAAGGAACTATACCCAACTCAGAACTTCTAGAAGAATCATAAAATTAGTCCATTCAGAGAATAGAACTGGGTCCACTAAGTTGTTACTGGAGGAAGTTACATATCCAATGACTCATTTTTAGAAAATAATTGTTTCATTATAAATATGATACTTTTCATTATGCATTTTATCATACATGTAACATCCAAACTGACCATTATAATACTTATTTGTAAATAAAGATACTGAAAAACTGGTACATCACTTTTGATGAAAATCCTTCATGACATCACTAAATAACATACTCCTTTTTTTTTTTTTTTTTGGTAGTGCTGGGGATTGAACCTGGGGTTATATGTGAGGCAAGCACTGTACCAACTGAGCTATATCCCTAGCCCCAAATAACATGCTTCGGTAATAGCATTTTAAAATCTAAATCTATTCCCTATCTTGTTCCAGAGAAGATTAATGTTACACAAACATTCTACAATAATCAAATTAAAAGCTTAGGAAATCTGGGCAGATGAGCATACAAGAAAGGAGAACAAAATATGAGTAAGCTAAGACTACTACATAAGAATGTATAAGTGACTCTCCAGTTGCAGGAAGGGTGAAAAGTTACCATGGAGTATGCCAGTAGCCAAAGGAGGAAAGAAAACACCAGTCTGTGAGTAAAGATGCTTAAAAACTGGACCATCTGTTACTTTTGATAAAAGTAAAAAAAGGTTTAATATACAGAATATAAAAACAAAGTCAGAACTAAAGGAGACTAAATAATAATACTTTATAATGTCATTTTATTTAGGACATCTTAAATGGGAGAACGTATCTTTTAGATGTAATTTAGAATTGTCAAATACTTCAGTCATCCCCAAGTGAGGCACCAAGTCTGTTGGGGCTTAATGATTCTAGTTTCCCTTTGGCCATAGTCATGGTTTAGGGCATCTTTCCCTGTGTGTGCATGCTAAGTAGGTATTCTGCCCAGTGCTTGAATGCCTGTGTTAGATCAGCAGAAGCCTAGATTCCGGGTGATTTTCCCATGGGCTCACAGCTCTCCCTGGTGCATGGTTGGAATATGTATCTACAGTCTGAACAAGAAAGACACTAATCATCTACATACAGTGGAATCTCTTGAGACTGCTTCCTCTGGCCTTCTCATACAACCTCCTGCTTACGAAAGTGACAGTACTAAGGGCTTACCCAGCTCATCAAGTTATGCACTTGATCATCACCCTTCAAATGCTGCTTGGACATAGATGCAGCAGTAAGTGCAGTCAATGACCACCACAGTCAATTGAAAGTTTTCCAAAAATGAATAAATAACTAATGCTCATTGAACACTTAGTATCAAGCACTGTGCTAAATGTCCCATTGACTTATTTTCATAATCTCATAAAGCAGACAGCATTACTAATTTTATTTTACTGAAGCAAAAGCCAGCAGTCTTAATCAGCCAGCATTCTAGACACTCTGAGGCTAATCATTTCCCCCACTCAAAGCATCCACATCATAATCCCTGGAATCCACATGTTATCCTAGGAGCCAAAGGGACTTTGCAATTGGAAGATCACCTGGATGGGCCCAATGTGACCATAAGGGTCCCCAAGAGTAAGTAGAATGTAGTGCAGCAATAGCTGCTTGCCTAGCATGCACAAGACCCTAGGTTCGACACCCAGCACCACAAAAAATGTGGGAAGAAAGAGTGGAAAAAAGAATAAAAGTCACAAGAAGAAACAACAACTGAAGAAGTCAGTGGGATGTGATGGGACAGATTCAGCTCACTGATTTTGGTGGGAGAGGAAAGGGCTATATGCCAAGGGATGCAGACTACCTCTAGAGGCTGGAAAAGGTAAGTAACCAGTCTCCCCAGAGCCTCCAAAAGGAGCCAGCCCTGCTGCCAACCTTGTTCTTGGCCAATAACACCCATTTCAGACTTCTATAGAGCTGTAAGATGTTACATTTGTTAAGATACCAATTTTGTGGTCCTTTGTGATTAGCAGTAGAAAACTTACAGATGCTAATATCTAAAAATTGGAAGTTCTTTCACACATACAACTAGCAATACCAGAGATGAATAGCAGCCACCACCCCTTTTAAAGATGTATTTCCAATTTACTGCAATCCTCACCCCCTCCCTTTTGTCTACCACCACCACACATTCCCATTTACAGGATTCCTAGTCTTTCTAGGTAGGTCTCCATGTACTGAACTACACTGTCTCCCGAAGAGAAATAGAATTTCAGCAAGCAAAATACAGTCAAGTAAATATAAATGCCTTAAAAGAATCGACCCTGCCAACTGCAATGATCATTTCATCCCGTACTTGATTTTTTTTTTTTTTTTTTTAACTTTGAGACAAGGTCTTGATAAGTTGCTGAAGCTCTCACTAATTGCTCAGGCTAGGCTCAAATTTGGAATCCTCTTGCCTCAGCCTCCTGAGTCTCTGGAATTACAGGTGTATGCCATGACACCCAGCAAGTTACTTAATTTCCCTAAGCCTAAATTTCCTTTTTGCACAATGGAGACACACCTGTTTCTGTGGTTTTGAGGACACAAATGAGATACTAAGTGGAAAGTGCAACCTTCAGAGCCTGGTTCGTGGTATGCTTCAATGAAGCACAGTAGAAATTAGGGTTACTGTCTCTCGTGCAGTTGATCTTTGGGGTTCTTGGTGATCTTTAGGAATCAGAGCTCCTGAACGCGTTGCTCTTTCTCTCCACCTGCTGCCGGAGGTCGAGGTCCTAGGAAAGCTAAGAACCAACCATCAACCGGACCAAATACTCCTTACCTGCTGGCTTCAAGCTTTCCCTCCACATCCTCCCTTGGTGTGCGCTCCCGCGGGCACGCGTTTTCCGCCACCGATAGGTGGCGCCGCGGCCGCCGTACCGGCCGGATTCTAATGAGCCCGGCAGCCCCGCCCCCTTCCGGAAGTGGCTGCGGCGGAGGCGGGGCCTGCGAGCTGGTCGGGCGCCGTGCGGGAGCCATGGCGGCCTCGGAGGCGGCGGCGGCGGCGGGGCCCGCGGCTCTGGCGGCGGGCGCTCCTCCCGTCCCGGAGGCCGCGCGGGGAGCCGCCGCCGCCGCCGCCGCCTCGGGCCCGTGGGGGCCCCTGGGGTCCCGGCTGAGGGGCAGCCGGCCGCGGCCCGCAGCGGCACGGCAGCAGCCCGCGGCCCCTGCGCCGCCCGCGCGCGAGCTGATCCAGCCGTCGGTGAGCGAGCTGTCTCGGGCGGTGCGGACCAACATCCTGTGCACCGTGCGCGGCTGCGGCAAGATCCTCCCCAACAGCCCGGCGCTCAACATGCACCTGGTCAAGAGCCACCGCCTCCAGGTGAGCGCCGCGCCGCGGCCGGACAAAGCGGCCTGGGGCGCTGGGGTGGCCGCGCGGGGGCGGCGGCTCCCGGCTCCAGCCCCGGCGTTGCCTGGCGTGGCTTCGCCCTGCCGCGCCTGGCGAGGGCGCCTTGTTCGGATTCTGTGGATGAGAAACAGGTGCTGCCCGCTTGCTTTCCGCCGGCCAGCGATGCCGAGTGGGTCCTGCCCAGTTGTTGGAAAGCAGCTGCTGCAGGTTTGGCCCTAAGTGCCGTCACTTGCAAGTTTCTGCTTAGGAATGGGACCCCAGGGACTTCCCGTGGATTTCCGTTAGGAGGGCAACAGTGTAACGTGACAGGTCTGAGAAACCCACATTATGTAAAAGGGGGCGTGATTTTCAACCTTTGGTGCACTCTATAGGAAGGCTATTAAAAATCCAGATGTCTGGCCCCACCCCAACCTATTAAGTCATAATTTCTGTCATTACTGTCATGCCAGCAGTGACATAATAGGAAAACGTAAGTCACTGTAAAGCAAGTTTGTGTATATGTAGCTTTCCAGCGTCTGAGTTGACTCGATTACCCAAGTGTTGCATGTTCTGAGCTTCAGGTAAATCCTCATATGAAACCATCTTCAAACCCGACTTCTGATAAGATCAACAGGAATTCTGAGGTTGTAATCCGTAGTGGAACAGATAAACGTGTTGTCTTGGAAAGGTGATCTCTTTTACACCAACAGAACCAAAGATATAACAGCGTTCTCTTGTGAAAATCTGTCAGGCAATGCGCACGGGGTATGCTGAGGAAGACCTGCAGGCAGGCTGTGGTGTTATACAGAAGAGTTGGGTTTCCCAGAATGATCTTCAATGTACTGTTTTCTCTTTCATACTAAATTTTAACTAAATCTGTCGTTCGTCGGGGATTGTCCAGCCTGATACCTAGGTTCTTGACCCACCTTCAGTGTTGTCCCCTGGCTGGTAGACATAAGTATGTCTCTGAGCATAAAGCGAAGTTTGTCCAGGAACCCCTCGTGTTAACGAAATTACTCTAACCAGCATTTCTTAGCAATTTATATTTTTCTTTTCTCTGGATTTGCTGTTGGGAACTCTAATTTTCAAGATGTTGTTAAGCCTCTGTTTAACATAAATATACCACTTAGCCTTCAGGACTAGTTTGACAGTATGAGTAGGTTTATTTCTGATTATGTTTTTAAAATAATGTAATGGTCAGAAATCCACAAGAGACCAGTACATAACATAAAATAGGCCTGAGAAAAAGTATGTTTGAACCAATACAGGTTTTGATAGTTAAACCTTCACATGGACTTAAGTATTTCAGAATACTAGTATCTTCCTTTGCCTAGAAATTAGGTGAAGTCATTTGGTTTTCGTCATTCACTTTTCAGTTTTATTTTATCTGAAGACAGCACAGTATACTCAGGATCTCTTTCTGAACTTAAATGTAGAGCAGTGAAAGATGAACATTTCAAAGATTCCTTCAAAGTCACTGGATCAACCTTTTTAAGCAAGAATTAAACTCTGTTTCAGAACCATTATTATTTTTGTTTTTATTTTTTCTTTTCAAACAGCTCACTTTGCTACATTCTTCTGCTGATTATTTGTTATAGTACTGGAGATTGAACCCAGGGCCTCACACATGCTAGGCAAGCACCAAGCTACATCCCCAGCGCTTTTTATTTTGAGTCAGGGTCTCCCTCCAACTTGAGCTCCTGCTGCGCCTCCCAAGTGGCTGAGATTACAGGTGTGTGCTGCTGCACCTGGCCATTACCTTTCTAACCAGAGTGCCAGTAGCTCCTGGACATCCACTGTCTTGGTGGAAAGGAGTCAGTTTTCTTTAATGAAAGTAGCCAATGTGACAAAATAGACATGTCTGTATTGTGGTGCCCCAGGGTGGCAAATCTATACCCTTAGCCTGATTACTGCCTGGAAAACTCTTCACACTTTATTCTTGATACTTGATGTTATTAAAGTGTTTGGGAGGAGAGAGAGGCAAGAGAGAAGCCTGGGGACTTGGGCTGGCCAGGAAGTTCTCTGTGGCTTTGCGGGTGTCCTCAATCAGGTACACGCAATCCCTTTCTAGTCTAAAGCTATTTCTAAGTATGTCTGACTGATCCACTTTCTTATATTCAGTGGAAATTTTCATTGTTTTGGTTACACTACTTGCATCATTCTGATTTCTTTCCTCTGTTTTTATTTCCCAGGTTATGATAATCTTTTGTTCCTACCCCATTCATTGTTGTATGGTTCTTGTTTTAATATTCCTTTCATAATGTAAATGATTAACAAACCCTTCTGGAGGATGATGGGAAAGAATGGGGGAATTGAATTGTAAGCTGGAAAGAATTTGCTGCTTTTTGGGTTTATGTGGGTTCTTAATCTCCATATTCTATGTTATTCCTTTAAGAAAATTTGAAGTATCCTAATCCAACCTTGCCTGCAGTGGGATCCATAGAGAAATGGGAGCTATGATGATTTGGGATAGAAGCTAAAGTGATCCAGAAAAAGGAAGAGTGGGAGTAAACAGGCCTTTCTTGACTGCTAGAGATTCTTTGTTCCTTGGGTTTAAGAACATATTATGGAGCAACATTATATTTTTATATAAATATAATAAAAATATAACATTGGGGTTATTGATATCCAATATGACTGTCTTTAGAGGCCTCATTGCCACAAGATATAGTTCTGGCTTAGGGGGCCACTTGAATATTGTAGTACAGTGCCACAAGTTTATATTGGACATTTACTTTGTTCAGAATATTCCTAAATGCAACAGAAGACACAAGTAAATCCCTGCTCATGAAAGGATTTATGAAATTATAATTACAGCTCAAGCATCCAAAATCTGAAATGCCTTGAAATCTGGTAAATTTTTGAGTACCAAAATGATGCTCAAAAATTTTATATTTTAGAACATTTTGGATTTTCAGATTAAGTATGCTCAACTGCTGGAGTGTATACAAATATTTAAAAATCTGAAACACTTTGATTCCAAAGCAATTAAAGAGTAATCAGAGAAGATAAAGGGACCTAGAAAGTGTGTAGTTCGGGACTTTGTCCTGGACTTGGGTCATACTCTTAGGCTGTTAGAAATGTTTGGGTGAAGTAATGACATGATTAAAGCTGTATTTTGAGAGAGATGAATCTGACAAAGTCTGAATGATAAAGACATATTTAGAGGTTAACAACACAGTCCAGAGTCAGAAGACTTCAACCAGGAATAGAGAGAAAGGAACATCTGGGAGGTGGAAATGGTGCTTGAAGAGGGTGAGTTTGTGGTGTGGACACAGGAGGGAGTTTGAAAGAAAAGGGTTGCTTTGCACCTCTGAGGATGTATCAGGAGTTTTGAAGTGAGCCAGTCAGCAGTTTATGGAGCATGTGACAGCCTAGAAGCTGGAATATAAATGGTAAAAGATTTCCATAAAAACAAAACACTAGATGAATTGGTGAGTGAAATGAGGTTGGGGATGAGGGACAATGTCAGTTGTTATTAGAGCCAGCAGATTTGGTGTTCAAGAAAAGCATGGGCAGTTAGACTTGACCAATTGAATAGCTTAAGTACCACTTTAGTTTATTGGTGTTGAGTTGGTTGGCATAATAAAGCAAAGAAGGAAAGGAAAGCCTCTGCCGCCAGTGGCCAGAGCCAACATTAATTGCTTTATTGTGCGGTGAACACTTTCCATGTGTTAACTCAGTCCCCACAGCGACCCCCAAATGCTCAGTGTTGTTACTCCCACTTTGTAGATAAGTAGACCAGCCAGTTTAATTTGCTCTAGTCACATAAAGTGGCCAGGTAGAGAGTTGAAATTACAGCAGGCCAGCTCCAGAACTTCCAGACGTACAGCTACATTGTAGTTCTTATCCCAGACTGCACACTGGGGTCATCTGCAAGGTTATAAAACCAAATATGGGTTCCAATCCAGTTCCAAGACCAGAAAACCTGGGGCTGAGTCCAGGCACTGGTGGTTCTCAGGGCAGGGACCAGCCCCGCACCCACCCCCACCTCCAGTGCACTGCATGCAGCAGGTGGCCTGCTGTCTTCTATAAGGAGGAAGATGGCTCCAAGAGGTGTGTTAAATTTCTGTCTTTAAAAGGCTTAGTCTGGTGGGCTGGGGATGTGGCTCAAGCGGTAGCACGCTCGCCTGGCATGCGTGCGGCCCCGGTTTGATCCTCAGCACCACATACAAAGATGTTGTGTCTGCCAAAAACTAAAATAATAAATAAATTTTTTAAAAAAAGGCTTAGTCTGGGAGACAGGAACTATAGAAAAAAATGACAGCTCTGAAGGTAGCATAGGTGCTCTCTTGGAATTCTGAGAAAGATCTTCAGGGTGGTGACAGAACAAGGAACTGGACAGTCTAGAGCACTGAGCTGGGCTGGGCCCATGCTAATCCAGACACCTAAGCTACAGGTAATCCTGAGAAGCAGGTGCGCTCTGTTTTAGAAATGAGTAAACACTGGCTCAGAGGTTAACTACCTTCCCAAGATCACACTAGTCAGTAATGGAAACAGTACAAACCCAGCCCTCTCCAATGCCACATGCACTTCTACCTGATTTCTATCTTAAGGTAGAAGAAGGGTATGGGGCTCAAATTGAACCTTCAAAGAAGGAGACTCATCCAAGAATGGATATAGTGGGGTCCAACTGGAGGTGGGCAAAGCATTAGGCTGAGTGGGACAGTGTTTGAGAAAGGGAACAGGAAGGGCATCAGCAAGTTCAAAAAGGCCAGCCTCAGCAACTTGGCAAGACCCTCTCCCAAAAAAGAAAAAGGGATGGGAATGTAGCTTGGTGGTAAAGCATCACTGGATTCAATCCCAGTGCCACCAAAAAAAAAAAAAAAGGATTAAGTGAGGGGCTGGGGCTGTAGCTCAGCAGCAGAGCGCTTGCCTAGCATGCATGAGTCACTGGGTTCGATCCTCAGTACCACATAAAAATAAACAAATAAAATAAAGGCATGCTGTCCATCTATAACTATACAAAATTAAAGGAAAAAAAAAGGATTAAGTGAGTTGGTATGGAGACAGTGCTTAGAACTGAGCCTGAATCAAAGTTGTGTAAAGGTGTCAACTAGCTTTTTGGTACTTTAGGGGGCAGTGCAATGATCAGAGAAAGACAAAATGCCATTGAATAGGGGGTCCCCACGCCCTAGTCAAAGGAAGTTTTTTTTCAGGGACTTAAGACAAGGAATCTTGGGGTAGAATAATAAAGAAGACCAAAGGTGACACCCCAATCTTGACTATGAGTAACTGTGTGAGTCCATTTGCAAAAGAGAAACTAGCTGCAAGAATATGGATTTAAAGTTTCGAAGAGTTTTAAAGGGATAGAGAGAAGTCAGGTTTATATTTTATTTTATTTTTTTTTTTAAGAAAACATAGTTGGGGAAAAATTTACAGATGTATTGAGAATAATAATTTACATGCCATAAAATATATTTAATTTAAATGAATAACTCAATTATTTTAGTAGATTTATGCATGTGTAAACCCATCACCACAATCCAATTTTAAAACATTTTCCGCTCCCTAAAAAGAATGCTTGTGCCCATTTTCATATATTCCCTTATTTCTACAACCAGCCTGTTCTGTTGTGGGTTTTTTGAAAATAATTTTTTAATTTTCCTTTTGCAGGATGGCATAGTAAATCCAACAATTAGAAAAGATTTGAAAACCATACCAAAATTCTACTGTTGTCCAATTGAAGGATGCCCTAGAGGTCCCGACAGACCATTCTCTCAGTTTTCTCTCGTAAAACAGGTATTTCACTTAATGTATTTCTCTGAGGATGATATATAGATGGTATAAACCTGGTATGCATTCTAATTACTTAGCAAACACTACCAGAGAATTGAGAATAAGCTCTTGCTGAGCTGCTGCCCCTGTACCTCCCAAGTGGTAGGTACAGGGGTTGAGTGTGGGTGTAATTCCAGTGGACAGAAACGAGGCTTATCTTGGAGAGAACATTACCAGGAGTGGGTTGGAGAGGAAGAGAAGTACACCTCTCCATCAAAGAGCAAGAATATTTGTGCTCATAGTTCGCTTGGGTGAATCTGCTTCCAAGAGCTTAGGGCAAAGACACAAAGCCACTGTCCTTCCAGGGGAGTGAGAACCTGCAGAATCCAGGAACAAAACAATTTCAGGAGCAGCTATCTTAAGAGGAGGGAGGGGCCCAGCCACTAGGGAAAGAGGAATTTGGGCCTGGAAGAAGGCTCTGGAATGTTTCCTCAGGAATGCTGCAGGGTGTCCAGAGGAGAGCATCTCAAAGACTTTTGTTTTCCCTGCCCTGCAGCACTTCTTTGTAGGTCAGTCTCAAGGCCAGTACCCTGGATCCATTCCAAAGTCATCTCCTCTGTGCATGAAGCTAAAGCCCTAAGAAGAGTCTGGTGATAAACTGCAGTTACCCTGTTCTTTTATTGAGGGTGGACTGTTCTGTTTGTACCTGTGAAGTTGGGTGTCTTGATGTTCTCAGTACTTGGTGCCGTGGCTGTTTCTCACCCTCCTTCCTTCTTTGCTCTCTGTAGCACTTTATGAAAATGCATGCCGAGAAGAAGCATAAATGCAGCAAGTGCAGCAATTCCTATGGTACCGAGTGGGACTTGAAAAGGCACGCGGAGGACTGTGGCAAGACCTTCCAGTGCACATGCGGCTGTCCCTATGCCAGCAGAACGGCATTACAGTCTCACATCTACCGAACTGGTCACGAGATCCCTGCAGAACACAGGTAAAGAGCAAAGAAACAGTGGCACATAAGTCAGTAGCTGTGGGAGGAGTTTCATCTGAAACTTCCTGGAGAACTAACAGTACAAGGAGAGGAAAAGGAATGATGGACAAGCAACGTGACATCAAAGAAGGGAGCTTTTGGAAACGGCAGCAGTGCTAGCAAAGGATTGTATCTGGGCCTGGAATCTGACCCAGTTATTCCTCCTTTTTCTTTTTTTTTTTTTAAAGAGGGAGAGAGAGAGAGAATTCCAATATTTATTTTTTTAGTATTTGGCGGACACAACATCTTTGTCTGTATGTGGTGCTGAGGATCGAACCCGGGCCGCACACATGCCAGGCGAGCGCGCTACCACTTGAGCCACATCCCCAGCCCTATTCCTCCTTTTTCTATTGCTAACTCTCTGAGGGTCTCTTACTATGCCCATTTGAAATCTCAATTTCCACCATCTTCTGGTAAGGAATATCAGATTGCTGAAGAGTAAGTTTTATCATGACTCTGTACTACCATATATTTTTCTTTATCTGTAGATGGACACAATGACTTTATTTTTATGTGGTATTGAGGGTCAAACACAGTGCCTCACGCATGCTAGGCGAGCACTCTACCACTGAGCCACAATACCAACCCTGTACTTCTTTTTGAGGGCAGGGAAAACTAGGTCTTTAGAAATTTTTTAATGGAACATCTTGCCAGTCAGTGGTGCATGCCTGTAATCCCAGCAACTTGGGAGGCTGAAGCAGGAGAGTCTCAAGTTCACAGCCTGCCTCAACAATTCAGCAAGTCTCAAAATAAAAATTAAAAAGGACTGGGGAGGTAACTCAGTGGTAAAGTGCCCCTGGTTTCAATCCCTAGTACTCAAAAAAAAGTAAATTTCTATTTGTTATAATAGCTTCCAACTTTACGGATGATGAAACTTGTGTTATGTATACCTCTTTTGGCTTCCTTACAGTTAAATTCTAGTACTTACAGCATTAAAAAAAATATATATATATATGCTTTCTTCTTCCCTATCTGCATGTTTCTGAACATCTGCCCCATAATAAGCCCCATTCCCAGAAGTTCAAGAAGGGAATAGTCTTCTTTGGGTGGGGTCTGACCTCTGATAAGGGCAGTAGCATGTATCATTAAGACATAGTGTCATGGTCTAAGAAAGCTGCATTTTCCCCCCCAGTATTGAGGCTTGAATCCAGAGCCTTTCACGTGCTAGACTAGGCTGGCCTCAAATTTTGCAATCATCTCACCTAAGCCTCCCAAGTAGCTGGGATTACCTCACCCAGCTCAGAAAGCAGCATTTTAAAATTATTTTCTTTATGCTTTGTCATTGTCTTTAGGGATCCACCTAGTAAAAAAAGAAAAATGGAAAACTATCTACAAAACCAGAAGTTATCTAATAAGACCATTGAACCATTGAGCACTCAACCCCCTCCTCGACCAGATCCTCAAGAACTAGAAACTTCAGAAATAAAATTAGTAAATTCTTTTGAAGATTCTTGCAGCTCTAATGCCAGAAAACAGAGTGTCACAACACCTCCAAGATATCCTCAGAAGTTGCTTCTACCAAAGCCCAAAGTGGCTTTGGTTAAACTTCCGGTCATGCAGTTCTCTCCTGTGCCTGTCTTCGTGCCTACGGCCGACTCTTCGGCCCAGCCTGTGGTGTTAGGTATGGATCAGGGCTCCACTGCAGGTGCTGTGCACTTAGTGCCCTTGTCAGTAGGAACCCTGATCCTTGGCCTAGAGTCAGAGGCTTGTTCTCTTAAGGAGAGCCTACCTCTTTCAAAAATTGTAAATCCTGTTGTTGAGCCAGTTAGTACCGGTGTTCAAGTGAACTTGGGTAAAAATCTGTCTAATCCTTTACAAGAACTAGGGAACACGTGTCAGAAGAACAGCATTTCTTCAATCAATGTACAGACAGATCTGTCCTATGCCTCACAAAATTTCCTACCTTCTGCACAGTGGGTTGGCCCTGATTCCTCTGTATCATCTTGTTCTCAGACTGATCTGTCGTTTGATTCTCAAGTGTCCCTTCCCATTAGTGTTCACACCCAGACGCTTCTGCCCAGCTCTAAGGTAACTTCATCTATAGCCGCTCAGACTGATGCATTTATGGACACTTGTTATCAGCCAGGTGGGATCTCCAGAGAAACCCAAACCAGTGGGATGCAAAGTCCCACATGTGGCCAAGTACAGATGGACCAAGCTGGAATGTGCAGAGACATTTTTGAGAGTGTCCATTCATCATACAGTGTCCCTGCAGACACTATTATAAGCAGCAGCTTAGTAGCAGAGACAGTAACTCCTGGTTTGTTACCTCAGAATGACCCTAAGACTTTAAATCAAGATATTGAGAAATCTGCACCCATTTTGAGCTTCAGTGCACAGAACAGTATGCTTCCTTCACAGAACATGACAGATAATCAGACCCAAACCATAGACTTATTAAGTGATTTAGAAAACATCTTGTCAAGTAATCTGCCCGATCAGACATTGGATAACCGTAGTCTTTTGTCTGACACAAACCCTGGGCCTGACACCCAGCTGCCATCTGGCTCAACCCAGAATCCTGGAATAGATTTTGATATTGAAGAGTTCTTCTCAGCTTCAAATATCCAGACTCAAACTGAAGAGAGTGAACTTAGCACCATGAACACTGAGCCAGTCTTGGAATCACTGGACATAGAGACCCAAACTGACTTCTTACTTGCAGACACATCTGTCCAGCCCTACGGGTATAGGGGAAGTTCTCACTTCCTAGGCCTTGAGATGTTTGACACACAAACGCAGACAGACTTAAACTTCTTTTTGGACAGTAGCCCTCATCTGCCCCTTGGCAGCATCCTCAAACACTCCAGCTTTTCCATGAGCACTGATTCATCAGACACAGAGACCCAAACTGAAGGAATATCCGCTGCTAAAAACCTATCTGCCCTAGAGAGCAAAGTTCAGTTGAACAGTACAGAAACACAGACCATGAGTTCAGGTTTTGAAACCTTGGGGAGCTTGTTCTTTACCAGCAATGAAACTCAGACAGCAATGGATGACTTTCTTCTAGCTGATTTGGCCTGGAACACGATGGAATCTCAGTTCAGCTCTGTGGAAACTCAGACATGCGCCGAGCTGCACGCAGTCTCCAACTTCTAAAGGTTAAGTCCAGGTTGGATGGTGTTTATTATTTCCTTCCAGATTTAGATAATGGGAGCAGGGACAACAGTATTAACTCTGTTGAATGTAGCTGATGATGCAGTTGCTTAGATTCTTTGCAGTTCTTTGCCTTTTGTACTTGTAAACATAAATTTGTGTATAAATGTGAGTGTATTATAAAGTGTAAGATGTTGATCTAAAAATAATTGTTCTTGTGTTGCATACATTTGCCCTTTTATAGCTAGTCTTTCCATCTTTAAAACTATCTTGTTCCTATAAAACCAATACAGCCATTTAGCTGAAGCCAAGCTTGCAAGGTAGTAGATTGCAAACTTACCAAATCTCCAAAATGTTTTAGCAAAGTGTAACATACTTAAATTACACCTAAAATGTCTTCTAGAAAATGCTTCTGTGGTTGAAGACTCCTGTTGCTGCAGCTTCATCTGCTTTGCCATCTCTCTTCTGATTGGAAGACATCAAGGGAATTTACAGCTGTCTTCAGCTTTTGCAAGTTTCCATGTAGTCACTGCCATCCCTCCTCTCATGAGCTATTACTGATGCTAACATGCGCGAACAGTCCTTTCCTCACAAGAGGTTTGTTGCTGTGAAATTATTACTGCCTAGAGAAAGGGCAGCAAGCACTTAATGTAAATAGTGATTCTTCCAAGTACTACATCCAGACTAAGGAGACACGGTTGTTAAATCATGCCTGTTAGTTCATCCTGGGGTGTGTGGTCCTGTGCTTTCATACCACCATCAATCCAGAAGCCTTCTGTGCCCAGATGTGTGGGAGTTTTCCCCATGTACCAGCAAGCAGCTCTGCAGCAGATGCCACTTGGGTGTCCTCTAATGCTCTTCAATTCTGACACTATCTGGAGTCCAGGCCTCCAGAGTGTCTAACCCAGCACTTATAAATTAGGGTTGCCATAGTCTCCTCCCTGGGTTCAATTTATTCATGAGTGGCTGGCAGAACTCAGGGGAACATCATGTTTACTGGTTATTGCAAAGGATACAAATGAAGAAATGCTCAGGGTGAGGTATGTGGGAAGGAATTGGCTTCCATGCCCTCACTAGGAGAGCCATCTTCCAGGGATCCAAGTTTGTCTGGAAGCTCACTGAACCCTGTCCTTTTGGGCCTTTATTGAAACTTCAAGGGTATGATTGATGAAATCACTGGCCATGATCAACTTAACTTTCAGCCTCTCTCCCCTCCCAGAAGGTAGAGGGTTAAGGCAGGGTAAGGCTGAAGATAATCCCACCCCTCTAATCATGTCTTTGCTGTGATGAGTCCTCATTGTAAAGGTACCTAGGGGCTGCCAGCTACCAATGATCTCATTAACACACAAAAAAATTGCTGGAAATAACAAGGATTTTAGGAGTTGTCTACTACCAGGGAGGAAGACCAAATATGAATATTACCACATCTATAAACACCCTTCCTGCACTCCACAGCAGACCAAGGTGGGGCATAGAACTGCTTCCCACCATGCACCTACAGACTGCATCTGACTTGTCCTCAATGTTAAAGTAGGAAAAGAGGACACTACCCCTCAAACCCAGATTTCAAAACTTTATACTTCTGAGCTTGATAGGGCGAGAGTGCAATCTGCAGTTATTTTAAAGTTACTTTTCCTTCCATCCACCACCCATCTTTTCCTTGAATAAAGAAACACAGGTCTAATAAATTTATCATTTGTGTCTTGAGGCTAGTAATTACAGAATAAACTATCAAACTTGCTTCAGTAATCGAGAATATTTTCTATTTTGAGACAAGGACAGCATCAAGTATGCTTTGGGGGTTCTCTAGTTAGTAGATCCTGTTTTGTTTTGTTTGTTGATTTTTTTTCTTGGAATTGGGGATTAAACCCAGGGGCATTTAACCACTGAGTGACATCCCCAGTCCTTTTTAGTTTTGCTTAGAGCCTCACTATGTTGCTGAGGCTGGCTTTTTTTTTTTTTTTTTTTTTTTGAACTTGAGATTTTCCTGCCTTAGCCTCCCAAGCTGCTGGGATTGCAGGTGTGTGCCACTGTGCCCAGCCTGAATTCAATTGTTGCCCAACACTCAGGCAAGTGCAACCTGTGTGTTTTCAAACTTTACCCAAAAATGCTCTGTTTTTTCTGTGGCACATGCTTGTGCTGCTGAAACCTAACTCCTCAAAATAGAACTTAAGAAGGAAACTAATGATTCATTAAAGTAAATTGATGGTGTTGGTAATAATGCTTATCCCATATGTCTGAAAGAGAATTGGTAATGGATTAATAACATATCCAAGCAGATGAACTAATATCTAGTAGATAACTTTGCTTTGGTCACAGTTGCCTATGAATATGAGTTTCAAAATGAACATAAAGCCTTAACTTAGATTTTCATTGTTTTAGAATCATCACTGCCTTAATGTTCAAACATCTATTTAAGTTGTCCTGATAAAGAAGAAATGCATGTTTGTTTATGGCTTTTTGTAAATACATATGCAGTGATCTATGGCTTTACTTCTGTTTGTGGCAATGTTTGTTAATCCAGCCAATAGTTATTTACAAAAAGTGGAGCATGTGATTGTTCTTCATGTACAAGAACTGTTCCCCCAAAAAACCTTAGTTACCTGGATTGTCCTAAGATCATTTGTAAAAACTGAAATTCAATGATTAAAAGGAAGCTAGAATTCTTTTTGTGTGAGTTTTTTGACCTGCTCATGATACGACTTATTTTGTTGCTTTTTTACAGACTCATCTTCTAAAAGTGACATGATGAAGTAACTGTGCTGTTAGTTTCATTATTGTTTTACTTTTTTTGTTCATGAAAATAGACTAATAATTTTCCTTTTTAAATTTCAGGTGAATAATTTACCTAAAAATGGCACTCAATTACTACAATTCACACATTACCTGATGCTACCATTTTATAATGATCTACCTTTGTCTCTAGATAAGGTGGTTCTAGGCTTATGAGTAAAAACAAGAGGACTAGAATAATTATTTCTTTGCTCCATCACCAATTTACAGGAAAGCTGAACTATTGTGTATCTAACTGCTTTAGGTCACAGGAAAACAAAAATTTTGTAAACTTACCTGAAAGACCCTGAGTAAAGTCTGAAATTACTTTTTCATGTGAAGATACTGAACAGTATTGGTCTAGCTATGAAATAACTTTTATTAATTCTGCCAAATAATGGGATTGTTTTCATTTAATCCTTTCTGGCCTCAATTTTAGAGATAGTAATTCAGTTCAAAACTGCTCATCAAAACCTGCTAATACTGATGGAAAGAACACTTACTATCTGGTACATTAAAGGGCCTTAAGTTAACTTTAGGGACGTAGGGATAGTGCAGTTTCATTTTCCTTTTATCTCACAATGTGTATGTTTGTCTGTTGTCACCACAAGTATGCTGAAGTGCCATTAATTAGATCTGATGCTAGGAGAAGACAACATATACCCTTTCATACTCTCAACATCTAAATGACTCCAATTGTTAAGTGATGTGAGTTTTAATCGAGTTCCTTCAGGAAAATGCTGGCTGGTAAAATATTCATATGACCAAAGAAAATGACTTCACTTTTGTAATGGTTAAATCCAAGGGATTCTCAGTTGTTGGATTGTATTTATTATTAACAGATACACAATATATTTGTTTACACACTAAGACAGGTTGAAAGAACACATGGAGAAGGTCCATAGGTTCTCCAAACATTAACTAAAATGGGCTACATTTAAAAACAAGCATTTTTGGAAGGAGGAGAAGGTTAAATTGTACATAAATAAAGTTTGCCTATGAGGAACTTAATGCCACGGCCCCCTCCGTAATTTTTGGTATTTTACTCTGAAGAAAGTTAATGTTACATACACAGTGGTAATATTTTTATTCTCTTGGCACAGTAGTTTTAAACCCTATCAAAGAGTTAATTATTTTTTCTGTTCCTATAACCACGAGGTTTTAAGGGAAAAAAAAAAGTCCATGTCCTTCAAAAGGTATTGAATTTCAAATAGAAGGATTTCTTTATAAACCTATTTTGATCTGAATATTGACTTCAACATCAGTTTATTTCATTCTTTGTAAACCCAACTTCTTAGTATTTAAAGATCTGCAAACCCCATAAACTATTTTCACAAGAAAAAACATTATTCTATTCAAAGTCTAATACACAGTTATCTAAAGTGCTGTTATAGTGGCCCAACAGAACACGAAATAAAACTTTAAGATAGAATCATGATACAAATGCTGTTTTTCTATGTCAATCCTGGACAACAAAATAGCTTTTTGGTATTCATTAAATCCAAATACCTCTCTAAAAAAAAAAAAAAAAAGAAAGTTAATGTTACAGAATACTCAGCTGCAAAAATTTTTAAAAAAAGAACAACAAAATAATTAAAATACATTGTATTTTTATCAGCAAAATAAAATATTTCTGAAATTGAAAAAAATTAAATTAGTGACTTGTTATTATCAAATACAAGAGTTGGGCTGGAGTTGTGGCTCAATGGTAGAGCATTTGCCTAGCATGTGTGAGGCCCTAGGTTTGATTCTCAGCACTGTATATAAATAATTAAAATAAAGGTCTATTGACAACTAAAAAAATATTAAGAGGAAAAAAATTTTAAAAGTTACAAGTGTTACTCCCTACAGGAGTGAGCTTTGTAGCATAGCATGATATGTGTAATTGTCCTGAGTTTCACATTTTCTTATTTCTGCTTACAGCATTTTACTCTCTGCTTTTTGGTGATCCATTGCTTTTTCCATGTCCTGGGAGCAATATTTGGTTTTATGAGTGTGTCTCAAACATGTTGCTGCTTAGGAATGAATTTGAAATTGATCCCTCTACTACTTTATCTTTTTTTTTCTTGAGCTGCAATAAGAAATTTAGTGACTTCAGAAAATGCAGTGTCCATGCTAAAATAAAAATTTGGCAGAAGTCAGTGCATCTGAATTAACCTCTCACGAGAGGATATTTAACCATTAAAACTCTCCTCCGTAACTTAAAAAGCCTCCCAAGATCAAGAAACTTGAAAAGCCATCTAAACTCTGGCAACAATTATACCATCTTAGGTCATATCATGGAAATAATTTTTGTTTTATCTCTATTTGAGAGTACTGTTAATGAATTGCAGGATACTGTTGATCCTTTTTTCTTTTGTACCTTTTTTTAGTAAGATGTGATGTATTTAAAAACCATTTAAATCATTCTTCTGTAACAAGGTATATGCAAGAAATGTGCAAGAAACAGTTTGCTAAGTAGCTACCACAATGATAAGTATCTTTCTGATTTCCTATTTTCCTGAAATTTAAAGAAATCAATTCTGAGGATTTGAAGAAATAGACAAAGAAATTAAGACAGATTTGTGGACCAAGTTCTATGTTAGATTCTAGTTCTTGTCAGAGCACATGTAGATTAAAACAAGTGAGATTACAAAAAGTTCTGCTTTCAAAGCCATAGGACAGTCACAACCTTCCTGCACTGCTAACGTGACACCAAGAGTTTTAAAAAGTGGAAAAACTGTTCCATTTAAGAGACTCAGGGGAGAAAGGTTGCTTTCATGTATTCTTATGAAGCATACACTTGCCAGTGGTTACCGAGGTGTATCACATGCTTCTTAATATTTACACATGTTCAGCACAAGCAGTCACCATGGAAAAGAATTTTAATATTTGTAAATAGTAAAATCAGCAACAGTGCTTAAACATTAAAGGATTCTGAATAATAGCATTAATTGTAAATATATTAATAGAATTATCCCTAAAGCAGTGGTTCTCTGCTAGGTGACTTGCCTTCGAAGAGGCCTTTGGTACTCTGGACATATTTCTGGTTGTCACAGCTGGGGTGCTACTGGCACCTAGTGGGTCAAGGCTGGGGACGCTGTTCCACATCTCTCAATGCACAGGACAGCCAACACAAAGAATGAACCAGCCCAAAATGATAATAGGGCCTAGGTTGAAAAGCCCTGCTCTTAAAGATGGCCAGTAGCTGGGGTGGGTGGAACTTGAAGCGTTCTATAAATGCAATTCAGTCCTCTAAGTTATGATGCTCTTTAGAAAGTATGTGTTAATAGAGAAGGTTGAGATCAGTAGTATGTTTAAAAACCTCCTCAGGGATTTTACTATTTACAAATATTAAAATTCACTTAGTATTGTTTTTGTTTTTTCTCTCACAGGAAAGGCCAGGATTCACAACAAGTCTGGGACAGAAAGAATTGTTCACCATTTTGAGTCTTTAATAAGGTTTGTGGGCAAGTCAACTGCACTAAAATGACGGAAAGAACCTCAGGTATTAATCCCCTCAAAGGGGCAAAAGCAGCAATAACCATTGACAGAGCCGGGGTGTAAAAAAAAAAAAAAAAAAAAAAAACCAAGCCTCCTAATAGTTCCCAGCTTTGGGCACAGTTTAGCTTGTAATGAAGAGCTCAGCCTCTCGGTCTGCTCCTGGCTCATGGTTTGCCTGGCAGACAGGAGAGTGTTCAAGGATGGAACAAAGGATGGTCCTTGGCTACTATGGGTCAAAAAGCCCCATCTATTCCTTCCCTGGCTTGCTTTCAGTAACCCTGAAGCTATAACCGCAAGGCGGCACTGAACATGAGCCCCAGATGTGCAGCCTGAAGTTGTGCTTGCTTGGCCAGTGGGGCCAAAGTGAGATGACCTGGGCTCTGTGATCTCTCTAGGCCCTGAAACTTCTGCACTTGGAGGAAGAGATTGAAAGCAAATTTGATTCTGGGTTCAAATCATTGTATAGCATGGTCTTTGAAGTAATGATTTGAATAAGATATGATTTAAAAGTAGTGAAGGTCTTCTAAAGTAGTCAAAGGCTTGTCCAAATATAGCCAGGCCTTATTCTCATTTATAGTCTTCCCATTGTCTTTCAAGAGTGGCACCTCAAGCCAGGTGTGGTGGCCCACTCCTGTAATCCTAGAAACTTGTGAAGCTGAAGCAAGACGATCGCAGTTCAACTCCAGCCTTTGTAACTTAGTGAAACTGTCTCAAAAAATAAAAAGGACTGGGGATGTGGCTCCATATTAGGGACTGCTCCTGAGTTCAATCCCAAGCACCCCCCCAAAAAAAAATATAGTGATGCTCCAATGGGGCTGAAGCATAGGTGGCTCAGGGGTAGAACACTTGCCTAGCATTATGTGAGGTGCTGGGTTCCATCCCTAGAACTGCCAAAAAAAAGTCAACCTTGCCTCACCAGATCTCAGCAGCCACAGCAGGCCTCAACCCCCAGCTTGCCCATGAGTGACCTCAGGCTCTGTAGGAATCCTGTATGTGATGCTGCCAAAATTTCACTTGATGAGTTTGAAAGCTTCAAGAAATTTTTACTAGTAACTAAAATTAACAGAACAAGGAATGACACACAAGCTCTGTTCTTGGTTTGGAGAGGACTAGAGGAACCAAACCTGAGAATGTCCCCTCAAGAGAGGCCACTGGCACCTGCATTATAACATTCTTCAGTTCTTAAAACACGGAATGTCCCCTAGAAATTTGATCAGCCATGCAGATCCCAATGAGAAGGTGTGTTCTATTCAACATTTTGCCTTTATCTAGCTAGACTGAGTCAGCAAAGGACTAGTTTAGATGTCCTGAGCTAATCTGAACAAAAACTGGGCCAAGCCCTGGAGTGACTTCATCCCCAAAGAAACAAGATAAGCCTGGGCTGCAGAGAAGATTCTGAGGGGAAGTTATTAGGTTCTTGAATAACTCCCTGAGCCAAGAGACACCAAATGCAAAACATTCTTAATCTATTCACAAAGGAATCTTCTAGTCAATATTTTGTTAGACAAAATAATTATCTGTTCAGAAAGGATACGTCAAATCTTGTTGTGGGTGGGTGCTGGAGATTGAATCCAGGGCCTCAAACATGTGAACCATGCACTGTGCCAATGAGCCAGATCCCTGTCCCTCAATAAATCATCAGTAGTTTTGAGCTTTTCCTTTGTTAAGACTGGCCCTCCTCTTACTTCTAAATTATTATATAGGACTCAGTGATAAAGCACATGCCTAGCATGCATGAGGCTCTGGGTTCAGTTCCTGACATCACACACAAAAAATGTACCTATACACACATCATATTATACATATATATATATACACATAAGTATAAATACATACACATACATAAACACATACACTCCATATCATGTTTTCATCAAAATCTACAATTTTTTTGGCACTGGGAATTTAGCCCCAGGGCACTCTACCACTGAGCTACATGTCCAGCCCTTTTTATTTTTGATTTCGAAACAGGGTCTCAAAGTTACCCAGGCTGGCCCCAAACTTGAGATCCTCCTGCCTCACCCTCCTAAGTCACTGGGATTACAAGTGTATGCCACTGCACCCAAATCTGTAGAATTATCTGAATGGAAAACGTTTTCCTAAAATTACAAAACCCCACTGTAACCTAGATTAGTGTTTTAGAACTGCCTTAAGATCTCAAATCCCAGCAACTCAGGAGGCTGAGACAGGAGGATTGCAAATTCAAAGCCAGCCTCAGCAACTCAGGAAGTCCCTGAGCAACTTAGCAAGACCCTGTCTCAAAATAAATAAAAAGCAGGCTGGGGATGTAGCTCAGTGGTGTCCCTAGGGTCAATCCCTAGTACCATTTAAAAAAAATTTTTTTTCTTTTTTTTTTTTTTCAAAGAGAGAGTGAGAGAGAGAGAGAGAGAATTTTTAATATTTATTTTTTAGTTTTCAGCGGACACAACATCTTTGTATGTGGTGCTGAGGATCGAACCCGGGCTTGAGCCACATCCCCAGCCCCTAAAAAAAATGTTTTTCAAAAGATAAGTACACTAGGCTGAGCAGGTGAGGCCTCTGGACCCTCACTCCTGCTGGGGGTCACCATCTCCTATCACACGATTCCGACAGTTCTACATATTGAGCTTATTGACTAATCTGCTGCTTTAGAAAGGGGATTCTACAGTCACTGACTTAGAGGAGCAGATGCCAGAGCCACAAGGCCTAATACCCCACTGTCCAGAAACATGGGGAATGGGCCTCCTCAGGGGGACACAACCAAGCCTATGAGGAAGTGCAAATGACCTTCTAATGTTGGCTGTGCTATAGTCATTCAAGCATTTCTGGTGTCTCTTAAAAATCAACACAACAAAGCACATCAGGCTAACAGTCAACACGTTCAAATGTTTACAAATACAATCATACACTGTTCACTCCATTCTTTAGGAGATGGAAAGTCCAGAATCCAGGCACAACCTGCCTTAAGCAAGTCAAGCTATGTAATTCCAAAGGAGTTTCATGGTTATTCACATAAAAAATGGTTAGACCATTTGTCTACATAACATCACTTGTCATTAAAAATAAAACTTATTTATAATGTTTTATTTATATACAATCTCAAGAAATATGCACTGGGGTAAAATAAGAAAGCAAAGGCAGGATGGGGGAAAAGTAACAGCTTATTCCCTACATGTCTAGGGTTGAGGGTTCCCAAGCATCAGATGCAAGGTAAGGGTGGAGGAAGCAGGTCAGGGATGACAATGACTTTCTTTCTTAAATGGATAATTATTCTTAAACCTGCTCCTCAGACTGGATTTTGTACAGCTCCGGCCAAAACATGATGCAAGGATGTGATACCTTGGACACCAGGATCGTCACATGGACACAGGCTGAAATTTCCTATGAAAACAGAGCTTCAGATCTTTGTTACAAAAGAAAATGAGTGGAGAAGATAATGCTAATTGAAGTTAGCCAACCCCCAAAAAACAAATGCCAAATGTTTTCTCTGATATAAGAGGGCTGATTCATAGTAGGGTAGGGAGTGGGAGAGCATGGAGGAATGGACGAACTCTAGATAGGGCAGAGGGGAAGGGAGGGGGCAGGGGATTAGCAAGGATGGTGGAATGTGATGGACATCATTATCCAAAGTACATGCATGAAGTCACGAATTGGTGTCAACATACTTTATATGCAACCAGAGATATGAAAAATTGTGCTGTATATAATAAGAATTATAATGCATTCTACCTTCATTTATTTTTTAAAAATCAATTTAAAAAAGAAAATGAGGCAGTAGACAGATACTGACTGCTTATTCAAAAGATCAGAAAGCAATTTAATCTGAGCCAACCCAGGATACTTAGCTTAAGGCACTGGGGTGGGACAGAACGAGTCCCTGCCAAATAGCTCTTGGGCTGGCACAGGGACAGTAGAGGGAGGCGCTTTGAATTGTCCACCTTCCCCATGGCTTCCACTGGGCACAGAGAGGTAAAGTAGGTAGAGGTGGGGGCTGGTACTGCCAATTTTCATTTTATAAATGGATTAGCAGCAGAAGTAGGTAACATGGGATTTTAGAGAATAAATCCAAACACACCCAAAGAAGTTCAATTTCCTCTGGTTCTACTACAAAAAAAAAAAGAAAAAAAAGGATGGCGATAGAAGAGGAGAAAGAATATGAGGGGAGGAGGACAAACAAATGAATTTCAAGCAGTGATTATTTTAAGGACTTCTATTGTGACAAGTCAGAGGAATCTGTGAGTGGAAATGGGGATAACAACTCTGCTCACTGTGAGGGACGGCAAGAGGTGTCTTGGGAACATTTCGGTCTCCAGTATTCGGGGCCGGTTTTCCTGCCTGGCCCCTGGAAGAACATGCTTTTGGGTGTTTCTGGGTGGTCTCAGCTCCTTGGCTCTGAATTTGGCTTTGTAGCTTTGCACTTCCTGTTTCTGCAAAAGCTGCAAGGTTGCAAGGTAGTGAACTGGGCTGGGGTTGGAAGGGCCCAGCGGGCTCTCCTCAGGTAGGAAAGGCCAATGCAGGCAGCACTGCTCAATATCATCCAGCGGGGATGTCCAGAGTGCTGGGGAAGGGAAAGGTGGCGTGTCGTGGACCTTCAGCTTGGCCACCTCAAGGGGTCTTTTCTCATCTTTCCCATCCACTGTTTTCAATCCTTGTGCACAAGCCACACACTCATCCTTCTCCACACTCGGCACCTTGTCTTCCAGCTGCCAAGTCACGCTCTTACTCTTTTTACCCAGAATTTCCAAGCCGCTTGAGGGTGAAGGTTTTAGGGGAGGCAGAACTAGTAGGGCCTTGGAAGTCAAGGAGTCAGAGATGGAAAGCCCTCTGTTGGCACCTCCACTTAGATTCCCAGTGGCCTTGCCACTATTAGTCTCGAGGGTGGCCCAGTCTTCCACGCACCATATAAACTCCTTGATTTGCAGGCTTTTTTTTTCTCCATGAACATAGGAGGGAAAGCAAATTTTGTTAACCTCCCTGGACGTGGTGGTAGGACGTTGATAGGACCCCTGACTCTGGAGGGTACTGCTCCTATTCTTCTCAAGTCCCCCCTCAGCCACAGCCCCTGCTTCCAATTTCCTGGTCTCTGTGGGAGGGCTGGCTTCCAGACTCCCTTGGGCAAGGCTGATGCAGAATAAGCAGCTGCTATTGGCACTTTCTCCTACCCTCGCCTTTTTTAGTTTCTTCCTTGGCCACATGCAGGCAGTTGGAGAAACCTTTCCCCAGCCTTTGACCTGCAAATAAACCAGCATGTTACTTCTCAAGCCAAATTACTCAACAAAGATGCCCCAATTTTAGCCACATCCCCGTTTTGGCAGTCTTATTTGAACCAATTTACCATTGAGCTATATTCTCAGCCCTTTTTATGTTTTTATTTTGAGACAGGGTCTCAATTGCATAAGACCCTCATTAAATTGCTGAAATTGATCTTGAACTTGCAATCCTCCTGCCTTGTCACTGGGATTACAGGTATTTCACCATGCCCAATTTTATCTTAAAACTGACTCACCTTTAAAAAAAAAAAAATCTTTTAATACCTATTTTAGCCTCACACTGAGCAATAATATTTATAATAGTATATGTTAATTCTAAATGCTAGCAAGTATCTTTTAATACTAAAACAGTAGGCAATAATATTTGTAAATGGACACTTTGATAAGCAGACTATTTCTTTTCAGGTGTACATTAAATTCAGTACTAGTAGGATCCAAGTTTGAGGTTGGCCTCAGCAACTTAGCAAGACCCTCTCTTAAAATACTAATAAAAGGACTGGGGATGTACTCTGTGATAAAGCACCTCTTGGTTCAATTCCCAGTAATGATTTTAAAAAAAGAACTAATAAATAAACTGTTCATTTTTATTCCACTTCCAAGCATTTCTTACACTGGCAGTGTGTTTCCTAAATGTGAAGAAACACTGTTCCCTGGATAAGCTGGAAGGATAGTAACAAGCAGAGGCCCATCCTGGGTGCACAAGAGCCCTGTGAGCCTACCTGTGCACAAACCTCTAGTCCCCTGGCTAACCTAGCTAGAGAGATCTCTGTTAAAATAGGGGTACCACTATAAACCCAGTGACTCAGGAGGCTAAGGCAGGAGGATTCAAAGCTCAGCCTGGGCTACTGAGCAAGAACCTTAAGCAATGTAGTGGGATGCTGTCTTAAAAATAAGAAAGCCTGGGGCTAGGGTTGTGGCTCAGTAGTAGAGTTTTTGCCTAGCATGTGTGAGGTACTGTGTTCAATTCTCAGCACCACATATAAATTTAAAAAATAAAGATTCACTGACAACTAAATATTTTAAAAAATAAGAAAGGCTGAGGATGCAGTCAGTGGTAAAGTGCCACTGGGTTCAATCCCCATATCAAAAAAATAAAAGAAAGTGGGGTTTGTCAGGTAAAAAATACAACCATATTTGAAATATACTTAATGCTAAATAAATTAAATGCTGTTTCTCTGAATTTCTCTGAAATTTACTGAGTGTCCTGGATTTCTAGTTACTAAACCTGGCAACCTCACATTTAACCTTGGATTTGACCAGTCTCCTTTCAGTTTTAACTTTAGGATTCCACTCTTGATTCTAAGAACACATGAAGAACAAACACACAGGGTTCTACATAGAACCACAAGCACAGGCCCTCCAGGTCTATTGGGAGCTTAGCACAGTAGTGAGCAACAAGCCTGCCTTGCTCAATGACTGGCTGATGACTTCTGGCACATTATTTCACTTTTGGGGTATGGCTACTAAGAAGTGAATGAACAAATGTACCAGGAGCACTAAGTCCTGAGCTGGCCACATACTAAGTGGCCACAGATACCAAAATGGCACTGCTGTTGTCAAGAATGATTCTGCCTCTGTTCCAAGGCTCCACAGTTCATCCACTGCACATGCTGTGGGAACAGTCACCACTTTGGGGAAATGGCCTGCATGGAATACTGACATGACCCAGCGCAAGACAACACTCACGGCTTCTTCCCAGCCAGTGCCCATAACCAACTTGGTGGCTCTTTCGTCGTCTTCAAGCGTAATATCACTGATGTTGAGAAGAGAACACACATAATTCTTTTCACTCTTTCCATCTGGACAAGTGAAGGTTAGTTCAGTTTCTTCTGTGCTTTGAATTTCATTATTTTCATTATTTTCTAAATGAGTCTCACTTTCCTGACAGAGATCCATTACTGGGATGGTTGATAATAGTTTTTAACATCTTCCTGCAATTTGAAAATGCAGATTGCACTTAGTTTTCAATATTCATTTTTAAAGCAATTCAGTAACTCGGGTGAAATATCTTTTAGGCATTCAGGAAAAGACTAAGGACAAATATTATAAAATCATCCATTGCCAACTATTGACATTATGAAAGATAAAACTAATTTTAATTAAATACTAATGAATGTAATTAAAGTTAAAGTTAGGAATGAAGAAAAGATGGCAGGAAAACCTTAGTACTGGCTGACTCTTGTGATGGGGCAAAGAGTACATTACAATACATAGGTTCCAGCATCCTGATACTCCGCTCCACGCTGGTCCAAACAGTACTGTGCTGACACTGAGAGAAGAGTATGATATGTGCCTGCCACCTCCTCCCTTTCCCCACATACCTCAATACTGGCTTGGGCATCCCTAAGCTTCTGAGGAAGCTGGCAAAGCAGTGTTCATTAAGTTCATTCCCCTTCCCAAACTTCTACCCATATGTCCCCACTCTACTAGTGCTAGTGAAGGAAAGAAGAAAGAAAGGCAAAACAAGTGTTGGAAAGGATATACAGAAATCAGGGCCTTCATGCATTGCTGGTCAGGATGAAAATTGTTTTTGAAAACGTTCAGGGGGCTGGGGATGTGGCTCAAGCGGTAGCGCGCTCGCCTAGCATGCGTGCGGCCTGGGTTCGATCCTCAGCACCACATACAAAGATGTTGTGTCTGCCAAAAACTAAAAGATAAATATTAAAATATTCTGTCTCTCTCTCTTTCTCTCTCTCTCTTTAAAAAAAAGAAAAATGTTCAGAAAACAGTTTGACAACCCCTTTTCTAAGTGAAGTGAAATTATTATGAAACCCAACAATAGCTCAATGGTAAAGTTTATCCCACATGTGCAAGGCCCTGGGTTCAATCCCTAGCACTGAAGTTCTGACACATGCCACATGCTACAATATGGATGAACCTTGAAAACATCATGCTGAGTGAAAGAAGACAAACTCAAAAGGCCACATGTTGCATGAATCCAGTGATACAAATTACCCAAGATTAGATAATTTCACAGACAAAAAGATGAAGGTTGCTAGGGGAATGAGAAGCAGAGAAATTGGAAGTCAGGGGGCTTCTTTTTGGAGTCATAAAAATGTTCTAGAATTAGACAATGATGAGAGTTGCACAAGACTGAGTTACCAAAAACTACCTGTAAATGACGCCTTTTTAAAATTTTTTCAATCAAAATGTATTACAGGGGTGGGAGTGCAGTTCAGTGGTAGAACACTTCCTTACCATGCGCAAGGCCTTGGGTTCAATTCCCAGCAAAACACACACACACACACACACACACATCTGACAAAATGAATTACAGAATTTTTTTCACAGACTGACAGGACAAAGATATTCTCTTTGTCCTGCTAGTCACAAAATAAAAAATGTATAGTCCTAGGAGCTGCTTATGTCATTTTAGTACATAAGGGACCAAATGGCCTTTCAGAGGAATCAGCCCGAGTAAGGCTGAAATGCAGAAGGAGAATAAAGAACTGGAAAGAAATCAAGCCAGCCCTGGCTTCTTCTAAAGAAAGAAACATCTACTGAACCAACCTTCCAGAACGTAACAACTAAGACAATGAACAAAATAAAGAAAATAATCCCAAAGACACTAGAGAGTATGAAAAAGCAGGAGGACTCTGGAGGGGGGCTAGACTTCGAAAAAGGAAATGGGCTGAGTTCATTTCATGTTTTCTGCAGGTTTTTGTCTGAAGATAGGCATTGTCTTGAAGAACCAAGGGACAGGGTTCAGGAAAACTAAAGCAAATGGAAAGGGGAGTGAGGGAAATTCTAGAAGGGAGAGAAATGTCCCTTCTTCCCTTCTAGAGTAGGGTATCCTTAAATTCTATGCAGAAATTCTGCTCAAAGCTCTGGCTGAGCCCTGAACTATACAGGCACGGGTCAGATTCCAAGCAGCCCATATAAGAACTGAACAGAAATTTCTGTTGCTACCCTCCTGCAATATAAATGGAGTATACAGTTTAGGTCCAGCCAAAATAACTGCCAGATTTTTAAAAATTAATATTTCAGAGAAATATTATAAAATCCAGAGTTGCTACAGTGTATGCCCAAGACTTAGCCCAAAACAACAGGACACAGAGAGAAACAAAATGTGACTTCCCCTGAGATGACCCAGTTGTGGAAATTAGCAGACAGGATTGAGTGTATGGGAGCACACAGGCTGTTGGGGTTGAACACAGGGTCTGGCATGTGCTATTCATGTACTTTTTCACTGAGCTAGCAGACAGGCTTTTAAAACAGTTATGTGACTATTTTCAAGGACATAAATGAAAATATATTCAAGTTGGAAATGTAGTAGAGAAATGGAAACCATTTATTAAAAATAAAAACACAAAACCCAGGTATAGTTGCTCATGCCTATAAGCCCAGCAACTCGGAGGCCAAGGCAGGAGTATCACAAATTTGTGGTCAGCCTCAACAACTGAACAAGACTCTCAGCAACTTAGTGAGACCCTGTCTCAATTTTTTTAAAAATGAAAAAGGCAAGAGATGTAGTTCAGTGGTAAAGCAAAGCACCCCTGGTTCAACCCCAGTACTGGAAAAAAGAAAGGGGAAAGGGGAGGAAAGGAAAGGAACAAGAAAAGAAAATGAAAGCGCCAAATTTTAAAAATATAAAATTCAAAGAAAAATTAATAGCACATTATTAATGACAACCCTAAACATGATAGGAGTCATTAGAAATCACGTAATGTGAAAAACACAAAGAGAAAGAGTTATAAAATAATCAGCCAGGTGCAGTGGCTGGTTCTTGGGAGGTTCAAGCAGAAGGATCCGAAGTTCCTAAGTGTCTCAAAGTAAGAAGTAAAGAGTTACGGATGTGACTCAGTGATAAAGTGCCCCTGAATTAAAAAAAAAAAAAAAAAAGTTTAAAATACATATAAATCGTATTTTAAGAGAACAGGGCAGAAATATTTTCTGAAAATATAACTTATGGCTGAAATTTTCCAAATATGTTAAAAGCTATTACAGACATAAGTTCCATGGATCCAAGAAGGATAAATACAAAGAAAACCATACCTAGCCACATGAGAGTCAAATTTCTGAAAAACCAAAGATAAAAAAATCCCCAAAATAGAGAAAAATTTCACATCACATACACGAAATAATAATACATGACTTCTAACTTCTCATCAAAAACAACAGAAGCCACAGAGAGTGGAATGACTTCATTAAAATGCCAACTGTCATGTATAACTAATGAGAACAAATTAAGATTAAAAAAAAAAAGTTTTAAAAATGGCAAAAGAGGGCTGGGGATGTGGCTCAAGTGGTAGCGCGCTCGCCTGGCATGCGTGCGGCCCGGGTTCGATTCTCAGCACCACGTACAAACAAAGATGTGTCCGCCGATAACTAAAAAATAAATATTAAAAAAAAAATTTAAAAAAAAATAAATAAATAAAAAAATAAAATAAAAATGGCAAAAGAAAATAAACAGGTCACACAAAACTCATAACCAGTGAAAATACCCTAAAGAATGAAGATCCTATCAGAAGCTGGGGCTGTGGCTCAGTGGTAGAACACAGGCCTAGCATATGTGAGGCACTGGATTTGACCCCCAGCACCACATAAAAATAAAAATAAATAAAATAAAGGTGAAAAAAAAAAGTCTAAAAGAAAAAAGAATGAAGGGAACATCAGGTGCAGTGGCACACAACTAGTAATCTCAACTATTCAAGAGGCTGAGGCAGGAGGATTCCAAGTTCGAGATGAACCTGGGCAACTTGGCAAAACCCTACCTCAAAATAAAAATTTAAAAAAGGGCTGAGGTTACTCCTGGGTTCAATCCCCCATGCCTCTAGTGGAGGAAAAAAAAAGAGGAGGCAAAATACACATTTCTGGATAAACATAAAACAGAGAATTAGTTTCAAGAAGCAAACTTACACTCTAAGAAATGATAACGGAAGTTCATTAGGCTGAACAGAATTGTAATATTATGTGAAATTCTTGAAGGAATAAAGAAAGCCAGAAATCACAAATACATGGGAAAACACAGAAGGCTTTTTTTCCTCTTAATTTCTTCAAAATACATTTGACTATTTAAGTCAAAATTTAAAACTTTCTATTATAGGATTTATGATGTAAACAGCTATAATTCATAAAACAAAGGATGGTAGTGGGAAACAAATACAATTTCAAGGATTTTATATGTTGCAATAAAGTTGTATAATACTAATTCTAAGCAGAATAAAAAATAAAGATGTATATTATAATCCCTAGAGCAGTGGTTATGAACTGAGATCGATGTGGTCCCTTAGGGGACATGTGGTAATATTTGGAGACACTGTAGTTGTCACAAATGGGGCCATCTAATAGGCAGCAGCCAGCAAATACTGCTAAACATCCTAGAGTGCATAAGGCAGGCACCCACAATGTCAATAACACTGAGACTGTGATGACGATGACAGGAAAGATACTATCCTTAGTGGACATTTTTCCAGGTTGGAAAATGAGACTTGGCATTGATAATCTAATCAAAGGGTTAGGGAAAGTTTTGATCCTGACTGGACCAGAATCTGGTGTCACATAGCCTGATAGTTCCAATCCTATTTGCTAGCTGGGTGATCATGAACAAGTTACTTTTCTGGATCTTGTCTGGCCATCTATAAAAAGGGAATGGTCACAGCACCCTCCCTCAGCCAGGGGGGCCCTTTTGGGACTAATGAGCAGTGAAAATTAACTCAAAAATCCATGCAGAGATCATCAATGGTCTAGCCTGAGTGCTGCAGAGCAGCCAGCATCTTCCCAGGGAAGTGTTTATGAGGAGACCAATGGCCCTGGGGATTCACACCTTGCTTTCTCTTACCCAAACTTGATTCCTGCCCAAAACCCACTTTTTTCATTTTCTGTTGAGATAGAGATCAGTACTTGATTACAACAAATCTGTTTAATTACTATGTGGCTTTTTCATATAGGCTTAAAGTGGCATATTAATGGTAATAAAGTTCTGTTTACCTTTGGAAGGGCAAGTATCTTTGGACAATATACTCATTTCCAATATGATATAAAGGGAAATGAACATAATGTAAAAGGAAAAAATGCTGTAAGTGACTAAAAGCTAAAAGCATGTATTTATAAATAGAAAGATGATTAAATAGACAGATTGTGCTAACCAGCTGGATCCATTCACATTTCAAAGTTTCACTTCAGACACTGCCGACCCCAAAAAGCTTCTACAAGCACACTCATACCTTGTTCTGTTCCAAATTACAAATGCATGTGTACCAGGGAACCTCCATAGACTAATGAACATAGACTTAACAAGTGTACAGTTCGAAAGAAAATGTCCTCTCAGTGCTTGAAAGCAAGGTGTAAGTCCCCAGTGATATGTCTTAAAAGCAAAGTCATTTATTAAATAGTGAAATAAGTTTAAACTTGACGTTAATGTAGAAAAGGCACAGATGCTGTTTAGGAGAGATTAAGTACGGTTAGGATGTACAGATCAATAAGAAGAAATGTTCTGTGCTTGGATTATCTTCACTGACAAGGTGCTTACTACTTAGCCTGTTCCAATGACAAATTTCTCTAATTTATTGGTTCTCAAACTAGCGGGGGTTTTGTTTTTCATTTTGTTTTATTTTGTTGTGTTTTGGTAGTGGAGATTGAACCCACGGGTTCTTTACCATTGAACTACATCACAAGTCCTTATTTTGAGACACGGTCTTACTAAATTGCCAAGACTGGCCTCAAACTTGCAATCCTCCTGCTTCGGCCTCCCAAGTAGCTGGAAAAACAATGCACTCAGCTTGGCTATACTTTGGAATCACAGGGAGCTTTATTTAAAAAAAAAAAAAAAAACTGATTTTAAGACCTTAGCCAAAGACTGATTGTAATTGGTCTTGGTGGAGCATAGATACTAGGTTTGTTGTTGTTGTTGTTTGAGACCGAGTCTCCCTATGTTGCCCAGAATGGCCTCAAACTCCTGGGTTCAAGTTAGACTCTCAAGTAGCTTAGATGCATGCCACCACATCTGGCTAGATGATGGGATTTTTAAAAATGATCTACATGATTCTAAAGACCAACAAAGTTAATCAGGCATGGTGGCACATGCCTGTAATCTCAGCTACTCAGAAAGCTGAGGCAGGAGAATCCTAAGTTTGAGTCTAGTCTAAGCAACGTAGCAAGACTATCTCATAATAAAATAAAAAGTGCAGCAGATATAGCTCAGAGATAAAATGTTCCTAGGTTTGATCCCCAGTAGTAGTAGTAGTAGTAGTAATAATAATAATAATAAAATAAGTTGGAGAATGGCTGCTTGGGTAGAAAATTTTTCCTTAACCTGAACCAACACTGGTTCCCAGGCCCCATCAACATCTTTCACCCAGTGTTCCTTGGTCTGATGCCTCTGAAAATGCCTGCACCAGAATCACAAAGTGGCCTATCAGCACAAAAGGGTTAGGAGTACTCAATCCAGAGACTGCCCACTTCTCAACATCACAGTAGCCCTATTAAATAGTTCCATGCACCTGCTGTTCTCTCATCCTGGTAACCATCTCCAACTCCTTCAACTACTTCTCATATGTCAAGTGAAAAATCTGAGAAACTATACATAGACAAAGGAAGAACATTATGTTCATTTCCCTTTATATCATATTGGAAATAAGTAGAACGTCCAAAGATACTGACCTGATACGATATCAGGTAAGCCCCTATTCTGCAGCAGAAATTGGTCCCCAATAGGGTACCAGAAGAGAAGTTAGTCACGTTCTATTACCTAGTAGCAAAAGAAATTTAACAATAAAACTTATAGCTCTTAGTATATGCCAGGAATGGTTATGAGCACTTTATATATTTGTTATAAATACTGTTATAATAAGCACTTTGCTCATTTAATGGAGAATCATAAGGATCTATATTGACTTTTTTGACATCAGAAAACAGTCGTGTTTGTCAAAAGGTCAGATTTCTGTACACCAGATCATTGGATGCTACTTCAGACAATCAAGGTATTACACAACTAGAAAACAGTATCAGTGGGGCTGGAGTTGTGACTCAACGGTAAAGTGTTCACCTAGCACATGTGAGGCCCTGAGTTTAATCCTCAGCAACACAAAAAAATAAAGGTATTGTGTCCAATTACAACTAAAAAATAAATATAAAAAAGAAAACAGTATCAGTGGTTTTAAATTTTAAAAAATTCAGTTTGTGTACATAATAGTCTTAATTTCAGTTTTCCTCCTATAAATGTACCGTCAAGTTTTATTACAGGTTCTTGTCTTCTATCACAAGTTAACAGATAAATAGAAATGTACAAAAAGCATAGATTGACTAAAAGAATAGATCTACAATTTCTTACTAATTGTATACCATTTTATTTTTATGTTGGATGCAGAAATCTAAATTGATATAATATTTTCTGATAGTAAAATTGTACCTAATTAACAGAATTCAAGGAAATCAAGAGCTCATGCCATTCTACTTCTTGGCTTCCACTGATTCAGTTTGAGAATGACTAGTAAAAAGCATACATCAAAGTCCATCAACTGTTTTATATCACATCGAGAAAACTCAAATATCACAGTAAAAGTGGTTCCTGGGGAAATGTATCTCTAGGATCTGAGCACACGTAGAAAGGCACGCATGTAGGCTAGAAGGTATTAAACTCCATCACACAAGCTACGTAAGGACTAGACCCACAAGTACAGAGAAAGTGCTGACTGAGCTCCAGGCTCTGGAGTTCATGTCCAAAGATAAACTGATCAAAGAACTTAAGATATATGGAAATGAAATAGAGAAGGTGAATAACAGTCTAAGAAAAATAGCCTGTGGAAATTCACCATGATCCAGAAAATAGTCTTCTAGAAGCATTTAAACAGAGAAACAGAAAGAAAATGATCAGCCAGAGAACTCTAAAAATATCTTATTAACATAAGCCAGATGAGGTAGGAGGTTATGCTCTGAGAGGGATGATGAAACAAAAGTGTCATGAATTCTCTTTATGTGGATAAGTATGAGGACATGAGATTTAACTGTACTACTCTATTCTTATGTGTGAGATTTTCCATAGTAAAAAAAAAAAAAAGTTAAGCCATTGTTATTAGAGTGATTTAAGAAATGAAACATGGAATAATGGTAGAAGTCAGGGTACAATGAATTTTGACCTTAAGCAAACTGAAATAAAGTTGTCAAAGGAGAGAGAATACGGTTTGTAGAATTTTAAGTTGGAGTAAAGACCATGAACAAAGGCCTACTGGAAAAGAACAGGTGTACACCTAGTCAGATAATAGTGTTTAAGAAGGGAAGTTAACTCCATGAATAATTCCAATTATTCTTAAATCAGTCCACAAGGTCTTCTCAATGAATATACTGAACTGCCAAGGAAAGAGCTGAAATACAAACAGACACTACCATCTGGATCTTTGACACTATGTTAAGATCACTTAGTTTGTAAATGAACCAAAAGGTACAGACTCTTTATGAATGTCTCTTTCTTTTACATCTAGCAAAAATGTTAAAACCACAATTTTAACACCATAGTCGATCTATAACTTAAGGTACAAAGTGTCTTGCTTCTCAAATGAGCAAAAGACTTCTATCAGCTACCAGTCAATAGTAGACGCACATCAATATATATCTCCCATATATCATATAAAAGTTAAAACCGGAGGGGGAGGAAAAATCAACATAAACTAAAATAGTGAACATATCTACCATTTACAAATAAATGATGCTGCCCAAAGAAAAACCACTGCAAAAAGGAGACCCCCGAACCAAGAACACAAGTTCCAGAAAGGCTAGTAGCTAAAGAGAAGAAACAAGCAGGAAGGGAGTATGGTATATAGACAGAGAAGGCCTTGGCTTTTCTCTGTATAATTTGTATTGTTTTGATAAAGAAGGCAATATGATGGTTACTTTACCATGTTAATGAAACCAAAGTTAAAAATAGATCTATAAAATAAATTCAAGTTTTGTTTGCTTATTTTCTTTTTTTATTTCTTTGTTTGACCTAGATATGACTTGAGCAGACAGGTCCTTTTTGAAAAAGGTGGCCCTGGCAGCCTTACCAGAGCATTACTCAATCTGGCATGGTTACCAGCTCTTGGCCTCAGCTATCTAGTACTAGTCAAGGTAGCTGAGGACATGCTGTAATAACAAGCAGCTCTAATTCTTTTACAATGGTTAAAAAAAAAAAGCACAAGTTTATTTCTAACTCATGCTAAACAAGTTTATTTCTAACTCATGCTATATGTCCACTGTGTAATGTCCAGGACTCAGCTCCACCTTGTCCTCATTCTGGAGGAGGGAGCTTCCATCACTGGAAAACATGGCCAGCCGTGATGGGGGAATGTGATGGCATACATGAGAAGGCACAAAGCTTAGATGTTTCTTCCAGGAAGGAACTCATGACTTTAGTTCACATGTCATTAGCTGGAAAAAAGCACAGGGCACTGCCTAACTTTATAGAGAAGCAGAGATGATATACTTCCTCTTCCATCTCCCAAAAGTGAAAAAAGCCAGATCTTGGTAACTAGTACTACTATTATCAGCAACCTGCGTGTACTGTAAATATCACTACCTACAATTTGGACTTTTATTACCCTTAAAATAGGGTCCAGAGTCTCTGGGAAAGGGAAGTACTAGATACTGGGACAATAAGACTATGTGCTTAGAACATTATAAGGCTGTTCTTGAAATTTTCTTCATATTCTATATGAAAATACAATGGCTCATAAATCAAAATTTTTATTTTTTTTAAATATTTTTTAGTTGTAAATGGTTCTTTTATTTATTTATATGTGGTGATGAAGATCGAACCCAGGGCCTCACACATGCCTGGCAAGTGCTCTACCACTGAGCCACAACTCCAGCCCCTAGATCAAAATTTTTAAAGAAAAACATTTTGAAATATTTGAAGAGAATAAAAAGTGGAGCAAGCAATCACATTACCCAGGTCTAAGAATTACCAAAGAGTGATAAAAACAGTACCATGGCATTGATAAAGGAACAGACACAAAGATAAATGGGCCAAAATATGGAGTCCAGAAACACAAAAATGGTTACTTGGTTTTTTACAAAAGCCCCCAAAATAATTACACAATTACAGAGAGGATACCCTTTTTCGACTAATGTGTTGCAATAATTGACCACCCATAAGCAAAAATAACACTAATTCAAAATGGATCAAAAATATAAGAAAACTACATTGCTTTTAGAAGAAACTTTTCATGACCCTCTGTGATAGGCTAAGTGTGCTTAGAACATGACCCCAAAAGCATGATCCATAAAAGAAAAAGAACAATATATTGGTCTTCATCAAAATTAAGAACTTTTGTTCTGCTGTAGGTTCTGTTAAGAGAATGAAAAGGGCTGGAGTTGTAGCTCAGTGGTGGAGCACTTGCCTAGCATATGTGAGGCACTGGGTTCAATCTTTAGCACCACACAAAAATAAATAAATAAAAATATTGTGTCCAACTACCACTAAAAATACTTAAAAGAGAGAGAGACAGAGAGAGAGAGAGGGAGGGAATGAAAAAAAAAACAAGTTGCAGATTGGGAAAATTTATTTAACAATCATTTATTTGACAAAGGCCTTCTATCCAGAATATGTAAAGAATTCTGCAAATAATGGAGGGGAAATACAAATTAAAATTTAAAAATTAATTTTCCAAGTAAAAAATGGACAAAATACTTTAACAGACACTTCACCAAAAAGGATATTAAGCAAGGTAAATAAGTACATGAAAAGACAGTATCTTCTTAGTCATTAAGAAAATACAAATTAAAACCACTACATTAAGATGGCTAAAATACCACCTACAGCAACCAGAATTCTCATAAAATGCTGGGGGGGATGCAAAATGGCATAGCCTCTCCAGAAAACCATTCGGCAACTTCTTATAAAAGACATATTTTCATGATACTACCCAGAATTCCTATTCCTGTTTTTCCATTCTAGAGAAGTGTGCTCATACAAAAATCTGTACACGGGTATTCCAAAAACCCCATCCATAATCATTCTAAACTGGAAAAAACTCAAATGTACCTGAATGAGTCAAGAGGCAAAGGAATTGTAGTGCACCCATGTAATGGACCACCACTTAGCAATAAGAAGAAACAGACTCTTTATAAGTGTAAAATATTCATCAACCTCAAAGATAGTAAGGTGAGCAAAAGAAGCCAGTCCCAAAAAGTTATGCTGTATGCTGTATAGTATATAGGAGTGCACATTCCATTCCTATATCATTCTCTAAAAAAAAAAAAATAACTATAGTGATGGTATTGAGATTGGTGTTTATATAAGTTAAAATTCATAAGACCTCTGCAACAGGAATATCACTTTTACTATATAATGATTTTAAAAATAAAAAAGGAAACCCATAATGAGAGCATATTTAACACATTGGTAAAGGTTAAAAATATATTAGCAAGTGTAGACAGTTGCTAATAGGAAAGGCATACTTTGGAAACAGTTTGAGTTAAAGATGAAAATTTACATTTGGGGCTAGGGGTGCAGCTTAATGGTAAAGAGCTTACCTAGCAAGTACAATGCCCTGCATTCAACCTCCAGCACCACGAAACAACCAAATAAATAAATACTAATTCCTGAGAGCTCTTTATAAACTATGAAGTACATATAAATATAACACATTATCCTTACATAACTGTTAAGTTTATCTGGGAATCTGAGACCTCAAACTGGAAGTGTAAATTTTTATTAGCTGGGGCCCTTAGATGTAGACTGAATCCTCACTGGTCTTTAATACGAAGAGAAAAATTATCAAAGGTTACTAGGTGGCTCCAGGGAAGGAGCGTGTCACAGAGCCAGAACTATAAAGCTGTAAGTTTGTTAACAATGCCCAACTACATCACTCAATACAATTAAGTCAGGGATTCAGCTCTCAGAAGACACTTGGAATGGAACCCAACACTCTGCCACCTCCAGCCCTAAGGCATCAAGTGCATCTGCTGTCATCAGAATAGAATTTTCTTTCACTCCACTGCAAAAGAACACTTCTTGTTATTCGTTTGTCACTGCATGTATTGTGAGGATCTAACTGGTGTAAACCAAGTCATATGCTGGAATCCTGGCTCACAAGCATGAGGGCTGTGAGTGTCCTGTTCTACCTTGAGGTGCATACTCATAATGCGGTAATATTGCCAAAATGTAGGAGGTGCCTTCAGAGATGCTGGGCTGCTGCAAGACCAGGTACTCAGCTGAGTCTCATTTTTTAGGAAGCTACACTGAAAAAGGTAAGCTCGAGGGAAGGAAGGACAACCAACACTTAACAAATGCCTAACACCATCACCTCAAAATTTCTAGATCCTATGATTCAAATTGAGAGATTAGGAAAACAGGGTTTACATGAATGTAGGCAGCATGTAAGAGCTGAGAGCAGTCCCTGGCTGACAATGAGGAATTAAGTGGGAAACTCAGTTCTACAACTGCAAGACACTGAATTCAGTCAACAGTCTGTCTCTGAAGTGGATTCTTCTGCAGGACCTCCAGTTAAGTACCTAGGCTGGCTGACACTTGACTTCAGCCTTGAGAGATTCTAAACAGAGAACGTGGCAAAAACAGAAAACTAATACAATAATAATTCAGCTTAATTATTTCTGCTTAAGTACTACTTAGAGCTCATTACTTTACAAGTATCTTTTTTCATTCCACTAACAATTTCAAGGTAAGAATAATCTTAAAACATCTGCAAGTCTGCAAATTTTGCCCTTTGATTCTGGGTATTCTTCCCAAATAATAGTCCTGAAAATATCTGAAGTAAGCTATCATTTCTGCAGACACACATCTCAAATTCCTCAACATCTTAAAGATGCACGATTGTGTATCAATATCTTTCTTAAAATGTAGTGCCTGAAAATGAAGGTAATACTTCAAATATGGTCTGACTAGAAGCACTTATTTTGAAACCTAACTCCCTTTGATCTGAAATCTATACCTATTAATTAAATATTACTAAATACCAGTTAAATACACACCCAAAAAAACAAAAAATAAAGATAGCTAGATTTTTTAAAGCTATATATTTGCCACAGTGTCACACACCTATAATCCCAAGGCTGAGGCAGTAGGATCTCAAGTTTGAGGCCAGCCTCAAGAACTTTAGATCCTGTTTCAAAATTTAAAAGCAAGAATAAAAAAGGCTGGGGATATAGCTCAATGGCAAAGCACTCTGGGTTCAATTCCTTGGACCACCACCACCACCAAAAATAAATAAATAAATAGCTATATCCCAATCTCTTTTTATACTGATGATTAAACCCAGGGGCACTTAAATCCTCAGCAACATCCCCCAACACCTTTTTTTTTTAGACAAGTTCTCACCAAGTTGCTAGAGCCTCACTAAGTTGCTGGGGCTGGCCTTGAATTTGTGATACTCTTGCCTCAGCCACCTGAGACTCTGGGATTACAGGCCTGCACCACCAGGCCCATCTATATCCGAATCTTGATTAACACTAAGAGTGAGGTTAACTACAACTTCAAGATTTTTTTCCCATAAAAGGTTTACAGTCCCAGTCTTCGCTCTATATTCATACTTTTGTTTTCTCTCCTTCTCTTTCCCTCTTTTCCTTCCTTTTTTCTAGCTAGATATAGACCTCCAAAATATATCAGATTTTTATAAAATTTCCCCTTCTTTGTTTTGGACCATCAACTAATCTGCTAGGATAATTTAGAATCTAACTCTGAGATCCTTGAATTTGTACATTCCTTTCTGCTTTAAACTCCTTTAATTTGACCAGCATACCTGCTGTATCTTTTTCATCTACATCACTGATAAAAATGTTGAAAAAGAAAGAAGGATAACGCCCTGTGGATCCCTTCCACTTGAGCATTTACTAATTACTAAACCAGTTACAAATTCACCTCACGATTGCCTGGCCTATACTTCTAAATATCATCTACAGGATTTTAAATCCATTAATTTAGGTAATTCTAACTTAAAAAAAAAAAACTTTACCAAGAGTTGTAGGAGTGTTTCTTTATATTAATCTTTTAATTTTCTCATATTTATTGTCTATATGAAGAATGAAGAATAGATTAAGAATTATCAATGCCAAACAACCAGTGGCTACCCAAGGATCTTGAAACCTGACCATTGCAGGAAAAAGTTGTGTGATTGATTAATGATGACTGCACAAAATAAATGAGTGGTAGCGAACATGCCATATTTTACCTTTGTCAATATAGTCACATTACAATGCCTTACCTTACATTCCTGCACCTGGTTGACACATTCCTAATCTATTAACAGTGGGAAAAATGTTGAAGAGCAAAGAGAAGTCAAAACCCAGGGTATTTAAGTGAAAAGCAGTCTGTAATTCCTCAAAACTCCCTACCACCTTGCCCCAACTCCTCACTGGCTCTACACTCATTGCTTCTAGACCTCATTTTCTTAGAAGCTACAAGTTTGAAGGAACCTTGAATCTACCGTCAAAATTTCAGCCAGGGGAAGTCTAATTTCTGTCAGTCCGTATGATGAATGAATAAATATATGAATATAAACACTGTTAGCCAGGATAGAAATTAAGTTTAATACAGGGCTCTGCTTCATGCATATGAACCGATTAAAAAGGCCTGGGCATCCCGTTCTGGTAAGAGATTCTACAGAAAAATGCCAATGGGACTCCACTCTAACTTACAAATAGTTTTGGAACACAGGAGTTGGGCCTCTGCCCCAAAGTCCTACACATGCACCTCCCAGTTTGCACAATTTGTTCATATTTTCAACTACAAATACTATCTTCCCGTATAAATTAACTGTGCCTATGCTTATCATATGCCTAAGGGGCACAGATGCCGGGATTAATCCTAGACTCCTTCCTAGGAGCGGGGTCTTTGCAACCATCATCCAGATCTGACCTTTTCTACTCCAACTCCTCCGCCTTTTCGACTCACATCTTTAATTCACTAAGTGCCTAGCGCGGGACTAACACGGTAAAGCGTCTCCAGAGCTCTCCCACTGCACAGGGGAAAGCACAAGCCAAGACACACGGCCCACGTGGGACCTGACCCGTCAGCTCCCAGCCGGCGGCCGCTCCTCACAGGACCCGCAGATCCCACTCTCCGTACAGACCCTCCTCCTCCCAGGCCGGCCCGCCTCCTCACCGAGCCCCGCCCCTTCCTCAGCAGCGCCTACCGTGCCACTAGACCACCGTCTTTCCTTCATAAGGGCCGGGCTTACGGCACTAGCTCCTCCCCGGACCCCGCCCAGGGATCCGCCCTCCGCCGGCTCCTCCCACTGCCCCGCCCCTTCTCCTGCGCCGGTCCAGTCCCAGGCCGCAGTACCTCTATTCTGCTTCCCTGTTTGAGGGTCGCTTCCTTGCAAACGGGGCAGGGCCTCTCTCCGCTGCCCGTGGAAGGGTCCGGGGCCTTGCCCCTGGGGCGGGGACGCGGCCGCTCACACCTTCATTAGGGGGTAGGCAGGATGGAAGGCCCCGGAGCGGCTAGTCCCGGCCGGCGGGCTAGAGCGACACAGTTTGTTGTCACCCGGCCGTTGTCCTGGGTTACGGCCGCGCTGGGGGCGGGCCCACTTCTAGTCGCAGCGGAAGTGACGTACAACAAAGCCGGGAGCGTGAGGCGTGCGTGCTCCCGACAGGCTCTGCGCGGCCGCGCGCCTCCCGACTTGTGGAAGGTTCCCGGTTTCCGCGGCGGTAGCCCAGTCGGCTGTGCCAGGTACCCTGCGGCGGTGACTGACAGCCGGGACGTTGGGACCGGCTTCCGGTCAAAAACCCACGCGACCATTGCTCCGGCAGAGAGCTTGTCAACCACTATCCCCGACATTGAGCCGACTATCCGTGTCTTCCAGGGCGTTTGGGAGATGCGGGACAGCCAGACGCTTTGCCACCTGTCCCTTCTGGGCGACTCTGCTCCTGCCCTTCGGAGAACCTGTGCCTTGGTGATGCAGGCCCATGGGAGGGTTCCTTGTTTGTTTGTTTGTTTTTTGTTTTTTGTTTTTTTTCCTTGACTAAAGCAGTACCAACTGACACTTAACTTCTGGTGACGTGGGCATATAAATGGAAGAAGAGCCACCCTTGAGTGCTTACTCGGCAGTTGGTTGACGACATTGCAGACCGCCCCTCCGCTGCCCGCCTGTGGCGTTGGTGCTTTGGAGCTCTCGAGGGTGCACCCAGGGGCGGGAACCTCTCCTGGAGTCAGGCTTTGAGCGGTGGGCCGGCGCTCCTGGAGTCTGAGTCCAAGGCCCCTCAGCTTTACGGCTCCGAAAGCGAATGTTCCTGCCGTGGGGAACATTAGCGTCTAAGTCCTCTTTACCACTGAGATTAAAGGCGTTTGGAAAGATAGCCAGGTATTACTGCTTTTGTACAGAATATACAGCAGTATTTTTAAGCTTTGCTTTAAAATTGGTTATTAGTTGTAGATGGACATAATACCTTTATTTACCTATTTCTATGTGGTGCTGAGGATGGAACCCAGTGCCTCACACGTGCTAGACAAGCACTCTACCACTGAGCCAAAGCCGCAACCTACAGCATTGATTTAAGAACATGTAAAGCAATGGAAATATATGTTGTGTATGTTACATTATGATGTTGGAACCAAGTACTCTTTTAAATAACTACTTTTTTAGGGTTTTTTATTTAAAATATATATTTTACATATATATTTATACACACACACACACACACACACATATATATATATATGTAAATCTATCACTCTTAAAAGTAATCCAAGTTCAATAGAAATTTGATACCTACCCATCAACATCTACTTTAAAATGTCTGAATAACCTAGCTAAACAGTGAATAATCTTCCACTGCTTTTTCTCCTTAAATTTATAACTGTATTTTTATTCTTTATTCTAACATATTTATAGTCAAGACTTACTTTAAGTAAGTCTGTTATAGCTTTCGGCAAAAAAAAAAAAAAAAAAAAAATATATATATATATATATATATATATATATATATATATATATATATAAATTGAAAAGGAAACGATTTTCCTAAGGTCACAGGGTAAACAGTTAAATTTTTCCTAATAATTCTTTATTCCTACTCTGTTGACAAATATTTTAGTAAAATATTAAGCAAAAAATATTATTAGAAGTGAAATGGACAAAGCTTTTCCTCTCTTCCATTAATGTATGTATGTGTATGTATTATAAATACATGAGGTAGATTCAGCCATAATTACATTTTTTCATGAATGTCAGTTGAGATATCTTCACAAAAATATGAAGATGCAAATGGAAGCAGTTTTGTAATCAGTGTCTCTTAAAAACTTTTTACATCAAAATTCACATAGTAATCATTAACCAAAAAATATTTTAATGTTCTTTCAACTGATAATTTGCTTTGTCCTCTTTCAACTTTCTTAAAAACAGAATTTGGATCCACCTGACTAGCAGGATTTGTTATCCAGTCATAAAGCTACTTTCTCAGTTGTTTGTTTTGCTTTTGCTTTTGTGGCATTGGGAATTGAACCCACAGGTGCTGTACCACTGAACTACATCCCCTGCCCTTTTTTGTTTTGAGGCAAGGTCTTGTGGATAGTCTCAAACTTGAGTTCCTCCCACCTCAGCCTCCCAAATAACAGTGATTGCAGGTGTTTCTTTCTCAGTTTGGGGGGAGTTACCAAAAGTCTTTAAATTTAATGTATGACCACTAATTAAACAACTTTACTGAAAGGACATTCTCTTAGGTACATGTGAAAATTTAAAGATCTGGAAACTGATTTCCTTCATAGTAAGTGTGCCTGTATGCCCCTGTTTGAAATCTTCTGTAATTACTGTTGAAATCCAGAAGGCAAAAGCCTGAAAGCATAATTGATCAGAAATGTTAAAGGAAAGTAATTAGCTAATGATTATTCCAAAAACAAGTAGAACTCTAGCAAAAGGGGTTTCAAAGACAAAACTATGAGTGAACCTAGGAAAATCTTGGTGTGCAGGAGAGATAGACAAGGAGTATATGGGAACTTTATTTTCTACTGACTTTTGCTGTGAAACTAAAAAATGTTCTAATAAAATCTATTTAAAGAAGGGGGAGGAGACAGATGGGTACTTGCTCAACAGTAAAGCCTTGTTGCACAGAAGAATTTAATCCCAATGGAAAGGGTCCCCTCTGAGATGGAAGGTATGTATGATTAGATCCTAAAAACTACATGACTGTTGAGCAGTAATGAAGACACTTATAGCTAGGACTTTTTTTTTCCTCCCCTTCAGTGCTGAGGTTCAAACCCAGGATCTCTCACATATTAGGTAAGCACTCTACTATGGAATGACATACCCAGACTCCTAAAAAACACTATTTTAAGTGTATTTTTTAAACTTAGGATGGGCTGTACTCTTACAAGCAGCCCCAGAAAAACAGCAAAACTTGGGGGGAAAGAATAAGAAATTGTGATGTGTTGATGAATGGAGTTGTACTGGTCTGAAAAACGAGCCTCACTTCCATACCAGGTCTGTGCAGAGTGCCCTCTAGTAGTGTCACTAAAGCCTGATGCTGTAAGCCTCTAAAGCACCTGAGAGGTGATATGAAAAATTTTAACACAGGGCAACCTACTTCATTTCTGAAGATTTCATATTACTAGAAAGCATTTATCAAGGCCTTTATTAAGGTGCTCTGCTAAGGCCAAAACCTTGGAGGAGTTTGAGGTCAGGGAAATAAAATTCTATTAATTTAGTCAATTTGAAGGGCCAAAGCCTGGATTTTGAGGGTCTTGAGTGTAGCTCAATAGCAGAGTTCTTGCCTACCATGGTAAGGCAAAAAACAAAAGTCTATTTTTGGTGTCACAAATTAATGACAATGAAATTGGCTTCATAGTTAAGTAAAAAAATAAGTTGCTCTGTTTTCTGCTCTTTGAAAGTTGTTTGTGTCCTTAGGAAGGGATGGGAGTGATTGCCCACTTCTTTCAGAAATGAGTCAAGATTGGCCATTTCTGCTTCCCAGTGTTAGAATATCCCTTCCCTACCCCCATTCCCATTTAAGTATTTTTATATAGTGGTGTACCACCTGTCCTAAATGCCATAAGTGTTTCTTTGGATTCTGCAATATTTGCATATGCATAATGAGATTGTTGGTGATAGAACCCAAGCCTAAACATGATATTCATTATACATAGCCTGAAGGTAATCTTAAGAGTATTTTTAGTGTCCCTGAATTTTGGCTGCCTTCCATCACATGAGATCAGATGTGAAATTTCCCAATTTAGCATCATGTTAGCATTCACAAAGATCCAGATTTTGAAACATTTTGGATCTTAAGATTAGGGAAGCTCAACCTGTAGTTAACATAGCTAAGGGACTGTCGACCAAGTAGACCAAGACAGATGAAAACCCTTACCATCACCACCCAAATATTTGACAGATCTTTTATCTCTATCACCTTCTTATCTTTGAAGTGGTGGACATAAAGGATAGTCCTACCTAACTCTGGTGGTTGTAAATATCAAAGATAATATATTAGATCACCTTCGATATAATTATTATCCCTATTTCCAAAGCAGATTAATTAACCTGGTAATAAGAGAAACAAGGAGACAATCATGGGCTGGGGATGTGGCTCAAGCGGTAGCACGCTCGCCTGGCATGCGTGCGGCCCGGGTTCGATTCTCAGCACCACATACAAACAAAGATGTTGTGTCCGCCGATAACTAAAAAAAAATAAATAAATATTAAAAAAAAAAAAAAAGGAGACAATCATTCAGGACTCGGGTACTTCCTTGATAAGGCACACTTGGCCTTAAGCACAGTTTGGAAAAGAATGTTTTTCTGCTGAGAAGCAAAGAAATTATATTTACCCACCCAGTTTCTCTAAGTTCTCATATTTGCTATTACCGCCAGGTGGTAGTAACTAAATGTGTCCTTTTCCCTGTAGTAAAAGGGGAAATAGAGGAGGTGTCTGCTTGTGCCTTATGCATATATATTTATTTATACATATATAACCTGCCCTGCCCCAAGTCAGCATTTTACAATTGACTAAATTGGAGGGTATATGCTATGTTAGTCATCTGAAAATACCATTTAGTACTCTAAATATGCTTAAGCTCCAAAGAGTATTCAGTCAGTCAACACCTGAGCCCATAAAGCTCCATCATGTCCATTTCTATTCCTATTACTGAAGTGGAAACCTTTGAATATGGTTTAACTTCTTAAAGACACTATGTGCTATGCAGATCAAAATTTCCTCCTTCCCTTGTTTTTCCTCTTCTAACCTAATGATGAAAAACGACAAAAGTTAAGTGTTAAATGCTATCAAGCAATTAAATTTTCACTTCAGAAAAAAACTGATTTGTAACTAAAAGGAAAATTTCCCTTAAACCTTTCATTATTATAGCTTAAATATTTTTTTCAAAAAATAAGTTTCCAGAGCTAGGGATGTAGCTCAGTGATAGATGGTGCATGCTTAGCCTCCTCAAGGTCCTGGTTTGATCTCCAGCACCACAGAAAAAGAAAAAAGACTTTGCAGAAGTTGAAAGGACCATTTTCACAAATAATAGCAGAGTCACTAAATGGAATATTAATGTCAAAACAAAAAACATGATTAATGAAGTTGAATATTTTATTTCTTATTTTGTTGCAAGCTGCTGTTTCAGTGTATAAAAATAACACCAGTGAATGCAGTACATTATAAAATTAAGACAGTATTGTTCTTCTGACACTGTACAACACACACTTTCCTCTATGTCCAGTTTTTTTCAAATGGAAAAACATTAAGTATATTGACCCAAATCCAGGGATGGATGTAAGCACGTTACAGTATTATATTAGGCTTATAACAAGATTATCCTTGAATTACATACTTTCTTATAAGTATTTTTACCACAGATAATTTCATGAATTCTGATATCAACCTAGTGCCTACTCTAAAAATCATAAGGAATTGTAAAAAGATGCATATTGTGTTTATCGGCAGTCATTGGGAAGTTAAGGAGTTATCTTCTTCCAGTAGCATTGTTAAGAGTAGCTTTTAAGTCTTCTATAAGACAACTGCTGCAGTTATTCCACACTAGTTTATTTAGGGTGCCATTTTCACTCCTCAATAGATTTTACATATTTCTCATATGCTTCTTCGCTCATTAGGTCATCTAGTTCTGAAGGGTCACTCAGTGTCATCTTTATCAGCCAACCTGCAACCAAAACAAAAAGCTTACATTCCAAATTGCTTTTTTTTTTTAATATTTATTTTTTAGTTTTAGGTGGACCCTTTATTTTATTTTTATGTGGCTGAGGATCAACCCAGTGCCTCATGCATGCTAGGCAAGCACTCTACCACTAAGCCACAACCCAGCCCCCAAATTACCTTTTTAAAAGGTCAAATTCATTCAATATGTAAATTTCTGAGTGCCTCTAGTATACTAGATCAATTACTTGAATTAATCCAATGTACACAAATAATACATTATTTATGGAACTTTTTTTTGTACCAGAGACTGAACCCAGGGGGACTCAACCACTAAGCTACATCCCCAGCCTTTTTATTTTTTGAGACAGGGTCTTACTAAGTTGCTTAGATCCTCACTAAGTTGTTGGGACTGGCTTTGAACTTGTGATTCTCCTGCATTAAGAATTAATATATTTGTATATTATAATTGGAAAGAATTTACAGCCAGAATTAGAGTATACCATGATAAATTAAAAACTCTTATTAGATTATAAGAAGCATGAACAACTGACATGTAAAACTATAAATACAGGATTCAAATATGTAAGGTCAGGTACGTCTTTCTTTAATAAAAGACCCATACTGTACCTGCTGCAGTTAAAGGCATCAAAAAGCAGCAGAAAGAAGGGTGAGATAGCAGGCAAAGAACCACAACCTAATCCTAAGTTTGCCATTTATTGGCTGCATGCTCCTGACAGGAAAATTGGGGAGAGAAGGAGCTCAACTCATCTATAAAATGGAGAAAACTGCTACGAGCACACACTTCATTAGATTAGTAGGATAAAAATGTAAGAAACAACTTACCATCTTTGTAACAAGATTTGTTCACAAGCCCTGGGTTTTCTGCAAGTGCCTCATTAATTTCAGTTACTTCTCCTGATAGAGGAGAATAGAGTTCACTGGCAGCTTTCACACTTTCCAAAGCACCAAACTCATCTAAATGGAGAAAAAATTTTTAAATATTAAACATCAAGACAAAGACTTGAAAATACAAAATATGGAGAAATGGTCATCTCTCCTAAAATAGTGATTTTTAAAAATTTTACATTTCACCTGGCATGGTGGCATATGCCTGTATTCCCAGCTCCTGGGGGCTGAGGCAAGAGGATCACAAGTTGGAGGCCAGCCTCAGCAACTTAGCAATACTCTGTCTCAAAAGAAAAAAGAAGGGGCAGGGGATGTAGCTCAGTGGTAAAGTATCCCTGGTTCAATCCCCAGTACCAAAAAAAAAAAAAAAAACTTTAATTTCTTTAATTGGAAAAAAAAAACATAGGCTCTGTCATGTTCATAACTCCTATTAGAAGGTATAAATACCCTCAATAAAGTGAACCTATCTGTCCTGGACACCGAAAATAACAAATGATGATTTTATCTGAATACCAGATGTGTTCATGATGTTCAGTAAAACTCAATTTTCTTTGACTAACTATATCTCAGAAAAAAGAAAAAACTTTAGGAGTTCCAGTAATGCTGAAGCATCCCATATCAGACCACATTATATGAGAGCAATCAGAAAGGTACCAAACTAGGTGAGATCTCACTCCCACACAGTGTGATTGCACATGCAAAGAAACAGAAGGGTCAGAGGAGAGTGTAGAGCTGCCACAGTGGCTGGGAATTGGGGGCTGAAACTGTAGGAGGAACAGAATCACAGTAAAAAGATAAAGGCATTAACAGGAGTGGATCCCAAAATAACCCATATGCTGGAATTAACAGAGAAACTTCAAGTAGCTCTTAGGAAGTTGCTCAGAGACAGTCTTTATTGTAGTGAGGGAATATGAGGAGGAATACTTGCAATGGAAAATTTTATATGGAGGCTCTAGAAATGGAAAGTCTAACACCTAAAATAGAACACTCAACACAGAGAACTAATAGCAGACTGGGGACAACAGAAGAAAAGACCAATGAAGGTGAAGAGAAAAATCAACCGAAATTAACCACGCTAAAGTTACCAGAGCCAGGGGCTAGGGTTGTGGCTCAGTGGTAGCGTACTTGCCTAGCAAGCATAAGGCACTAGGTTCGATCCTCAGCAGCACCACATAAAAATAAAGTCCATCAACAACTAGAAAAATATTAAAAAAAAAAAAAAGTTACCAGAGCCAAAAGGGCCTGTGGGACATATGATCCAACAAACATACAACTGAACTCACAAGAGGAGGGAATTAGGAAAAAAATAAAAGCAGAAATAATGACCAAAATAAATCTCCAAATTTGATACTCAAAGGAGAAAGAATAGCTGACTTTTCATCCCAAAAAACAGAAGCCAGCCAACAATGGAATGAAAACTATGAAGTCCTGGGGACAGGGGAAGAAGAATCTGTCACCAGGAATTCCATACAAAGCAAAAATATCCTTCAAGAATAGATGCAAAGGGATAGGAATAGGAAAGACAGTGGAATGAATCTGGCCTAACTTTCCTAGGTACTTATGTGAATACACCACAGTGAATCTCAACATTGTGTACATCCACAAGTCTGGGATCCTAATAAGAATAAGATAAAGTCCATGTTTGTATAAATATGTCAAAATAGACTACTGTCATGTGTAACTAAAAAACATAAAAACTTTTTTAAAAAGATTGGCAAAATCTATGTGCATATATATATATGAATATACCAGTGAATTTCATCTTTATGTATATCTATAGAATAAATAAAAGGCCAAAAATAAAATAAATGAAGCAAAGACATTTTCAGATAAATAAGGAGGCATAAGCACATCCTCACTTCAAGAAATACTACAATTTCTTGCGCTGAATGTGATAACAAGATGACACCTCAAATCTACAGTAAGGAGAGAAGGTGTTGCAACTGGTAAATATGAATAAATACAAAACACATTCTTCTTAATTTCTATACAAGGCACTCTATTGTTTAAAGCAAAAACTATAATACCATGTTGTAGAGCGTACTGCATCTATTAATGCAGAACACTGAACAGCACAGTGAATGGACAGGAAAGTCACTGTCCTAAATATCTGACATACTATGTGAAGTGATGTATTATCTCTAAATAAACTGTGATAATATGACATACTGTGAGTAACTGTTGAACAGTACAAAGAGGTATACTCTAAAAACCAGTGGAGGCCAGCTGTAGAGGCACACCTATAATACCAGAAACTCAGGAGGCTGAGGCAGGAAGTTCGAGGCCAGCCTCAGCAACTCAGCAAGACCCTGTCTCCAAATTTAATTTTAAAAAGGACTGGGGATATAGTTCAGTGGTAAAGCACCCCTGGGTTCAATCCCCACTACAAATTAATTAATTAATTAATTAAAACAAAATGGAAAAAATAAAGTCCAACACCAAAATTTAGAAAGGCAAAAGAACAGGACAAAATGAAAGCAAAGACCTAAACTCAAAATATATCAGTATTACAGTAAAATGACTAAATAATCATCAAAAGGCAGATGTCAGATGGATAAGAAACTATAAGCCGTCTTTAAGGAACACACTTGAAAGTTAGCATAGCAACATTAAGAACAAAGAGCTAGGCATGTAGCTCATTGGTGGAGTGTTTGCCTAGGCCCTGGGATCAATCCCAGTACTGTAAAAAAATCAAAGTAGACTTCAAAACAAGAATTTACCAGAGATAAAAAGGGACATTTTTTTCAGGCTGGGGTTGTGGCTCAGCAGAGCACTCACCTAGCATGTGTGAGGCCCTAAGTTCGATCCTTAGCACCCCATAAAAATAAATAAATAAAATAAAGGTATTGTGTCCAACTACAACTAAAAAAATAAAAAGGGGGCATTTTTTAAAACAGCAAATGGATCAACTCATCAGCAAGACTAAGAATCTTTTATTAAAAGTGCATATAACTATTTCTAACTCTCTCTGCTTCCCACTGCCACGAGCTGAGCAACCTTCCTTCTCCATACCCTTCCACCAAGAAGTTCTGCTTGGAGTCAGCCATCCATGGACTAAACCTCTGAAAACAGCATGTGTGGTTCCAGGCAGTGAAGAAAGGGAAAGAAATTCAGCTGGGACAAGAATTACCCAGAACCCTGAACAAACTGGGCCCTGATGATCAATAGTTCTATTCGGTGAATGTGGATTACAGCAAACTGAAGAAAGTAGATCCAGATTTTAAAATGAAGTGTTTCCCTATAAAGCAGCTTAGAATGCAGATCTTTCAGAAGCCATCCACACAATTTTCTACTTAACCAGGAGTTAAGTGGGAAGTTGATTTGTTGGTGTAAGGACAGTTTGAACAGTACCATCAATACTGAAACAGTACCATCAATCAAACTGAAAGTTAACCCTTACTCCACCATGGTATGAGGTGAGGCCTCTGGCAAGAGGAACCCTTGGGAATGGGCTAAGTGTTCCTATAAAAGGGACCCCCAAAAGTTCTCTCCCTTTCTTTATGCCTTATAAGGTTACCAGAAGATAGCAATCTGCAGCCCAGACAAGGCCCCACCCAGACCAAACCATGCTGTTACCTGATCTCAGATTTCCAGCCTCCAGAACTTAGAAACTATAATACAGTTCTGATACTCATAAGCATCCTCATCTGTGGTACAGTTTACAATAGCCCAAACTAAGATATTCAATAAACAAAGAATGCAGTCTTTTTAAATACACATGAAACACTAAGATCATATGCTGAACCATAATGTAAGTCACAGCTTCAGAAATTAAAATCTTACACAGTATGTTACTTTACTACAACAAATTTAAGTTTAAAATTAGTTAACAATGAGCGATCTAGAAAAACTTCAAATATTTAAAAATAAACATACTTTCAAATAATTTGTGGATCAAAGAAATCAGATGGGAAATTGAAAGATACTTTGAAATAAGTGATAATGAGAATACATCATCAAAATTTGTGGGATTTTTAAAAATAGTGCTTAGAAGGAAATTAGCATCTTGTGGCACACACATGTAATCCTAGCAACTTGATGACTCCCTGTCTTAAAAAATTTTTTATAAAGGGCAGGGGATGTAGTTCAATGGTCAGGTGGTCAAACACCCCTGGATTCAATCCCCACTACAAAAAAAAAAAAAAAAGGAGATTATCATCTTCATAGCATTTTGAGGTTTTATGTTAACAATCAATGAATGGCCTGGGTGCTCAAAACACTAGAAAATAAACAAAAGGCAATTTCCCCCGCCCCCCTTCTCTTGTGTGTGTATGTGGTAGTGGCATAAGCCAGGGGCACTCTAGCACTGAGTTGTACCCCCGCTCCTTTTTTTTCATTCTTGAGACAGGACCTCACTAAATTGCTTAGGCTGGCCTCAAATTTGCAATCCTCCCACCTCAGCCTCCCAAGTCATGGGATTATAGGTGTGTGCCACCTTGACCCCCCAGCCCCTGTTAAACAATAAACTTCAGCAAAATTATACAGCACCAATCCACACGTGTAGAGGTGAGGAGGGTGGCATTAAGAGCCATTTCCCTCTCTTTCTGCCTTTCATTATCAAGTCTCAAAATTCTCCTTCTCACCATCCCTTACAGCTAGTCGGGACAAAACAACCCAGACCTACCTGGTAAAATGTGAGAAAGCCTCTGCTGAGATTTCTGGTCGAGACATTCTTTCTCAAAAAAAAAAAACAAAAACAAAAAAAACAAAGGAGACCCTGCCCCTCTCCGGACTCTCGAAACACTGAGGCAGAAAGGTTCACCAAGTGAAGGTGTCCTTAATGGCTCTCAGTGAACTAACCCTGTGTCCACCTATCCCCAGCCTTTATGAAACAACAAACCACTTAGGTGTTCAGGTAAAGACAGACAATGAAAATTCATGGCATGATTTGTGACATTCCAAGATGAGAAAAACTCTTACCTTGTTTTTTCAATTTTGTTCCAACTTCAGGCAGACTACAATAAACAACATCTCCCAGAGCTTCCTAAAAAATAAAAACAGAAAAAACTCTTTAAGTCGTCAAATTAAATTCCCCTGTAAGTAGGGACAAAACACTGAATTCCCTGTAATTCAGGCAACATATTTTTACACTTAGGAGACTAGATTCTTTGGTCTTCCTCTCAACCCTTTAAAAGTGTGCAATCTGTTCTTCATTCAGAAGCTGCACTGCTACAGGCCACCCACCAGCCAAATCTGGCCCCTCACCTGAAGTGACCCCCAGCACAATCTATGTGCTACAAATAGTTACTAGCTCTTCTCAGCACTAACACACTGCTTTCCCACCTCTGCAGCTCTACTTAGGCCATGATCCCTACTGCTCTAGCTGTATCCTACTCACTGGATCTGTGGACCACAGTCCTAGGAGACATGGACTCCAGGAGATAAGGCTGCTCTCCATCAGGTGAGTGGACCACAATCCCTGGCAGTACCTGGAAACCCCTTCCACCTGTTGTTTACTATGTCGTTTCCATGTGGGTGACTTTCATGGATAAACTCCAGGAGGCAAGGACAGCATCTTACACAGTACTTCCCAAACACTCTGTGCTGAATCCTTGGTACACAGGTATGCTGATAAAGTCAGTGACTCTCGATACCCAAAAATCCATCTAGCATTTCTGAGGAATTGTGTCCCCCCACTTCCTCTTTCTTCTCCTGCCTTGCTCCTTACACAAATCTAATTGAAAGTCACTGTCCCATGCTACTATGAGGTCCGAGGAAATAGGCAAATTAGTAGAGAAAAACTAAATAGGTTTCTATGTGTTAATCTGTGCCTATTTGAGTTTTCCCTCTTCTTTATGGCCCTAGGCCATGTGGGTATCACAGTAGCCACAAAATGCTGGCCACCCTCCAACACTTTTGTTTGCTCCTTTTTCTTCTTTCCTTAACTGTTCAATATAAAACCTATGGCCTTCTGGAATAAGGTATGTTTCCTACTCTTAAGCAATAACCCAGGATTTCTTAAAATACAACATACTGACCTAACTAAAGTACACTTTACTTGATTTATCTCTGATTTTCTTCCAAGAGCCTTTTAAAAAGGCTGAAAGTACTATATAAAGTAAGCAAGTTATACGAGAGGACACTATCAAAAATATTTCAAGACAATACCTGTGCAAAATTGCTGATTCCCACTGTTCCAATACCATTTTCTGTAGTTATCCATTCATGTTTCTCTGTGAATTTACGCACTAAAACAGAAGACCAATATTTCAGAAAACCAGCGGCATTGTTTCTTTAAAAGGCCTTACCTTGCTGGTACAGTGATGCACACCTATAATCCCACCTATTATGGATGCTGAGGCAGAAGGATCACTTGAACCCTAGTGTTCAAGGTCAGCCTGGGCAGCAAAGTGAGACCCCCATATTTGGGGTGTCGGAGACAACAACAAAAGATTTAACCTAAAAAAAAATATAATGTGCCACTTTAAGTAGAGTTGACCTAAGACATCTTAACTGAAGCTTAATTATAAGGAATGAAACTGGCCTCCTGGAACAATTAATTCTTTTATCAAACGTCAACCTGCCCTTGAAGAAAGTAGCTACTGCTGTTTAAAGAATACTAGGGTATAGAGTGTAGCTCAGTGGTGGAGTGCTTGCCTAGTAAGTGTGAGGCCTTCAGTGCAATCCCCAGCACTGCAAAAAAGAAAAACTTAAAGGGGATTCTGGGCTACATAGATGGTATATATAGATCTTCGGCTACACATTCAGTTGTCCCTCTTGTCCTGCTACAACTTCAGAACTTTAGATTTTACCAGTTATAAACCCTTACTTTTGAAAGTAAGGGCTGGACAAATACAAATGGATGACCTGTCTGAGACTACTGTCCTGGACATCTTGTCTGATTGTGAAGATAATCTCAGGAGTCAGGTTGTCTGGCAATCACTGAGCAATTGAGCAACCCAAGTGTAGAGGAGGCAGAGCCGTCAAAAGCTCAGTGCACCTAAGGGCACTTATGTCTTTAGCCATAGATTGTTGTTTTTTTTTTTTAACCAGGCATGCTACTTAGGCTAAAAGCAGTGTTAATACAATTCTCCTTTAACCCTTGGACCAACAGGACAGACTAGGTAAATAATTACTTTCTTACCGGCCTTGAAAAAACATGGGTTTTGGCATCAAGAAATCAGGAGTTATAATTCATTAAAATTTTAGATTTTTTTCCCTTTCCAAGTCATTAGATAGGTTTTACATTAAATGTTGGTCAGTTTCTTACTATTTATTTGATGCTTCACTAATATTTAACAGGTAACATTTCTTCAGTGTTTCCTAGTGACAGAATGTGTGTACAGCAGTTACATTTTTCCTTTCATTCACCCAATAACTCTGAGGTTAAGTATTGCCTCCACTTTATGAGGAAAACAGATTCAGAGAGGTTGAATCCATATGCCCAAGATCTCACAGCGGATAAGAGGTAGAACCAGAACTGGAAGTTGGATCTATCTGCTTTTAAAAACCTAGATGCAGCAGGACACGGTGGCGCACACCCATAATCCAGACTCCAGAGCCTAGGCAGAAGGATGGCAAATTCCAGGTCAGCCTTATTAATTTTAGTGAAACCCTGTCTCAAAATAAAAAATAAAGAAAGGTCTGAGGATGTAGCTTAATGGTAAAGAGCCCCTGGGTTAAATCCTCAGTACCAAAAAAGTAAAAAACAAACAAATCCAGGTACATTTTACCCCATAATACATACAATTCTTGTGTCAATTAAAAATAATAAACAAAAATTAAAACCTAAGGGCTTAACCAGATAATGGGCATTGATAATTTGGACAATATTTAACTATAGATAACTAGCAACTGCAAACAGCTAAAGATAGTATAGAGAAAATCCGTAGACATGAAAATACATTGCCTGAGAAATGCAGTACCATTGTATTCAAGTTGGTAATGCATTGGAATGTGTCACAAATTGTTGAGGGAATATAAATAAGAAATGTGACTATGCTTCAAACTTTCGAGTAAAATGATCAACAAGCCCAGTTCCAACAGATCTGTAAAATAATGAATTCAATGAGACAACAGCCATATTGATCTGTGATCCTAAATTAGCAGCCTGAGTTCTTACAAAATGTAGTTAGTCTTGCAAGTATTTGCGCACAAAGAAAGAAAACTGTTTTTCCACTCGCTAATTGTGCTAAAGCAGCAAAATTGCCAAGCCATTTGTGGGCAGGTTTCCCAGTTATTTCAAGTCCGTTTAAGTTAGGTCTTTTTTCAGCCCCAAGGGCTAATACAGACTTTATAACTCATTATAACTTCTGTAACAGTCCAGAAGACTTTATCTTTCGTTCTTCGTTTTTAGGAGACAGCTGTTTTCAACATTACGCTCCTTTTAGCTAGTAAAAATCTAAATCCAGTTTTAATAAGTGCTTCTCCTTAATTTTACTTGGGAGTTCTCAGTAATGGCCCATGTAGCAAACTAAAGACAAAGTAAAGACCTCCACATTTAGTCTCACAAGAGCACACAAATGCGAGAGTTACTAAAGTCACAAAGAACCTTAGTGATGCCTGCTTAGCTTCTCCAGCCAATTCACCTGCGGGAGCAGGCCCATACACCATTACCCGGCTCCTGCAGGCCCCCCGCGCCGGCTCCACTTCTTTACCCACGGGACAAAGATCACTAGTGTTTTCTCACGCCTGCTCAAGAGCTAGAGACGCGGCAGGGAAGAGGGAGGCCAGCAACGAGCTGAAGCGCGGGGCAGGGCTCACCCTCGCTCCGCGCCAGGGACTCAGCAGTGGGAGCCCGACGTTCTCCGCGTGCAGCTCAGCCCCGGGAGCGAGCCGAAGGGAGGAAGGCGCCGGCCTGCTCACGTGCCCGCCGCGCTTACCGGAGAGCAGAGAGGGTCCGGTGCGCAGCGTCCGAACAGCGCCCGCCCTCACCCGCCAGGGCCGCGGCGGGCAGAGCGCAACGGGCGCAGGGCCTGCACGCAGGCTGCGGGTCGCAGCTAGCGCGCTTCGGACTGCTCGCAGCGCCATATTCGCAAGGGTACAGAGGGTCGCCCGCGGCGCCTCTGCCGCCCTGCGACCCCGGCGGGAGTGGGCTGGTTGAACTGCGCGGGTCATGATTGGGCAGTGCGCAGGAGGGCGGGGACTCCAGGGGCGTACTCGTCTTCGGAGAGGGCGACGTACGAGAGAGGCGTGGACATGTGGAAGAGTTTGGAGTCGCGGAAGAGGGGCGGGGACTAGTGTCGGGCGGAGGCCTGGCTGGGCCGCTTGGGCTGGGAGGCAGGTCCTACTGGAGGGGAGGGGCTTCTTCTGGGACATTCTCTGGAGCTGTAGGGCTTGGCCCGCTGGCCCGGCGGCTCCCTGGTCCGCAGAATGCATGCAGAGCAGCGTCACCGCGGTAGCAGTGAGCAAAGCTCCAGATTGGATATGGTTTTGTTGGGCCGGCTTATTTCCCTGCCCTCGAGTCCTGAGAGGGTAAGGCACCTCCAGTTCCGTTAAAGGATGCGATCCTGCCCTTCTACACAGGAGCAAGGTCATCCAGAGCTGGATTCATTCCAACCCAAAGATGATTATTGGGCATTAGCCAAGGTCGCATAGACACATACAGTTCCTCTGACTTTTTTGAAATATTGAAAACAGTTCCGGAGCCCACTTTATTTTCTTACAAGATCCCAAGAGGCCCCAAAGAGACAGGCAAAACCGGGAATATTAAAGCGGGCAAAGAACTTACCAAAGGTCAGGAATGGCTTCTTGGTGGAAGTTGAACTGGAGCCAGTCTCTAACTCAGGAGTGTCCAAAAGGCCAAGCTGAGACTCAGCATGGGCAGTTCCTTGCTTAATCAGCCAGCCCTGTGACCAAGTCGTTCTGAGAAAAGCCCAAGTCCTTGTCCAGATTCTAGAGTACAGAAAATGATTAAGTTCTGGAAAGACCTCACCTTCAACACAGATTTTATACAGTAGGTCACCAAAGAAATACTGGAGTCCCTCAAGCCCCACTCCCTCAGTACCACCAGGTGGGCCCAGGTGGATTTTTGCACTGAGCTGGCCCAGGCCTATAGGAAGGATTGTCAGCACATTGTGCAGAGGCATGCAAGGGCTGTCATGCTCCTTTTTTTTTTTTTTTTTTCCCTGAGTAAATTATGGCCACCTATTGAGTCCTTGTTATGTGCCTGGCACTGTGCAAATGTCATCTTGTTAATCCTTCTCAAACCCCACTCTGGAAGGGATCATTCTCATGTCATAGATGAGTCCTGGAGACTCAGAAAGGTTAAGTAATTAGCCCAAGAGTGGAATGGGAAGGCTTAAGTATAGCTTAAGAAGCTGCTAGGCAGCAGTAGTAGGATTTTACATATAGGCTTCTACTTGCCTCCATTTGGGATACTGACTGGATCACATTGATGGACTGTACACTCCAGATCTTGGCTACCTTTTATAATGTCAGTATTCTCTTTGTATTGTTGTTTTGTCACTAGTCAGTGCGGTACAGTGGAGCCCATGCTCTAAAATTCTTATCCTCAACTTGACTAGCTCATTTGGTGGGAAGAAGATTACATAGCAATGAGTGGAACATATCACAGGCCCTTCCACCAAAAAAAAAGTAGCAAATGTGTCTTTTTTTCCCTAACAAGCACTGAGTATAGCAAAAATCCTCACTCACCTCCAACTTGATAATCTTTAACATTCACACCTTGAATTTTCAAAGTTCATCTATTGCATATTTGGTGCAAGCACCTGAAAACAAGGTGATCATTTCTTCTGGGTGTCAGGAGAGTTCCATCCATCTTAGGCTGATAGACATCTTTTCCTCTTAACAGAACTAAAGGAGATGTCTGTTTGATATTTATAGTCAAGAGGGAAGTGGAGAGTAAATGAGAAAGAGGGAATGAAGAGATGAAGAATTTAAAAATCCAGATGTTAGACCTTTTCTTGTTTGAAACAGGCATCATACATATCTGGATGAGTTTCTGTACTAGTCTATTGGGAAATGTGTGAAGACCTTGCTATGGGTTATTTGGTCGATCTCTCTGTGTAAATAGTTCATGTTTATACATGATGCAATAAATGGGCCTTTGGGTAATAGAAGATGAAATTCCCAAAGTTCTATGTCTATTGCAAGTTATATGGCTCTCTGTTTATAAATGATCCTGAGCCTGTGGGTCTGTGGGTTTTGGTTGTCAAGGTAGTAAGATGGGATCCTGATTCAATTGACATGGGATGTCTAAGGTCTCATCCACCTAGAAAACCAGCAGTATTTCATTGCCAGGGATAAGACAGCCATTTAAGGATCTCATCAAATATGTATTTTTCCTCTTATCATTCTGCTGTGCCATATTCAGTTTTCCCCCCTATGGCCTCAATGAAGCGGCCAAAGTTCCAGGTGTTTTACATCAGAGAGTGTCAGCAGCATAGGAACCCTATCTCTGTGAGTCTCTTTTTATTAGCAAGGAGACCTCTCCCAAGGTACTCCCAAAGTACCTTAGAGACAGAACTCCATTCACTTTTTACTATCCAGAACTGTCATAATCACATGGCTACCTAAACCACTCACAGTCAAGAGAAATGGTTTGCTAAGCCATGACAAATTAGGATTTACCTTGAGGGGGCTGCATGAGTTGTGTGGGAGTGAAGCCAGATTTAAAGTTAGGTAGTCAGTGTAGTTAGGTAAATCGGGTCTAATATAGAGTAAAATCCAAAATGGAGGCCAAGTTTAGAATGAATTCCGGGAAAAGTTGAACAACTCTTGGAATGTTAATGAAATCCAGGAAAAGTCCAAGGCCCAGAGCCCATCCCAAAGAAATGTTAATGAACAGCCCCCAGCAAACTTGAAGATGCTGACTCAGAAATCCTTCCTGACCCATTACTTATTTGGCCCACCTGTACCCCGCCCACCTGTACCCCACCCTTGACAGAACAAAGGACAGGAATGTGACAGGAATGTGGGAAAGCTAAATGAAGACTTCAGCTATAAAAATGGGAGACAACTGTGCTTCCACAGATTCCATCTCTTGGGTCCCCTTCTTCCTCCAGGAGAAGTCTTTTCTGCTGTCCTTTAATAAAGCCTCTACTTTCCACTATAAACTTGCCTCGTCATGCTTCTCTGGTGTTATACTTCAACATTGGGGAAGCAACAGCGGTAACAGGAGGTATGGATGCCTAACTGAACAAAGTCGTGTTTCTCCTAGCAATGGGATGGATTTGGGTTAGGGCACCTCCAGTATCTGCTATAAGGGATGTGTGAGGAAGATCATTTCCTGTGTGGGGAGGGAAGTGTTCAGTCATCTACACCAATGGCTGTAAGTCCTTTTTTCTCCAGACTTGTGGTTCCCAAGTTCAGCATCCTTATCAAGTCTCTCTTCCCCTTGGAGTCCTCTAGGGAGCTTCAAAAATATTGATGCCTGGGTCCCAGCCCAGAGATTTGATGTGTTGGGGTGAAGTCTAGGGGTTCTAGCATGCAGCCACAGCTTAGGACCACCAGTGGAGATCACAGTTCCTGGAGTGTCATGTAGGAACATTCACCCTGATGAGGTGCTTCAGTATCTGGAACCTTGGCCTGAGAAGTCTGGGAATCATTGTGGATGCCAGGAGATCCTACAGTGCACACTGAGCAAACCAAAACTTGACAATTTCATGCCAAAGAACTTGCATAAAGTATAATCATCCAGCATTACTCACATTTATTTGGTCCAGAAACTATCATGGATTGGATTGTGTCCCCTAAAGAGATAGGTCAAAGTCCTAACCCACCTCTTCAGAGTATGACTGTGTTGGGATAGAGTCATGCATTAGTTAATTCAAGTCATACTGCAGTAGGGTGGATCCCTAATCCAATATGACTGGCACCCTGATGAGAAGCGTCACAGAAAATGCCAAATGCCAGGACAGAAGTGATTCATCTACAAGCTAAGGAACACCAAGGCTTACTAAGAAATTCAAAAGCTGGAAAAGGTATAGATTATTCCCTAGTACCGCAGAAGAAACATGGCCCAGTAATACCTTGACCTTAGACTTCTGGGTTCCAGAGTTATTATGAAACAATAACTCTCTGTTGTTTAAGCCATCTGGTGTGTGATACTATTCTAGCAACCCAAGGCTACTAATACCACACCCGTGGTTGGTATTCAGAGAAGCTCTGAACAAGCATTGTTTGAAGGTAACCCCTGATTGACCAAAAAGATAAGACAACTGCTCTGTAGAGAAGACTTTTATTTCTAAGGGGAAATGCATTGGAACAAACAGGCTCTCACAGGGGGGCAATTTTATGCATGCAGGTAGATGTCTTTTTTTTTTTTTTTTTAAACTTGCTGGTTTGGTAAGTCTTCTACAGACACAACCATTGTCCCAGAGAGACTTTAGAATCATTGTAAGCACAGGCCTGGGGTGGATGAACACCTTAAACATTGGGCACAGCTTGTACTGGTTGAGGAACCCAAGCCTTGGGGGCAGATTCAGCCTGGTCACTGCTGCTCTGAGGGTCCTCTCCTTTATAGCTAATGCCTAGGAAGCTGAATATTTTCATCAGAAGCAAATCGATGATCTCTTCTTCCTCTGACAGCTGCAAAAGAGAAAAGACCAAGCAATGTATTTGCAACCATTCTCTTTGGAGGGTTTTCTTTCTGTAGGGAAACCATGGTTTTATTGTCCCAGCCTGAGATCACTTTATTGCTTTTGGTGGGGTTTTATGGTTTTTTTGGTTTGGTTTGGTTTTGAGGGGATTGAACCCATGGTTGCTTTACCGTGGAGCCACATACCCAGCCCGTTTTATTTTTTATTTTGAAACATGGTCTCCTTAAGTGCTGAGGCTGGCCTTGAATTTGCAATCCTCCTGCCTCATCCTCCTGAGTCACTGAGTTCACAAGAACAAAGGTGTATGCCACTGTGCTAGGCCTGAGGTCACTTAATCATTTAGGTTTTTCTGAGGTTATTTGTTTGTTTGTGGAACTGGCGATTAAACTCATGACTTGATGCATGCTAGGTAAGTGCTCTTCCACATCCCCAGCCCTTTTCTGGGGTTGTGATGGTACCTTCTTTTATTTATTTATTTATCTATTTATTTTAGTTTTCGGGGGGACACAACATCTTTGTTTGTATTGAAAAACCAGCCTCTATCTCAGAGCAAAGCCTGTCCAAGGAAGGGACATGGCCTTTGTCCTTGGAAAAACCCACAGAGCACTCCTAGGCACATTCCCACCCAGCTAAGTTGTTTATCTACAAATAACAGGAGAGATCTGCTGCGCCAGGTGTCCTTGACTCAGTCAAGCTAGGTGGGGATCCATAGCAGCCCCCTAGCAGCCACCAATCAGCATGAGACAGGGAAATACCTGGGATGCCAGATAACCCTCCCAGTAGTTTATGGTGGTTGATAACAAGTTGGGAAACCATGTAGTTCAGCACGTACAGCCCTCTTGGCTTAAACCAATCAGTTCAAATGAATACCCCTTTTGTACCGACCAATCACCCCTACCCAACTTGTTCCCGCCAGTGAATGTGCTAATCATGTTTTGGAGTTGTTATTTGATTTTCCCGCGGTGTGTGATGATTTGCTATGATGTATGTGAAGTCCCTGCCTTCTCCAAAGAATGTATAAAACTGCTGCAAACCCTGGGCTCGGGGCCTCTCAGCGTCACCAGTTGCTGTGTGTGTGCTGTGTGTGTGCTCGGAGGACCGAGCTAGCTCGCAATAAACACCTCTTTGCTGCTTACATCGATCTTGGGTCTCTGGTGGTCTTTGGGGGTCCCGAATTCGAGCATAACAGTATGTGGTGCTTAGGCATGCCAGGCGAGCGCACTACCGCTTGAGCCACATCACCAGCCCCGTGATGGTACCTTCTAAGGATCCCAGGGATGTGTGTTCCTCCTTTTCCCCACTGGGCTCCCTCCTTTTCTTCAATGAGCATGACTGGGTTTTCCTGACATTTTAAATCCCAAGCTGAAGTAGAGAAAGATGAGGCCAGGCTACTTGACCTGAATTTAAGCAGCACAGGCAACATTCGGACCCTCTTTGATAACTGTCACCCATTTCCCTCTAGATCAGTGTTTACAGTGTCTCTTTCTTTTGTTCTTTATTATTAGCACTTCCTGCTCTGCTTACCTCCTAGCCTAGCCTGGCATGAGAGGAAATTATGGGAAATGGAAAACTGTCTCCAATTTTCCCACATTTCTCAATCACTTATATGTTAAAAATGCCAGTTCCACAAACAAACAAATAACCTCAGAAAAACCTAAATGATTGAGTGACTTTTATAGCAAAGAAAAAAATGTAGGAAATAGTAATGGTAGACTGCACTTAAAGGCTGTAGGTATCAAAAAATTACATTTAGTAAACTAGTCAGAAAATATCCTCCACCACCCCCAACAGAGGCTATTAAAAATTTATGTACAAAATAAATTTTTAAGTTATTTTTTAATTGCTACTAAGAATATAAAACAGTGCAGCTGCTTTGGAAGATAGTCTGACAGTCACTCAAACAATTAAACAAAACATATCCAGGGACTGTGGAAGCAGATCAGTGGTAGAATGCTTTCCTAGCATGCATGTAGCCCATGGTCAATCCCCAGCACTCAAAAAAAAAAAAAAAATGTCCAAACAAAATCATGCACATAAATATGCATATAACATTATTCATAGTAGCCAAAATATGGAAATGACCCAACGATCCATCAACAGACAAATGGATGGTAATCTGTGGTATATCCATGAAATGAAATATGATTCACACATAAAGAGGAATGAATTACTGATCCGTGCTACAACGGTGAACCTCACACCATTATCCTAAGAGGAAGAAGCCAGCCATAAAAACTAACATATATATATATATCCCCATTTATATGAAATGTGCAGAATGGGCAAATAAAAAAAAAAAGAATAGAAAGTAGATTAATTGTTTACTGGGGGCTGAAAATATGGAATTTGGGGAATGACTAGTGGTGAGTATAGGGTTTCTTTTTGGGGTAATGAAAATGTTCTAGAATTTGGTAATTGTGCTAGTTGCACAGCTCAGAACATACAAAAAACATTTAATTACACATTTTAAAATGGTGACTGTTACAGTATGTGAATTATCTCTTCATTCAAAACAGAATTTCTGGACCAAAAATTAGTCAGCCTTCTGTGCACTAAGTTAAATTAAAAGTGTCTGTGTAACTGCCTGACACCTCCAGCTCCAAAATAGGGTATAATTGGAATACCTGGTTGTCAAAATTGCTCCCTGATAAAGGCAAACATGTTTCCTGAACACTACAAAATCATTTTCAAGATATCAGATCCGTGCAGGGCAAAGACACTGTGGTATAATAGGAAATATATTTGACCTTTGTCCCTGGTTCCTCCCCCAGAGCTCCTAAAACCCCACTGCAATTTCCTGAGTGACAGCAGTGCACTTTGCTGTTCCATAACAAGCCTTCATGAGCACACCTGAGCTTATGCTAATGAGGTAACTTAGGGCAGGACCCCTAGATAGCTTCAGGATGGGGCTATCACCAGAAAGATCTGTCTAACCCACCAGTCTCCATGAGAAGAAGGAGCAGTGTAGAGTGGAATCAATCCTTATAAAAAGTCTCGAATGGCAAGATGTGAAGAGTGTTGTTAAATCCATGAAGGTGCTAGGAGGGTGCCTCACCCAGAGGGTGAATGGAAGTGCCACCCTTCCCTCTCACCTTACCTCTGTGCCTCTTCATCTAGCTATTCATGTGCATCCTTGCACCCTTTATAGTAAATGGGTTTATGTTATTTATTCTATTTTATCTTAAAATTTATTATAATGTCCTTTAAAATAAGTTTTCCTGAGTCTTGAGAGCTGAGTTAGCAAGTTAATTGAGCTCAAGGAGAGAGTTATGGGAACCCTGACTGGTCAGCAATATAGATGACACCTACCACTAGCAGTGTATCTGAAGTGGGGGCAGTCTTATGGGACTGAGTCCTCTGCCTGAGTGATTGACACTACCTTCAAGCATATAGCATCACAACTAGATCAATTTATAGGACATTCCGTTGGTGTCCACTGGAATGTTGGTGTGGGGAAAACCTCACAAAATTTCCTGGCTTCTGGAAAAGCAGCTCTCTATTCCAAATGATCCATTAACATGGTTATGTGTTGCAACTTAGAGAAACACATCACTGCTCTTGGACAGAAATGTAAAAATCAGAGAATGAGTTGTAAGGATCTGTAGGTATGTAGTTTTAGGAAAGATTTTAGGGAATCTTCCAACTGGGCAGGGAATGGAGAGCTAGTACAGCTACACCTCCAGAAGGACATTAAAACACATCCAAGTCAACCTAGGCTCCAACCTCACCTCTTCTCCTTTCTAGCTCTGGTCCTAAGTCGGGGATCTCAACTCTGTGGGCATCAGGTTCCTTCTCTGTAGCATGTGGCTGGATTTGTGTAATTCCCTGAGCTTGGCCTTTCACTAATCCCGACCTGTGAGGCACACTAGAACTAACAGTCACTGTGGTTGGAGGTTGACCGAGGAGCCCCAGCTCAACCCTCGTGAGCCACGCTGCTGTGACAGAGGTTTCAGATTGTAGTACAGAGTTCTTAACCTTGGCTAGACATTCATATCACTGCAGAGATTTTAAAAATGCCAACTCCAGGGTAGTCCCTGAGCTTCTTGTGTTGGTTTTAAGGAGTACTTCCAAGGTATAGTCAGGGCCAAGAATCACTGGAGAGCAGGAGACCCCATTCCAGGCCCAGCACTGCCCTTCACTTGCTTGTGACCTCGAGGAAGTAATTTTCTCCTGGGCCTTAGTTTCCCTTCCTGAGAAATTGGTGTTTTAAGTTATACTGGTCTCTGAAATTCACCATCTAATGTTACTCAGCCAGAGTCTTCATAGTTCAAGGTTAATTAAAAGGCAAGAATAGGCCAAAGGAACTCACCTGACCACACTTCTGCTCCTCGCTGAAGGCCACCAGAATGACAGAGATAAATAGATTCAGCACCACAAATGTCATGAAAATAATGCAGGACCCAATTAGGAAGGAACCAAGCACAGGACTGTAGCTCAGCACCTGAAAGTAAGAAGGCCATCCATTCCTGGTATCCTTTGTGCAAGCTGCCACCGCATTCCCTAGGACCATAAGAGGGAAATTGGACCTTGGAGCTGGGCAGAGAAGTATGGGCAAAGCTCTCTGGAGCTGGCCCAGGGAAGGGAGTCGGGGGTGGGGTGGCCCTCCTGCCCACCACTACTTCCTCCAAAGACAGGTGCCAGTCCTGGCTACTGCCAAGAATACTCCTGTTGGAGTCCCCCAGCATAGTCCTCCTAAGCATCCACTGCTTTGTGTTCTGTGAGCAGGGGTCTCCAGGGCAGGCTGCCTAGACAAAGGGGAAGATATGACCAAAGCTGCCCTGTGCTTGCCAGGCCATGGACCAGAAGGATGATGGGGGTGGTGGGGAGAGATTTTTCTACTTTTCACAGAGACACAGTGTGGTTGCAGAGTCCGCCCCACCATTACCTCCTCATAGTTGAAGATTCCTAGCTGAAGGCTGATCATCGTTTCTGCTGCATCAAAGAGGGTCTTGTAGGAACGGAGTTTCCAACCAAATATTAAGTTTGACTACCATAGAAAGAGACCTCATGAGCAGGGAAAAGAGCATGAATCCCCAAATCCTGCTGTTTGACACAGTAGCCTGTGTTAGCTACCTCCTTGGTCTGGCCTGGCCAAGCTGTCCATACCCACCCAGACATGCAGGTGGTGTATATACATCCAGTTTTGTGTGGAATGTGTGTTTCTCTCTGTGGGCCTTTGCATACAAGACCACATGTGTCCTGTGTGATTGCATGGACCTGTACACCTGTGGACATCATACCTGCATACCTATGCTGTGTGCATGCAGGCACCCACCACCTAAACCCCTGCTGCTTTCACCAGATGGCTATGCAAAGAAAGTAGGGAAAGTGGACATTATGATGCCCCACCCTCTTTCCTCCAGGGCAGTTGGATTGGATGGACAATGGGCTTTGCCCATCTGGGCATGGCTTTCCCCTCAACACACAACCCTTCCCCAGATTTTCCCAGGGCTGCCGTGTCAGAGAAAGGCCCAAAACCACATGGCTCTGAGTTGGTGACTTCTGGCCCCAGAGGACACTGCAATGTCCTTGCACTGCAAATGGCAGACTGAACAAATTGACATGAATTAGAGCATTTGAATAAAACCACCTCTTTCAGCATACACCCTCGACCACTCCATCCGGTGTGCCCTACCCTGTTTTTGAGGGTGGGACAGGAAGAAAGAGGTGGCCAGGGATGGAAGGGGAAGTCAGGGCAGAGATGATAGGGCTACCCAAGGGTTGAAGGTAAAAGGCAGAGTGGGGACTAGAATGTAGTGGATGTGTGGTCAGGGAAAGGTGGGAGATAGGAGACTAGATGTGGTCAAGGTGAGAATGAGAAGGGATCAGGATCAACATAGGGCTAAAGAGTCAAAGATGAGTGGGGGGCAGGAGTATGATGGAAATCGTGGATTAGCTGAGCATCAGGATTGGGGTTCATATGTGGATGGAGATCAGGATGTGGCAGGGTTGGAAGAGGTCTTAGTTTCTCACATTACTTGGTAATAAGAAATAGTTGAATGTTTTTATGGTTATTTTGTTCTATTTTATTTTCCAGTCATTTAAGATGTGATTGTCAGAATGTGCTCAGTGTTAAGGGGTTGAATGAAACAGCATTGATCCTGCTAAATTCAGACCTCATGTCTGTGGCAACAGTGCTGACATGGCCTGTGGACAGTCAACCCTCACTTCCCCATCCCTACCCTAGCTCAAGGACAGGGGTGACCCAGGTCATCCACCAGCACAGTAAGAGTGCTCTGTGCCTGCCTGGGTATTAGCCCTGTGCCTTCTGAACAACTGGATATCAGGAGAACAGCAGAGTCTAGCTGCAGAAAGGAATCCATCATTGGAAAGAGTTGGGCCCTTTCAGTTCCAGAGCCTATGCTTCCTCACTCCTACTCAACTAAGATCTCTAGTCTTTGCCATTTGATGAGGCCATCTCATGAGCACCCAGCTAAAATACCCAAGACTCAGAAGATCTGCTATCTTCCTCAGGTTCCCAGAGTCTCCCTGGCCCTAACTGTTCACTCCACACCACCTGGTAGCCTTGGCTTCCATGGACATCAGCTCTGAGGTTTTCCCAAAGGAGCCACTCACCGCAATGGAATAAGCCAGGAGCATGATAACAATGATGGTAATAAAGCCTGAAATGTCGCCCCAGGCCCGGCGTAGAGCCGAGGTGATCATGTTCATTTTGGGATTCAACCTGAGAAGATGCCAAAGCTTCATTGTAGACAGGAGTACCAGGAAGGCAATAATGTATCCAAGGGCAGCATCAGCTGCTGCTGTCTCACTGAAACTGATCCCCCTGTGGGAACAAAATGGGAAGTCTGGGTCTTAGAGACCATAAGCAATGCAGCTAAAATCCATCTGGATTCAGGATTAGACACATATTGTCTCTGGTCTCAGAGGCTATCGAATCCAGAAACAGATCTCGGGGAGAGAAGTCCAATTCCCCAAACTGGTGATGTTGATGATAGTGATGGTGATGTTATAGTGATGATGGTGGTGATATTGATGATAGTAATGACAATGGTGATGATGTTGACAATGATGGTTGTGATGTTGAGGATAATGATGATAGTAGTGATGGTTATGATGATGGTGGTGATACTGATGATAGTGTTGACGATGGTGATGATGATGGGGTGATAATTATGATGATGATGGTGATAATGGGAATGATGATGGAGATGAGAATGGTAATGATATTGGTTGGTGGTATTGGTGAAGATAGTGATGATGGTGGTAGTGACAATGAGAATAATGATGTTAGGATGATGGTGATGAAGATGATGATGTAATCATGAAGGCTATGGTTATGGCATTCATGAGGCCTTTAATTAGCTGTCTTTATTAAAGGTTGCAGAACTAGGGAGAAAAGGTAAAGGAGGAATCCTTTCAGGATTAAGGGGATAGAGCTAAGAGACATCTTTGAGCCTCCCTCTTCCTGCTTTGAGGCCAGTAGATGCCACCCCCTCTGCACACTTGTCTGAGTGTACATCTATAGCTGCCCTGTATTTGAAGGAAGGATCAAATAAGTATCCATTTGTTGTACTAAGTGAAACTTCATTTGCTTAGTCTCATTTGAACTTCAAGATGAAGTACATCTTGCCAGGCATGGTGATGGATGCCTGTAATCCCACCAACTCAGGAGGCTAAAGCAGAAGGATTGCAAGTTCAAGCCAATCTCAGCAACTTAGTGAGGCCCTAAGCAACTTAGCGAGACTCTGTATCAAAATAAAAAAGGCAAGGGAGGTGGCTCAGTGGTTAACTGCCCAGTACCAAAAAAAAAAACCATGATAAAGTATAGCTTACTATTTCCTTTTCATAGATAAGGAGAGAAAGTTGACACAAGGTCACTCAGCTACTGACATAAACAGTCATTTGTGAGTGGTAAGATAAGTTGAAACCTACATATGTCTGATTTCTAAATCCAGGCTGTGCCCAACATCACACCTTGTTCCATTCTCTTCTTGTGCCTTTGTACTTTAAATTCATTCTTAACTATAAAGAGAAAATCATATTACAGAAAAATATTGAATGATTCCAAGTTTGTAAAAGCTTAGGATATATATATATATAAATATATCTCCTACATTTTATATATATATATATATATATATAATGTATTATATATTATATGTTATATATAATATTTATGTATTATATATGTTATATGTATGATAATATAATATATAATATATAGTATTTATTATATATCAACATAATAAATATTAAATTAACTCCTTAAATTGAGCAATACTTCTAGTATCATATATTATTTTAATATTTTTTATATATAGGGGCTTGGGGATGTAACTTATTCATAGAACACATGTTTAGCATGCCAAAGTGCCTGGGTTCAATTTCCAGGACCAAAAAAACCAAAGTTATATCACACACAGATACACATACATACATTCATGGGTGTGACACAAAGACGATCTAAATGTTGGTTTGTTGAATGAATAAGACAATATTAGAGGTTAGGAGTAGAGTTCAAATTCCGACTCCAGTATTTACTTGCTGTGTGACCTTGTGCAAACAATTTAACCTCTCTAAGCCTCATTACAAATAATTATCTTATTTGTAAAAAGGAGAAGATAAGACCATCTCTTAGAAGTCTCAGGAATATTAAGATAGGTAAGAAAGTGCTTTCACAGTGGTTTTGTAGGGCTGGAGATATAGCTCAGTGATAGAGCACCTGGCCAGCATGTGTGAAGCCCTGAGTTTTCATGACAGTGTACAACCTCCAGCAATAATTCAATAAATATTGGTTATATCTATAAAAAGAGTGAAACAAGAAACACCCTGAACCCAAATAAGCCACAGGGATTCTAGATCCACATAAGCTAGATTTAAGTTACTTCTCTGCCAAAGTTAAGCTCTATGGTCGTGGGGAAGTCACATGACCTCCCTGAGCCTCAATTTCTTTGTTAAACAGGGCACTGATAACATCACCCTTCATCAGTTCTTATGTATCCTGTGAACACAAAAGATACGTATGAACTCACCCTGCATAAGACATAGTGGATGCTTAACATGTTGTAGCAGTTGTGGAGCTACTTGGGCTCTAATATTTGCAAGAGCTCCCCCAAAGACCAGGAAGGACTTCAGCAGCATACCACATGGTTCTACATTTTGGTAAGATTTACCAAGGTTAGCTATGTTGTATTTTGTCTTTAAAGGGTCCTCTCCAGTTGTATCTGCTTCAGGCACCACAGCTGAATCTAGGTGGCAACTGCAATTATTTCTACCAGGTGTGTCCCCTGGTCTGCTGAGGTCCACAGGATTTCCAAAGCCTCCCTGACCCCTGGGCCTCAGACAGCTAGAAGGAGGAGAGTCAGTCGGGGTGGGGGGGCAGGGGAGCTAAGACAGCCACTTACTCCTCCCTGTGGCTCCTGTAGCGCTGAAGGTCACGCTCCACAAGGACAGCCCTCTTCACAAACATTGCCAGGGCACTCCAGCTGACCAGGATGATGGCTAGTTCCAGAAGGTTCCACTTGCTGCAGAAATAGCCCCACTTCTGCTTCCTCATGAGCTTACCCTGGGAAAAGAGCCTGAGCTTCTGCTAAAGGCTGCAGACCATGATCACTATCCCCTTACCCCACAGCTGCTCCTGTCCCCACCAGAGGGCTCTCTAGCAGGGGTTACTGATCCCAGCAAGGCTGTCCAGCCCTGACCCCACCTACACAGAGTGCCTTAAGGCCTCTCTCCAACCTTGTGTAGACTTCTCCCCTTGTCCTGGCTGTAGGATTTATAAGAGGAAATACAATATCTACTAAGAAAACAACTGAATTCTCTCTGATGTGGCAAAAAAAAAAAAAAAAAATGTGTGTGTGTGGGGGGTACTCTCCTCCCACCCTCACTTTTCCAAGACACTTTACTTTAGAAAACTTATAAACTCTGTGCCCCTTGAAAGTGTACATACATCTTTCCAAAAGTCAAACAAGCCTCCTGCCAGTTTTACAACTCAGAAATGTCTTTCTCAAGGACTGGAGAGCCATCTTTTTGGAAGTCAATTATGAAGGAAGATAGTGCCCCTTCTCAGGGAGTTCTCTGCATGTGTGGTAGGTGCCCACCTCCTCAGGCTCCTAACTCAAGTGCCAGCCCTTCTCCTGTCAAAAAGGCTAAAGCTTATTTTTCCTTTTTATTTAGGCAGTTAGAAAACTGCCTAAATAAATATTATATATATGATAATAAATAATATATATTATACATTATATATTATATGTATGATAAATATTATAAATATTTACATATAAATATGGTGATTCCCAGGTGAATTTAGAAAGGATGAGGTGACAAATGGTGCAGTCCAGTCCTCTGCTTGAGGGTGCCCGTCACCCCCTTCAGAGCAGGAGTGCTGTGGGTTCTATCTGCTTCACTGTACTGCAGGTTGTGCTCACCTTCTGCCTTTGCAACCCCTAGAGCCACTGCACAGGACACACCTCACATTCTGGTCTGATGCTTATTCAATAACAAGAGTTGTTTTTTCTTCAGGAGGAATGGGGAGTGGTTGGTTGCTTGATGCGTGTGGCTTCAGTTTTGCAAGATGGAGAGTTCTGGAGATGTTAGTGATGGTGGTGGGATGATGGAGAATGTGCTTACTGCATACTTAGGTGTGTGCATAAAATGCAAAGTGGTGAGTTTTATGTATACTTCACAGTTAAGAATTAATAATCTAAAACAATTACATTTCTTTCTTTCCTTTCTGTTTCCGGGAGAGGTTTCCTGGACTGGCAGGAGACTGGGTTTAGCCATACTTTCCCAACAAGTGTCCCAAGTCAGAGCTACTCATCCTGCCAGCCCTCCTCTTCTTCCTCTTCCCCTTCCATGCAGAAGAACCATGACCTGAGGAGGGGTACTTGTGTCTGGTTAGTGAGGAGGCCAAGTTTGTCTCCATAATAAAGAGGATTGTTAAAACTGCTGAGCAGCACTTTGAAAAAAAGTGAAGGTTTTGGGGAATGACTTTGTGAAGCAACTGCAAACAGAATGCAAAGACAACCCAGAGAAGAGAAGTGAAGGGTCAAGGGGGTGGTCAGTCCCTCTGCTGGGAGGGACAAGTGAAATGATGTTGATGTCTCTGGCTGTGGGCTTGACTTGGTGATGGTGGGAGCCCTGTGTGGCCTGCTTTAGGAGGTCATGTTGCATCATGGGGGTGAGTGTGAAAGTCAGGCATCAGGCTCTGTGATCAAATGCTGATCCTGGTGGCGGGGGAGTGGTTCATTCCTAGCATGCCTGAGGCCCTGAGTTCCATCCTCAGCATTGGATGAATATCTCACTTTGGGAGCTATGAGGCCCTACAGCTGACTCCCAGCAAGTTGTAGCATCTCCCAGTCCTCACCATAATCAACAGCTGCACCTTCCTGGTGTAATGCATCAGTGAAGGAGGTAAAGGGGATTTTGCCTACTTCCTAGGGACAACAGATAAGAACAAAACACACCAAGAACCTCACCATCTAAGCTCAGAGTATCCTCCATACGGGGACAACCACCCTCACATCCTACCATCCCCTCACCTCAGCTCTTTGGAAGGTCTCAATTAAGCAGAAATAGGGACCAGTCCTCCCTCCCCAACCCACTAGAAGGACCTCAGAGCTGTTGATTCCTGAGGAGTGCCAGCCTTGGTCCTTCCCATGCCCGACATTGTAGACAGAAGCCTGGGTCATCTGTTAGAACCAACAAGGACCAAAAGGCTGCCACCATACTTAAGGAAAAGCCTTGCTGCCACCTTCTTCAGGCCCACTCTAAGTGGGGAGGGAGGTGACTAGGCACACCCCAGAGCCACCCCTGCCTGTGCACATGTCCCCTCACCTGCACTACCATGTAGTAGAAGAGGAAGATGAAGTAAATGATCTCCGCCGCCACCACAAAGGGATGCCAGCCATTGGTAAAAGGATACAGGCGGAGGCTCTGCAGGGCTGCGTGTGTGAAGAAGGTTCCTGGAAGCACAGAGTACATGTCAGCCCAGGCCACTTGCCCCTCAGACCAGTAGACAGGCTGGAGGACTCAAGCTCAGACACTTCCAAGGGGTGGCAGGATCAGAGGAGAGGACTCAGAGACCCAGGGGACTGAGTGTCGACACATGCTTGATGCCAAAGACCATGCACACACTGGAAGAGACAAAAGGGGCTGCATTGGAAGTTCCACAGGACACATGGCCATTCATGCAATCACCTCCACAAAGCATCCACCCCATCAGCATCAGTCCTTGCTTTCCTCCAGCTGGCTTGCTTAAAGCCACTCCACTGCAGATCAGTCCATCTGGTGGCCAGTATGCCTAAAACCCAACCTTCTTTTGAATATTTTTCCTGCACTTGTGTGTCTTTTCCTTATTTTCTGCTAATTGTTGGTGGTGTTTTGTTCTTTTTCCACTGTAATGATATTTGGGTGATAATATTGTCAACCAGTTTGACTGGTGAGGCTGGTGGAGACAAAGTCAGGAAGACATGGAAGCCATCTGAGCCCCTGAGGGACTTCAGTGCTTGGCAGACTCCATCAGCCCTCCACAGACTTCTTATGTGTGCAAACACAATGGACAAGTTATTTTAGAGTTCCTTAAGAGACAAAAAAGGAGGCAAAAATATACAAATAACTCCAAAAACAAAATTAGAAAGAATTCATTGACCATAGGGACTGACAATGGAAGTCAAAAGCCTTTTACTGTTCACTTTACACAATTTTGAATTTTTATTTATTGTTGTTATGATGATGATCATGATGACGTGGCTCAGTGATGAGCATGTACTCTACCACTGAGCTGCATCCCCAACCCTTTTTATTTTTTATTTTGAGACAGGGTCATGCTAAGTTGCTGAGGCTGGCCTTGAACTTAAAATCCTTCTGCCTTAAAAATCCTTTTATTGGCGTTACACTGGGAAGGTGCAGCTGTTGACTATGGTGAGGGCTGGGAGATGCTACAGCTTGCTGGGAGTCAGCTGTAGGGCCCCATCTCACCCAAAATGAGATATTTATCCTATGCTGGGGATGTAACCCAGGGCCTCACGCATGCTAGGACTGAACCACTTAAAATCCTTCTGCTGGGATTACAGGTGTACACCACCACACTTGGCTTCAACCTGAATTAAAAAAAAAAAAAAAACCCACAAGCATATGTTACGTTTTTCTGTGTATGTTATGCTAGGACTTGAACCCAAAGGTACTCTACCACTAATCTACATCCCCAGCCCTTCTATTTTTTTTATTTTTTATTTTTTATTTTGAGTGAGGGTCTCGCTAAGTTGAACAGGCTGCCCTCAAACTTGAGATCCTCCTGCCTCAGCCTCTCAAAGTGCTGGAATTACAGATGTGAGCCACCATAACTGGGTGAAATTATGTTGTAATTATAAAAGTAATATATAATGCTGGGAATGATGGCACATACCTGTAATCCCAGCCAACCAGAAGACTGAGACAGGAGGATCACAAATTCGAGGCCAACCTCAGCAATTTACCAAGACTTTGTCTCTACATAAAAATAAAAGGGACTGGGGATATAGCTCAGTGGTAAAGTACACCTGGGTTCAATCCCCAGTACCACAAAAAAACAAATAAAATATAATTTAATATTTTTTAAGTGTTCAGTTTTTAGTGGAGAGGAGGTTGAGTTTTAGGCAAATTGAGCATTAACTGAACAGGCTACAGGTTGGTGGTTTTAATAGCCTATGATTAACATTTTAAAAGAGGAGGCAGAAAGGAGGGGATAGAATGGGAAATAGGACAGCATCCCATGTAGTTGGGGAAAACATTTTTTGTGAAGCTTTAGTTTTGGTTGTATACAAATGTTGAATTGTTATATCAAATGTGCTTCCTAGTGTAGATTGATGCACACTTTATAAAATGTTCTTTTAGGTAACGTTACCTATTACCAGGTAACCTACACCAGCCCCTGTCCAGAGCTTCCATTTCGCTCCTCCAATACAATAGAAAGCTCCGGAATGAGCTGGAAGAGCTGCCTTCGGGCTCCAACTGTGTCACTTTGGGCCAGAAAGAAGAGGGGAAGAAGTCTAGGCCAGCTCTGACACCTTGATTTTGGGGTCCCAGGGATGTACAGCAGCAGGAAAAACCAGAGCCACCCCCAATTTCCCATCCCAGCTGGGTCAGGAGACCCAGCCCAGAGGAGACCCAGCCCAGAGGAGGCAGCACACCCAGGCCACTGGTCTCCAGCGTGAGTGTGACGATGCAGAACAGGTTGACATTGGCATTGTAGACGGTGAACTCCACAAACACTGCTCTAGTCAGAGTATCCAGCCAGGTGTTGTCAAAGAGATACTGAAGAATTCTGTGGGAAAGAGCAGCATCTGGGGCATCTCCATCCTGTGGAGGCCCCTGCCCCTCAGCCCTGGATGGGACCAGGGTTTCCTGTTTAAACCTCCCTTTGCCCTTGCTCTGATCCTTGGCCACCAGGGTCGCTCCTTAGAATGGCCCCAGTTTGCCAGCCATATCATGATATCTGGTACCCACAGTCTCTTGGCCATCAGAGCAGAGGCTTTCAAAGGATGGTCCCCAGCCAGCATTTGGGAACTTATTGCAGATTTTCAGGCCTCACCTCAGACCTGCTGAATCAGAAACTTGGGGCTAGAGGATATGTGCTCTGATGAGTCCTCCCTTCAGGGGAGTCTCATGCTTTTTTAATGACAGCTATGATATTGGAGGAATGTCATAAAACACCAGGGGCTTAGGCAGGCAGCAGCTGCAACAGTGAGGTCCTCTGGAGGCTGGTAGCTCACAAGACCAGATCCTGGGAAGTTGTCAGCTGACTGTAGCACATGTTCTGGCGATGGCCCATGACCATCAAACTCTGAATGCCCCCTGTACAACCTAACCACCTCTCCAGGCCTTGGTTTCCTCGTCTACCATAGTGTTAACACAAGTCCCTCAAGATCATTGCAAGGAGAAGGAGTGCTTGCCTCTGCACCCACATGTATGCCCATGAGCATAGTAACAATGGCTGGAAAGGGATTTTCCCCTCAACTCTGAGAATGCAGTTTCTAAGGGCCTGAAAACATAATCTGAGTGCTTCTGAGTCTCCCCTGCCCTCCCAAAATGACATGAAGGAACTCGACTTAGCCCCATTTTGAAGGCTGAATCTTCCAGTCTAACATGGATTCTAGAAAATTGCACCGTTCAGTTGCAAAAGAATCAAGTCAGCCTTACCTTGATGCACTTTGGAGATCAGTCCCCAAAGGGACCACATAGCCTCCTCCTCGGTACACAGTGAGTTTGCCCCACATGGGATAACCTTGACGTTGGCTCTGGCTCTGGTACTGCCAAGCCTGGGGAAAGTGGTTGCTATTATTGGGGGCGGAGGCATTCCAGCCTTCTCCATAGTCTGCCAGGTCTTCAACATCCAGGGAATATGGCGCACGACATCTGTCCAAAGAAGCCTGCAGCTGTTGGGCCAGAAGGCAAGAGTTTTCCCGGATCCTCACTTGGCGAATGTGGGCACTGCCAACTAGCTTGGAGTTTCCATCAGTGACAAAGCCTAAAGATGAAAACCACGTCAGTAAATCCAACTATCAAAATCATCTTAACACATTCCAAGCTCCCTGACCTGGACGCTCCTCTGAACTTCAGTCTGCCCATCATAGAGACAGCCCAGAGAAGCTCGAAACAACCATTATCTACTCTCATCCCAACGACTTTGCCATCTTTCTATCTTGGATTTACTCTATGCCCTCCATAGGTTCTCTTGGGGAATGGAACTCCTCACCCTAGCATCAACTTGGATACCATCTGTGCCCTTTCCCCTCAATCCTCACACTCTTTTGGAGGCAGGTACTGAGGATTGAACTCAATGACACTTACCACTGAGCTACATCCTGTCTTTTTATTTTGAGACAGGGCCTTGCTAAATTGCTGAGGCTGGCCTTGAACTTGTAATCCTCCTTCCTTAGCCTCCCAAGTCACTGGGAGCAAGCTCTGCTGTGCATGGCTCAACTCTCACATCCTAATGTTCACCATATCCCAGCATTACCACCTCTTCCATGTTTTATGTACCCATATCCTTCTTTCCATCACACTGTCCTCTGACTCTGCATCAGCCCCCAGCATGTCTCCTTAGCATCTTGACTAGCCCACCATCTACCCCAGCTTCCGGGTGCTTCCAGAATGATCCGTATACCACAGATTTGTGTTGCTCCCTTATTGAGAAAACTCCTGTGGCGCCTCCTTTCCTCAAAGATAAAAGGTGAATTCAGCTCCTTCCCAGCCTGGTCCCTGCTTCTCACTGGTCCTTAACTCAGACCCTATATTATCACTATACTCAATGCTGTGTAGTTCTTAGTATATGCCATGGAGTGCCCAGGCTCAGATATTCCCATGTTGTTTGTCCTGCCTAGTGCCAGGTTTTTGCCTAGCCAATGTGTGCTAGCTTAACTCTCATTTAAGATTTCTCCCCTCTGCTTCAGAGGAGAGTTAGTGACCCTCCCTGCACATGCCCAGCCATCCAGAGGGTCTCCTCAATAGCATATGGCTACTGGAATAACCACTCGTCTATTCATTGCCTTTGTTATGAGGCAGATTGTGGACTTGCACTATCTCATAAGGAGACCATATTGTCATTGACCCTCACTTCCCCAAGAGTGGCATGCAGGGACTGTACCTGTATAATGACCATACAGGTTGTTCACAAGGGTGGTGTTGGCCCACTCGAAGAACTCTTGGAAGCCCAGCACAGCTGAAAAGCCTCGGGTGAAGCTGTGTTCGAGGTGTCTATTGAAATGGTAGGCACTGGGGTCCCTCTGCCCATAGGCCACCAGCAGTAGCATCCACAGGAAGCCCAGGTACGCTGGAAAGGAGGCACAGCCGCCAGTCAGGCAGGATTCTTGACTCCACCAAGTTAGGGTAGAACATGGATGGTGCATGGCTCAGAAGAGTGGAGATCTCACAGAACAGCCCCTCCCCTTTGGAATAACAGAGCCAATCTTCACAGAGAGCAGTGAAGTCCTCGGACCAGGAGGACTCCTGTCTGGGTTCCGATCCCAGCTGTGCCACTTGCTACCCACAGGCCCTCTGCAAATGATTCAGCCCCTCTGTGGCTCACTCCTTATCTGTGGAATTTGCATATAATTTTCTGGCACAGGGTTGTGAGGAGGTGATCAGTTAATATTTATAAGCACTTAAAACAGAGGCTGCACAGAGGTTGTGCTATGTTAGTGTAAAACAGAATTATTTAAAACACGCATCTGCCCTGTTGCATTGCTGAGGACACAGTAATGAAGGAGTCAGTTGTATTTCCTGTCACAGAGCTTGCCTGGCTCGCTGGAAACAGAACGGCATGATGTAAGGGCTCACCAGATACACACATCTGGTTCAGGAGGCTCTACATGATAATCACTTTGGGGAACAGATTCCTACTAAGTCAGAACATTGGCCTAGCCTGGGAAGCATTCTGAGGACTCTTCCCCCCGAGGACCTGGACAGATACCAATGAGTAAGACAGTTCAGGACTGTACTGCACTCTCTCCCTGAGGCCCCCAGCAGGACTGGGCCCGCTCACTTCCTTCCCTCCTTCTACTCTCCCTTCCCACCACTGAACCCAGGGCCACCTCCCAAATGCACTCCTTGCACCCAGATCTGCTCTGGGGAACTCAGAGGAAAATGCACCCTGAGATTTGGGAACTCCTGGCCAGAGGGCCCAGGGAAACCTCTGTGAAGACACAGCGATCAGGCTGAGATTTAAAGGATGAGCAGAATTATCCAGAAGAAATGCTGGGGAGGAAGGGTGGACACCTTCCAGGCAGGAATCATCTGGCCAAAAGAGAGAGCCCTGGGTCCAAGAGCTGTAGAAGCCACTGTGGCTGGAGTTTGGGGCACAAGGAGCAGAGGGGGTTTCTGCAGTGGGTGGAGTCTCAGGAGGGAACTCAGACTTCATCCTAAGGGCCATAAGGACACTAAAGGATTTCAAGTGTAGAGCACAACTGGGGTGCGTTGCCATCTAGGGAAACTGAGGCTCAGAAGCCGGGAGACACTTGGCAAAGACTGTGTAGTGAGTGTGCCAGGTCTGTGCTGAGACCCAGACTGGGAAGCCTGCCTACCCAAGATTTCTCTGCTTAGGGCAAATGCTCTCTGTTCCTTGAGGTGGGTGGTTTTCATCTTCTCAATGGCGGTGGCAAGAGGTGGCTGATAGACGGGTTTGCTGCTGCATCTTCGTGCTCGGAACAAGACGTAGGGGCCTGTGGGAACAAGAATGCCAGGGCAGTCCCCCAAGCAGGCAGTGGGACCAGGCTCTGTGCAATCAGAGATGCCGATTGTTAGCACTCTTCTGCTGTAGCCACTTAAGGGAGTGCACTGACCCAGCTACCTTTTGGATCCATGCCCCCAGTGAATCCTAACACCAGAATTTGCCATCTCTTGCCTCCCTACTGCCCCCCCCGATTTCCTCATATGACCTAATATTTTTGGTTCTCGTTAGCAACCACAGTGATCTTTGTAAAATCACAAAACAGATCACCACTCTTCTGTTTAAAGACCTTCTATTTAAAGATCTCAGCTCGTCCAAGACCCTGCCTGATGCCTCTCTACCTTGTCTTTAATCATCACCTCCACCCCCAACTCTACATGCTGCAGCCAAACTATCCATAATTGTTATAAAATGACAAGTTCCATCTGGCCTCAGGACCTTTGCGTACAACACTGTACCATCCTCCCTTCCTTCCCCTTCAGTAGAGGCCTGCACTGGTCCCTCCCAGCTCTGCTCTTAGATTTCAATTTGTGCACTTAATTGCTTAATGTCATCTCTCCAGATGGCCTGTTTATTCCAGAGGCAATGACCTGATCCTTCCAGGCAGTGTCATGCTGCCTAGGGCAAGGGTGGCGTGGAATTGACTTTAGTTGGGCAAGAGGGACTCTTCAGGAGTGACAGATTTACTCTAAGTCTGAACTGCAGTGATGGTTACATAACCCTCTAAATTTATTAAAATCAGCCAATTGTGCACTAAAAACGAGTATATTTTATGTAAATTTTGTTCTTGAGCCATCATGGCTGGCATGCAGCCAGAGCTCTCTGAAGAATAGCCAGAGAAATGGTGAAATGAATGTTTAATTGTGCCAAGGCTGGCATAAATTTGGAGATGCCAAATTGGAGAAAAAGTACTCTTTTCTCCTCAAAGAAGATTTTAATGGGCCTTGTGGATCTGTAGAGCCAACACTTTCTCTTAGAAAGAAGAACATGGTCCGGGTTGAGGCAACTCCACTGAGTGATCATGTGTGGACAGGGGCTCTGGTTTGTTTGTTCCTGACTTATTTAGGTTGAGATGGGTTATTAGAGGGTTCATTCTACTTTCTTTGTTTCTTTGTTTTTGTGTCCTCTCAGTGTCAGCGCTCAGGAATTTCCATCTGGAAGAACTACCTTGCCCAGGGACTTGAGTCTCAGGAAGAAAGCTGCTTGCTTGGAACACACAGAGAGGGCAGCCAGGGTAGAGAGAGGGAGGTCCCTGAGGTGCCTTTCTGGATGAAGGCTCATGCTGGGGTGTCAGAGCAAAAGGCTGGGAGGGAAGGAACAGGCTGCTGGGCAGACAAGGGGCCACTTTTGTCTGACTGGTTTGGTGTGGCTCCCAAATCCAAGGAGAAAGCTGGAGGAAGACTGCACACCCCCCGGCCCCGCCCCCAAGCTGCAGAGGCTGGACTCTGCAGTTGTATGGCCTCCTCAAGACCACTAGGTGGCTAGGACCCTGCTTCCACCCACAGAGGCCCCATTACCTGGGCTGGACAGATGTCCCGGCAGTGGGGGCATAGTCTCCTCCTCTTCCTCCACTCTCTTCAAGACCAGTGCAAAGAAAGCAGCAAAGCCCAGTACCTGCAAATCACTGGGGTGAACCCCGAGCCCACCCTGGAAACTCTTAGGGCTGGTCCGAGAGGGACAGGATATTTGTGTGCTGGGCGCAGGAGCCAGGCTCTGGGGCAGGCAAGTGGGAAGCTGGCCACCCTTTGCAGAGAGGGAGGCAGTGAGGAGGAGTGAGAGCCACCAGCCAGGTGGGGTACTGGCCAGACTTAACTCACCAAGCCTGCCCACCTCTACTCACCCACAGAGGACTACCCCAGCCTGTGGGCTTCCAACATAGGGGCCCTCCTCCCCCTCCTCCACCCTGTCCTCCAGCCTTCAGTGTTGCGAGAACTCACCCTGCACCTACTCTGCGGGGTGGCTGGGAAAAGAAGAGTCAGGACACACCTGTGCCTTTACTATTCTAGCCTAGTCTGTGGGGAGTTCTCGAAGGTTGTGAGTCTTATCATAAAGTCTGTTCAGAGTAGAATGGGAAGCAAAGGATAGAAGGAGAGTGGGGACTTGGTGATATCCCACAGGCATCAGGAGTCACCAAGTGCCCCTCCCTTCTGCAGCCTCCACCCCAACATTAACTCCTCCCTACTGCCAGGGGTTCCCCAGAGATGGCCTGTTGACTGCTCCTTCCAAGGTAAGCTGGACCCCCACCCACCCAGCTCCAGGCCAGGGCTTGGTGTTTCTTCAATTCTAGCACGCTTGTTGTAATTTTACCTTTCGGAAACAGAGCATAGCTCCTAATTGGTGCACACACTTAATGACTGAGCATTATATTATGAAGGAAAATTTCTTTTAAATTGCTGTTCTCTCATAATCAAAAATATCTTAGAATTAAGGAAACAGGGTATTCATATTTATAGATATAAATAGGGTCCAGGGCAAAATGTTTGTGATCTTAACTTCTCCTCCTTCCCAGGTCCTTGCACCTGTTAGGCAAGCTCTACCACTGGCTACATCCCAGCCCTGGGGTCTTAACTGCTTCATTTCAGGTTTCCTCCCCTATAGAATTTCTAACAATTCTACAATCTCACTTGATTATGAAAGCAAGTCTCTCCATGCAGCACCAAGGCTGACCCAGAGCGAGTGTCGGATAACATGGGTTATTATGCTGAGGCCTTCATGACCCTCCCTGCACAGAGCCTGCACAGAGGTGGTGTTCCATGGAGGCTCCTTGAATGAATCCATGGCCTAAGCCCAAGGCAGGACCAGTCATGGGAGGGTAAGGGCAGGTGGAGGGAAGAGGGTGGCACTTTGGAACAGGGGTTCTGACCTTAAGGGGCTGAGTGATGAACACACTCTCCACCAAGGATACAGCCATGGAGATGAGCCACCGGAGGGAGCTGGCCCGCCCATAGTGCAGTCCATAGAGCATAGTGAAGAAAGCCGCCACACCTCCCGTGGCCACCACCAGGAGCCAGCCCACCAGGACGCACCACCAGGGCAGGCCACTACGGGGCCTCCTGGCCCATGGAATACTACAAAGGAGAGTGGACAGTGAGGGTGGTACCAGTGGTTCAAGTTCAAATCCTTTTCTGCCCTCATCATCTACCTGACAGTGGCCAAGCTCCTTGACCTCCCAGACCCTCTGTTTTGTCCTCTGTAACCTGCTACCTCAAAAGACTATTCTAGGTGCTGGGGTTGTAGTTCAGTGGTAGAGCACTTGCCTCGGATGCATGAGGCACTGGGTTTGATCCTCAGCACCACATAAAAATAAATAAATAAAGACATTGTGTCCATCTACAACTAAAAAAAATCAACAGACTAGAGTCTGTCAAGTAAAAGCAGTCTCATTCAGGTCTGCTGGAAGAAAGCCCCCCTACTAAACCCTTTACACAGACTTGCTCCATTATTCCCTCATAGCAATCCTAGAAATGGGCTCTATATAATTTTTTTCACTTTTATCATGAAAAATGTCTCATCAAAAATTATCAAGCACAGAAAACCCTAGGTACAGCAATTGATTCCCACATTGTCACCACCTTGACCCGCTATCCCATCTGTCCCTGGCTTCCTTCTCCCTTTATTGGGGAATATTTAAAAATAAGCTCCAGACATAATACAAAATCTAATTACTTCAAAGTGCAACTCAAAAATGATCATTTTCTTACCAAGTTACTATGCCATCATCACAGCTAACAAATGAGTAATAATTCCTCAGTGTCATCTAATAACCTGTCTGTAGTCAAGTTTCACTATTTATCTTAAAAATATATAATTTGTTTTAAGTTTGAAACAGGAGACACCCATTATCACTCCCACTTTACAAGCAAAGGAGGCTCAGAGAGGGACTGGCCCAAGGAGGCACAGCTAGGAAAAAATCCACAAGAAAATGGCTACAAATTGTAAAGTGCTGTGCCCAGGGTTGCAGGTGTCTTCCAAGACAGCTTGGTTCAACATGCTTCCTGCAGGAGTCCCAAGTCCCTTCTGCTTAGAGGGCCCGGGGTGAAAGCATCCTCCTAAGGTTCCTCAGGATAGGATGCCCTCTCCCACAGTCCCCAGGCTGTCCTGCTCGTCACTGGGAAAGCGGGTTACCTGACATATGCTGGGGCCAGGATGCCCAGCTGTCCCCCCAGACAGTCCTTCAAGGTCTGCAGCTGCCTGAGGGCCTGGGCGTGGCTGTGGCGTGGGAAGCCTCCGGGCCCCACCAGTCTCAGCTCTTGCTCCACGTGCTGCAGCTGAAGGTAGAGACACTGCCTGTAGGCGCTGCCCTTCCAGGGACTGCTGGGGGCCAACATGGGCTCCTGGCACTGTGCTTTCTCTGCTGGGAAAAAAGAGAAAGCCATAGCTGAGCTGACGCGGAGCCAGTTCCAGTCAAGATGGCAGCGGGGACAGAGGCAGCTGCACCTCCCTGAGGATCCTAGAGCCATCCCCACCATGGCCTTGTCCCATCTGTAGACACTTCACGTGGTAAGTCGTGAACTCGAAGCATGTCGTCTGTGAGTCTTGATCTTGTTTAAATCATAAAACGGTTCAAACAGAAAAGTGGAGAGTGATAAGAAGAAACCCCACACCCTGACACCCAGCTGCAAAATCAGTTCCCATGTGTTTGCCAGCACCCACCCCACTATCCACATGGATCATTTTGAAGCAAATTCTGAAGTTTGTATCATTTCATTAAATAATTCAGTATATTTATGTAGAAGAGAAGGACTTTAAAAAAATAACCATGGCATTATGAATCTTTAGTAATTAACAATATTCCCATCAAATATCCAATCAGAGCCCAAGACCCCCTGATAATCCCATGAATATTCTTCTATAGTTGCTTTGTTCAAATTTCAGATTTAAAAAAAAAAAGGTTTTGATTTTTTTGCTGTTCTGGGGATAGAACCCAGGACCTGCACATGCAAAACAAGTGCTCTACTACTGGGCTACAAACCCAGATTCTCTGAAACTTTTTAAACATCTTTCGTTGTTTTAAATTGCAAAAGTATCAGATTTCTTGTGAGGAAAAAAAAAAAAAAGACAACAGATTTCCACTATTCCTTTTAAGAGAAGCATGCCTTTTAAGGGAAACGTGGACTCTATAGGTGGAACCAGGCCCCAGTCCCTGGGCAATGGGCTGGAAGGCTGTACCCAGGACATGCTGTCCTGCAGTGAGGGCTGGGCTCTGAACCCCTGTTCATCTTCCCAGAGGGTGTGTGCAGCTGGACACAGGAGATGGCAAAATGGAGCCCTCCCCCCGTGATCCCGTCCCAGTCGCCAGTGAGAGATGAATGGGAATAGTTTGTGTGCAAAGAGAAAACTGCGGTGGGAATGTGTGCCACAGCTAGATCCTTGCCCTGGGCCTCCCTCACTGAAGCCTCAGCTGGAGAGTCCAGCGCCAATGCACTCTATTGCAGGGCTCCTGCTCATATTTCCAAGAAGGTGCCATCCCTACCAATCAAAACAGAACTAATGAAATACCTGCTTTGTGTCAGGTGGTGGGGGGATAAGCCTTCTATATACCTTACAATCTTGTTCAGTCTCACAACTAGCCAAGAAGCCAGGCCGATTAGTGCCCCCATTTTATAGAAGAGGAAACTAAGTCTCAGAGAGGTTGATCAACTTGTCTCAAGTTGCACAGTTGCTATTGCATTGGGAGAGCTTGAGTCAGGCTGTGTCCTTAATTCCAAAGCCTTCCAACTCAGGGCCAAGAGTCCAGTGAAAGCAGAGCCCTGCCAGGATGACCTTCATGACCATGGGGTCAGTGTGGCCTGGCTACAAAGGCCCAAGTGCTACAGTAAGGGGATGGGACTTCATCTGGAGGACAGTGGCTTCCAAAATTCAAGGTGCATGAAAAGCAGCAAGGTGCCTGGCTGTAAATGCACATGACTGGCCTGCCCCTGGAATATTTTATCATAGGGGTTTGGACCAAGGTTATGAATTCAAATCACCCATTCTATAACCCACACTGTGTTCTAAGCAAAGTTGAGACAGTGACAAGTCTGAGTGCTAAGACCCATTACAGCCATGAGGTGAGCAGTTTTGCTGTATCACAGGCTCTTGCCACGATGTTCTGCCTCACCCTAGGCCAAAGCAACAAGGCCAAGCAACCATGGTCTGAAACCAGGAACCTTTTTTCCTTTTAAATTGATTATCTCAGGTATTTTGTCACAGTGATGGAAGCTGACCCAGATGGGAAAAGGATCAAGAGGAGAGTAAGGAGACTGGATCAAACCACAACAAATGCCATATGTAGGACATAAGACAATGTTACTAAATTCTAGCTGGATATTATAGCAAAAGACACTGAATTTGAGATCTCCTATCTCTGCCAAACAAGAGATCAACAAGTGGTAGAGAAGCAATAAAGATATAGTGGCTCCAACTGAGATTTTCCTTGACTTCTTGATTAATTAGGAGGATTGAATAGGTATAGAGAAAAGAACTTTGTCACTCTGTGAATCAATGTCCTTTAATGTGTTCTGCTGCCCTGGTTGCCCATCATCTTGTGTCCTGCCCCACATATTTGAAAGCAGATCTGGGTCAACTCTGCAGCTCTGACACTTTACAGGAAAAGGAACATGGGACACAGAGAACTGAAGCATCCTTCCAAGGTCACAGAACTGGTCACCCCAAGGCAAGGCAAATGGGTGGCTCTCACTTCATGAAGTTTGGGGAACAGAAAGGATGGTGCAGACTTTAAACAATTCTTTACACGATTTATTATTTGGCCATGAGCAGTGAATGTAAGGAGAGGCGTGGTGGCCAAATAGCAGGGGCCCAGAGCCTGGGAGACTTGGGTTGCTCCCCCAAGAAGGATGCTTAAGACAGAACCAAATGTCGGGTGAGAAAAGGCCAAGCAGAGAAAGGGTGAGTGACATTCTAGACTGCAGGGCCAGAGGGGTCCAGGGCATAGTGAAGGCAGCTAGGTGTTGGGAGGACAGCTGGGTGCCTGTGGTGTAGAAAGGGAGGTGACTGCAGTTTGAGCAGAGGCTGGTAAGGGTACCACCCTGTGACCCTCTCCCCTTGGCTCCAGAATTTCGCTTCTCTGGGCACAGAAATGTCCAGGCCTTACCATTCACTTGTACAGATCCAAGAGTAAGTGTAAAAGGTTCTCCTCTCTTTTCAGCCTCTTCCTGGAAGCCCTGCCCCCTTGTGTTCTGTGGACGAATGAGGTCTTCCACCAAAGCCAGGAGGTTGTTGATGTCCATAGAGCCCATCGAGTCTCCACCGACGACTGGCGGTGGCACCTTCAGAGCTTTGAACAGCGAGCTGACAAGTCTGCACACATCCTGCAAGGCAGCCCCGTGGGGTTAGCAGACAGAGCCTCAGGGGAGGGCATGCTGCTTGGGGCAAGGGCACACGCCTGGGCTCAGCAATCGGCATTTGAACCCCACTCTGCCCACTGAGGCATGATCTGGACCTCCCAGGACTTCTGTCCACCACCTCTAACATCTTTTTCTAGGATATAAACTGACTCCCTCCAGGCTGTGTTCCTCAGAGAGGCACATGGGAAATAAAAGCATATCCAGTGCAGAAGGCAGCAGGAGTCTTCCGTGGGCTGCCAGCCTGGGAGGCTGTACCCAGTGGACTATTTCACACAGTAGGTACTCAGAAAGCACATGTGTGTATGGGTACACATTTGTGTGTATATATATGTGTATTAGTTGGTGAATCTTGGCAACTGAGGTTGAAATGGCTTGAGGCTGCTGGGCCCCAGCCCCACCCCCACTTCTGCCTGAGCTAGAGTACCCCCTTGCACAAGCTGAGCTTGAGGGCATGCCTTGGTCACTGCTTCAGGTGTCAGAAGGCCATCCTCCATGGGCTGTGGTGCAGGAGTCAGCTTGGGGGCCCCCCAGTCCTGCTTCCCTGTGGTCTGCTCCTTTGGGACCCGAGGACGGGTGTTTCGAAAGATCTGGACAATCAAGAGGTTGATGGGAAACATGAGGATGGAGCTCTCCAGCCCGATCATCACTTCCTGCCAAGTGAACTCAATTTTACCTGGGAAGAGGGAGGAACAGGGCAAAGGAAGACACAGTCACCAGGAGCCAGGTTCCCTCCACTGCTTCCAGAAGGCGGCTGTGCAGTGAAGGATCAACTGGGCCCTACTCCTGGGATGTCACCTCAAAGCCTTTGGATGTCTTGCCTGGCAAAAGTGGTCTTTGTTTACCCGGGGCTGCGGAACATGTCAGATAGTCTGGGCTGACAGTGTGATTTATGGTGGGCCTGAAGCACATGGTGTCGGCTTAACTCTGGGGGACTGAAGGCTAAGATCATAAGGTGGGTGGCCAGCCATGTCTACATGACTGGCCCTAATAAATCTCTGGATCATAGTGGCATGACTAGCAATGAAGAGTGATGTCCACCAGCCACTAGCTCTGACCATCATGACAGCAGGAATTACCCAAGTCCATCTTTTGCTCAGCTGGGTCCTTGGGGACACCCCAGAACATGATACTGGTCAGCATGGTGCACAGGAGCAGGGAGAAGCAGCAAGACACCCTCTGAACGCGTGTGAAGTTGCTCCGAGCTGAGCCGCTGAAGATGGAATACCAGATGTGTCCTTCCTGGAAGCCCGTGGAGGTTTTCATGAAGAACAGGTGGCTGTGGGCAGGCAGGGAGAGGGGACAGGTGTTTAGAGAGAGAGGAGTGGGAGACCTGGGCTCTCTAGCTGCACGGGATCCCAGCCTGCTCTCTTCTAGCCCTGGGACCTTGGGTGAGGGTGCTAACAGCTGCACCTCAGTTTACTTGTCTGTAACCTTGTGAGGCACTGGGTTCAACTCTCAGTACCATATATAAAAAAATAAAATGAAGGTCCATAAACAACAAATATATATATTAAAAAAATAAATTAGGGCTGGGGATGTGGCTCAAGCGGTAGTGTGCTCGCCTGGCATGCGTGCGGCCCGGGTTCGATCCTCAGCACCACATACAAATAAAGATGTTGTGTCCACTGAAAACTAAAAAATAAATATTAAAAAAATTCTCTCTATCTTTCTAAAAACAATAAAATAAAAAAATAAATTAAACAAAACTTCTTAAAACAAATGTGGATAACAGCAGACCCTACTTTACCACATGGTTGGAAGGATTCAAAGTTGTTATTTTTGTAATGCATTTGGGACAGTAATAGCACACAGGTGAGTGTTTAGTGTTCACACTGTTATTTGGGGTATAGTTTTAGTATAATAAACTATAATATTATTAATTTTGCTATAATTAGATTATTATTAGAGCATGATTAAAAACTCCTAGCTCTGCATTCAAATGGGATTTGGCTTGAGAGAATAAAAATTGTAAGGCAGATTCCCAATAATGGCCCCCAATTTTCAGTAAAAATTCAAATTGTTTCCTGTGAGTATAATAGAGTTTAACCACAGGAGCTGCTCAAGGGCCCAGGCCCTCCAGAGTGCCCAGAACTGAGATTCCTGGGGCAGGCCTGTACTCATTAGTCCATGCCAGTGCCCTCCAGAGCTGTCCAGTACTTTGACCACCACACTGAGGCTTGTGGGTGGGCTGGACTTAGGGGAAAGGTACACAAAGAGAGGGCTAGTGGCCAACAACAGTGATTTTCCATGTCATCCTGATCATTCATCAAATATACTGCTGGGCACCAAGTGCAGCGAAGAAAGAAAAAGAACCTGAATTGTTTCCTATCCTGCTCTGTGGCCACTGGAAACACCTTGTCAAGGACACAGTCTCCAACATTGATGGACAGCCATGAGTTGCAGAGGAAATACCACTTCTGGTCCATCGCCAAGTCATAGACCAGCACCCGGCTCACGTACCTGGAAAAGGGACACGCAGTTGTGAGGATAAGGTGTGGGGAAATGAGACTTCCCTGGGCACCCTGAAGCTTAACACTTTTACAGACCTGAACCCCAAGAACAGGAGCTGCTGGAGAAAGACACTGCATTTCACTTCATTGACTTTGGCACCTTGATCAAAACTGGCCTCCTGTGGGGAGCTGGGGAGCCAGCTCTGGGAGGCTGTGGCTTGGACACAGATGAGCTGCAGGAGGGCACATTTGGAAACTCTTGGCTCTCCCCGTGGCACCTGGTCAGGGCCAGTGTCCAGCCATGAGTGAGTACAGCCAAAGCTGTTGAAAGTGTAGGCAGGTGCAGACAGAACACACTGAAATGACCCTGTCTCACCTTTCTAGCCACACAATCAGGCCACCATCTATCTGGACCTGGGACTTCAAGGGTCTCATCTACCCTGATTGAGGAGGCCTGAGGAGGAAATGGGAGCATCTTGCTTGTCCTGGAGGTCAGCTCCAGCAGCAGCTCTCCCTGTCACTGTACAGCCAGTAAGGACAGTCACAAGAGCAAAATCATTTTCCAGTGTTCACTGCACTGTGCTGAGAGGAGAGGCTCTCCACAGGCATTTCTCATTTCAGGGAGGAAGGCCCATCAGGGGTGTAAGTCACTATGCCAGGGTCATGTGACTAACACCTAGGGATGCAGGGCCTGGAGTGAACAAGACCTGTGACCCAAACCAGAGCTCTCCATGGGCCTGTTATTAGACTGCATTGCAGCTGGACCTCAACCCTGCCCATCCTGCTCCCTTTCCTCCTTCCCAGGTCTGATCCTGGACCCCTTAATAGATACCCAACACACTCATCTCCATCTCAGAGTCTGCTTCCCAGGAACCACCCAATGGCTGAGGCTCATAAGGGGCAGATATTTAATCCCTTGGTTTAATTAAAGAAAGTGGTGTAAATGGTGGGTTACTCTAAAGCCTCCATCTGCTGATGGCAAGGCAGGCTGACACCATTCATTTAGGTCACTAGTTTGGGCCTCAGACATAATGGGGAAGACCTTGTTCTGAACTTGCCACAAGTGTCAGATTGTTGCTGTAGAAGGGTGAAGGGTAGGCTAAGCCTGGATACCAGGGCTGTGACTTCCAGTCCTCTTGCTCCCGATCTGGTTTGTGTGGATCATGAACCAGGTGGTCCTTCTGACCCCGGTTTCCTCATTGAAATAGAGGTCCATTCTGCATATTTTTCGGAGGCTTATGAGGGCCAAGAAGGCAACAAATGTGCCTTCACAGCCTGGACTGTGAAGGTCCTCATGGTTTGCTTTCTCTGACTCACCAGGATGGCTGGTCCCCTGAGTTATCATGCCACAGCCTGAGGCTCCGCAGTTCTCCAAGAGGGAACAGGGTAGAAAGCAAGAAGACATCCACACCTCCTCGCTCAAAAACTGGGGAATCAGGGTCTGACAGGTGATGGGGCTCACTCTCTCCATCCAGGCCATAGAGGGTGACAGTCACCTGAAATCCAGAGATCAAGAGTGGCCATCTTCACTTGGGGACTGAGTCCTGCTGGCCTTGCTTAATTGGGGTGGCTAGAAACCAACAAAAACCAATGAAGCACAACCCTTTTACCTTTTCCTCTCCTCCCGTTTTTGACCTGCCTGTTTTTCAGTTGAATGCAGATCTGGGGTGGCCCTATCTGCATTCATGTCTTCAAGATTAATTAAGTTAATTTTAAAAAATGGTTCCTGGCAACATTTTCGAACTTCTCATATGTTTATTTGTAAGGGCTGTAGGGCAAGAAATGGTTTCCTTCCTGTTCTAATTGTCTTTTCAGTGCTTCTGAGTACCTGGCTCTGGGAGTGAATAAAGGAGTAACCACTGCTTCGAGAACACATACTCCCAGGGCCACTTTAGAGCTACCAAGTAAGAATAGTGCAGATTGGACCCAGGAATCTGTTTTTCTGAAGCTATCCAGGAAGTGCTGATCGGCAGTGCCTGGTTTTCTGAAACAAAAATAGCATCGCAGCAGATCCTGCCTGTGCTGCCTGCAGCCCTCAGCCTCACACAGGTAGTGCTCCCTGCACTGCATCCAACCGCCACCCCTGGCAGCTCTTTCCCCAGGGACTTTCTTTGGCTGTTAGAACCAAAGAAAAGCCAGAGAATGAATGGCCCACACATGCTGTTCTCATTGTGGGAGGTGGCTGACCAGTGCCTCAGTTCCCTCCTCTCTCAGATGGGATATTCTGGGGACACATGTTTGTCACTATTTTTGAGTCCCCCAGTAGCCTTAGACTCAGGTGCCCACAGAGATAACCAGTTTGATCAGGTACCTTTCATCGCCTGCCTGCCTTCCCCTGTATGACTTCCTACTCCCCTACTCTCATTCCCTGGGACTCCGTCTCTGATGAATTATTTGCACTTCAATTCTTGTGTCAGAGTCAGCTTCTATAGGAGTGTTTTCCCACCTCCACCATTGACATGGGAGCCAGATGCCCTAAACCTTGCCAACTGTCCCCTCAGAGGCAAGATCACCCCAGTGGAGAGCCACTACCCTAGGGAAACCCAATTAAGACAATATGCCTGAGAATTGGGGTTTTTCATTCCCCTCCTATTGAGGTCAACTATTTAGCATCCAACAGAAATGAGATGGATAGTTCGTTGGCTGTATGAAAGTGATTCCTAGTACTTATGTTGGGTCAGACAGCTGATCTAAGACCTAAGATACAGCGATAAATAAAAGTTTTAAATTTAAAAAATAAAATAAATACACATAAATAAAAAATATAATTAAAAAAATAAACAGAGAAATACCCTACTCTCATGAAGCCTGATTTCATTTTCTAAAACAATGGAATTTTCCCCAGGACTGTGTACACAGTGATGATGGTTCCCAAACTGCACCATGGACCCCGCAGTGTCAGTAAGGGAACATGGAGGCGGCTGCAGGGGATGATGTATTCTGGCGAGGGAACCAGCAAGGAATATAAGACATTACAAAGACAGCCCACATGCACTCCATCACTGAACTCGAGGACTTCAGAGAGCCTGTAAGTAGCAGAAATATTTTCTTCAATAGCCCTGATCAGCTGCTGGAGGACAGGCAGCTCTGCAGACTGCTGAGCCCTAGTCCAGCTGTCAGCCCGTTGAGTGTAATTCAAGATTTTTCCTTCCTTCCATTTCCCCTTCTCTTCCACACATTATTTCCCATTTTTCCTTGGTAAATTTACCGAGTGATTACCTCCTCTGTGGGTAAACTTGCTTTTGGTCAACAAACTGAAAGTCAGCATGATTCTTTGGGAGAAGGGAGAGATGAACAGCTAGACCCAGGGCTCCCTGAACCACTCCTCCTCCTCATTTTAAATATTGGGGCTTAAGGTCATATTTTGTATGACAAAAAATATTATTATTTTTTCTAAGATAAAAAAAAAGAAAAGAAAAACTAGGAAAATATTCCAAGAACACAAATCCAGTGTGCTAAAGTCACTGTAGCAGAGCAAGCACTTGGATGGGTGGGACATGCAGATCAGTCCATGGGTCTCCGGTGGTGAGGTACCTTTGAGGACGTGGCTGCCCCTCGCCGGTGTCCTGTGTAGACTGTCACCAGGTAGTGGTACTGGGCAAAGGGATCATTGTCCTCCAGCACTGTGATCTTCACCTGAACAGAAGGACAGTGGTAAGAGGACCCTACCTAAAACATTTACCCATCACACACCAGCCAAGAATGAACCGGGCCCTCATGAAAATTAAAGGGCAAAAATAAAATTATGTATGCTATTTATCATTCCATCTGGTGAGAGCTGTACCTTATAAAAGCAGGGTTTTAAGTAAAAAATGTTGGCAAAAATGAAAAAGTTTAGGTTGCATTCCTTAATAATCATGACCCTATGTGGTTAAATTGGAAGTGAACTTGGCACTAATCTGAGAACATTCACATTTGAGCTAGTAAACCATACAAGCTCTTTTCACATGTAATTTCTCTTAACATTGTAACCAGATTTGCTTCTGAGGTAATTTGAAAAGAATGAAATGTTAAAATAGTTTATCAAAAAACAAAAACAAGGTCAACAATCTGGAGTTGATCAGAGGCTGTAGTGACCCCTGAGACGTGCTGCTCAGGTTTCCCTGCAGTGGGAGGCTTGTTCCTAGGCACTGTTGTCAAAGACACAGTGGTCACCTCTTTGAAGTGGTGCCTCCTGAGGCACCTGGCATCCAGTGACTTCTCTGTGAAGTGCCTGGGTGTGATCAAGACCTGGGCCTCTCAGCTGGCCATGGTGATGCACACTTGTAATCCCAGCAGCTCAGGAGGCCAAGGCAGGAGGATTGTGAGTTAAAAGCTAGCCAGCAATTTAGTGAGGCCCTAAGCAACTTAGTGAGACCCTGACTCAAAAAAATAAAAAACGGGCTGAGAATGTGGCTCAGTGGTTAAATGCCCCTGGGTTCAATCCCTGGTACCAAAAAATAAAAATAAAATAAACACTTGGAGTCTGCTTTCTGGGAACCAACCTGCAGCTGAGGCACTTAAATATTAATGTTTAACCCTTGAGTGAATCAGAACAGTTGCATGAAATGCTGAAACTATTGTCTTACTAAGTGTTACCCTGTTACCATCCTGAGTGGTGCTGCTAGGGAGGAGGGCTGAGGAATGGAGAGGTTGCAGAGCTCTGCTACCGTGCAACTTTGCATCCACTTCTGTGTTACCTTAACTATTGAAGCCCTGTCATGAGTACAACATGATGCATATGTGGGAAAATTAACACTACTGTCATTTCAAACCATTTGTTGCATAACTGCTATTGTTTGGCCATGCTTCTATCCTCAGACTGGTCCTATGCTCAGGGAGAATCTAAGTTTACATCCCAGCTCCTGCCTGATGACTTTTAGCCAATTAATTGACAGCTTGGTCATTTGCTACCTCCTCTTGAAGATGATAGGAGTACTGTGCAATAGAGGATATACTCAGCAAGTTTGGGGTGTTCAGACCTTACATATTCCAAAGAAAGGATCGGCCATTGTATAGATCCTGGGAGGTCATGACTAAGTTCTTGGGAAATCCTGTGTGATAAGAGAGCTTTTGTGTTTCTGGGGCATGGGCCAGGCCAGATAGCCTATGCCCAGTGTGACATGTGGCAGGAACTTTGGGCCATGCTCTACCAGGCTGACTTTGTTGAGGGACACTGGAGAACCAGTACCTGAGGTCAGTCAGATGGATGCTCCCTACCTCTGTGGCTGACTTCCAGTCAAACCCAGGACACCACGCTCAGGTGAGCTTTCCTGTTGGCAGAACTCCCCATGTGCTGTCACACGGCATGACTGGGAGAGTTAAGTCCCATCTGTGGACTTGCCAGGAAGGAACAAACAGAAACTGTGCCTGTCTCTCCTTTGCCCCTGCTCATTTTAACCTGCATCCTTTCACTGTAAGAACCCCTAACCATGAGCTCAACCACTTTTCTGAACTCAATGAGTCTTTCTACAAACCATTGAACTTGAGGATAGTCTGGGACTCCCAGCAACAGTACCTTTCTCATTAGGCTGCTGTGTTACATGGGAGTAAACTAGTCCTCAGTAAACAATCAGCATTGTATTCCTGACAATTTGATAAAAAGGGACATTTTTGTAGATAAAGAGGCTGAGGGGCCAGTTTGCTTGAGATGACCCTAGGGGCTAAAGCCTGGCTTAGCAGTTAGCTCTCAGCAGCTCACCCAGGCTCTCCCCCTGAGGCCCCTGCAAGGGGTGTCCCCTTACTCCACCCTCCCATGCCCTGGAGCACACAGCCTCACCTTAGCTTGATCTTGCGCATCCTTTCTCCTGGCCCAGATCACCACCAGCACATAGACCACACAGAGGCATCCAACGGTGGTCACCACCACAGGGTTGTCCTCAAAGGTGGCAAAAAGCTCAGCAGTCTGGTGAACATCGACAGCATTGGGCATCACCAGGAAGGTGCTTCCGAAGAAGGTGAGGTGGTTGCAGAGGCAATGGGTCTGGGAGGGGGTGGTCCGCGGCCCCACCTGCAACCCCCAAGAGACCATGGGTAAAAATGCTTGGGAGCTCATCCCTGACTCCCTTATGCCCACGAGAAAAAAAAAAAATGTCCATCTTGGGGTGGACCCTCCGCAATCAGCCTTCTGTGTCCACAAACTCAGTCAACCTCAGCTGGGGGAGGGAGCAGGGAAGCTCACCTGTATTGAACAGGTAGACTTTTCCTTGTCATTATCCTCTAAGCAATGAGGCATGACAATGATCATGTACCATTTTAGTTATATTAGGTAATATCCTGAGTAATCTAAATATGGTCTAAGGCACACATGAAGATGCGTATCAGTTATGTGCAAATACTACATCTTTTTATGAGGGACTAGAGCTTCCGAGGGTTTCAGTTTCCACAGGGAGTCCTGGAATTCATCTCTGTTGGATACTGTTGACAACTGTACTAGGGTGTGGAGCCTCAGGATTCCTTTGGGCTTTTTTATATTAAAAATTAATTTTAGGTCTGGGGGCATAGCTCAATAGCAGAGCATGTGCCTAGCATGTGTGAAGCCCCGGGTTCAGTCTCTACCACTGCAAAAAAAAAAAAAAAAAAAGTTATTTTCCAAATTCAGAGGACATTATTTCTAGCAAGCATCTTCATAGCCACATTCTCAATGTGTAGCTCTGAACATCCTGACATCCTGCCTTGCCTATTTAGAGACATGTCGCAGGTGAAATTTGTCCCTACCCCCAGAAATAACCTTTTTTTTTTTTGCAAATTTGGGTGTGTGCCTCCAACCCTCAGTGCACCTGATGCTCTTTCAAAAAAATTAATAGATAAACCCCACAACTCAGTACTGCCCTTTTATTCCAAGGTCCATCTCAGGATGGAGGGGTTAGAAGACTGGCATCTGGAAAGTTCTCTACTCAAGCACCAGTTGAAGAAGAACCTTCCACAGCCCTGTTTTATGACCCAAAGGTAACTCTTGTCTCTTTCCTTTTTTTTTTTTTTCTTTTTTGGTACTGGGGCTTGAACCCAGAGACACTTTACCACTGAGCTATTTCCCCAGCCCCTTTTTATTTTCTTTTTGAGCCAGGGTCTTGATAAGTTGCTGAGGGTCTTGCTAAGTTGCCCAGTATAGCCTCCAACTTAGGATTCTCCTGCCTCAGCCTCTCAAGTCATTGGCATTACTATTGTGCATCACTGCACCCACCATCTCTTTCCCTTAATGAGCCACCAGCAAGTCCCACATGTGGGCACAGTGCCAAATATTCATTAGAATTTCTGGTGGTTGTTAGTGCTGTGGTTGCTCATTGTTTTTCTCATTGTTTCCTAAACCTAGTCATCATTTGGCAAGAGCTGTGGGTCTCACGTGAACACCTGTCACGCCTCGAAGGAATGGGGCTGGTTTCAGAGAAGAGACTCGGCAGGTGCCAATGATAAGACCTCAGTGCTGGTGCCTAGAGACTAGTCTTGATTTAGGCCCAACATCTTTCCGTTGAGGGTTTCCATAAAGACCTTGAGGTCAGTGGCTTTCCCAGCTTTTTTCCAGCACAGGGTTTTTTTCTCTTTCTGACAGATCTGGGGATCCAACCCAAGGCCTTGTGCACACTAGACAAGCACTTTACCACTAAGCCACACCCCCATAAGGTCCCTTTGAACATCAGTGAGTAATCTGTGGACCCTCCTGTGACCACAGTTGCACCTTTGATAAATGAATATCAGACCCCTTGTGATGATTCTGCCTTTATCCTATAAAGGTCCTGAGGTTCAGACCTTTCTTTGGCTATTTAGAGAATTCAGTGGTTTTCCATTCACTCTTGAAAACCCATTTACTTATTTACAACTCTGCAATGAACTCTGTATAATGATCTAATGTCTCTATGTCTGTGTCTGTAATGAGCATCAAGTCCACCATTGGATTAATCATGATTTTTGGTCCATATATACTCCCACACATGACCTCTGAACATCCATGGTTTTATATGCCTGCATTTGTAGGTTCATTTTTTAATAGCATAATAAGCAATGCATGTAAGAACTTACTACTGTAATCAAAAGCTAAAAATCTTCCAGTAATAGGTTTAGCTAAGTAGTCTTCCCCCAACCCATTCCCAACCGCCTCCCAACCACTATCTCAAGCCCTTGGTCATTGTGTCCTTGATTTCTGTTTTACAGCATTGTTATCAACTAATCAGTGTTTAACACAGCAATTACTTTAACCTTTGGAGCACCCACTGAGTGCCAGGCACCATACTTAGTATTTTACACCCCTAAGCCCACCCACCTCTATGTGGCAGCTATCCCTCATTCCCATTTTAGGATAGGTAAGCTTAGAGAAGTGGGGTGACTTATCCAAGCCACACTGCTAATGTAGGAAATGAACCTAAGTCTATCTGATGGCAGAGTCCACATCCCCAGCCCCAACACCATCCTGACACCTTGATCCCCAGGCCTTTGAGGATATCTCTTGTGGGTATTTCATGCCTTCCTGGAATACGCTGGCTTCAGAAAAGATGACACACACCCAGGGCTGGTTCCTGAGGCTCAGAGGCTTGCATGGGGAGTGTGGGGAGCCTGCTTTCTCTTGGACATCTCCATGTGCCCCTTCTTCCTACTGTTTTGGAGGCTCTCTGAATGTGGCAGCCCAAAGCCAGGGCAGAAATTGACAAGGCAGTGGAAGCCACCCAGGAGGAGCTCACTCTGAGTCCCTCTGTGGCTCTGGTGGGACATGGCTTCTTAGGGCCCTTGTGACAGTTGTTAATAGACATGTGCCATTTGCTTCTTGTCTGTGTCCTCTGCTAGACTGAGAGCTCATTGGGTCTTCTCACCATATCCCTATTGCCAGGTCATGGTGTACATTCAGTGAACAAAAGAAAGAAGGTGCATGTGGTCTATGTTGGGACAGGTGATAGATTCAATTCCACATGGAGGCCGCTGACCTTGGGAAGGGCACGGAATTTAGTGGAAGTCCAACAGAAAAGGTTCTGATAACTGCAAGGCCAATGTCTGTCTTCAGGACATTGTCACAGACCTCAACTCCCTGGGGGCAGAGCTGAGTTGACCTGAGACAGGTGTTTGATTGCAATTAATAAAGCCATGTGCCACCTGGGGCTTAGCAGGACTCACTGAGTGCTGGGGAAGTGGCACCACTTATTACTGAGGTTGTGCTCTGGACAGAAGGACCTGGCCTTGAGTCCCAGCTCCTCCACATATTAGGTGTGGGATTTGAGGCAACTTAGTTGAGTCTCTAGAGCTTTTGTTTTATTGTCTGAAAAAGTGGAATAACAACTCTCTTGAAGTTCATTATGAAGAGTTGACAAGCTAATGCAAGTAAGCACAGAACACTGTGCTTGGAACAGGATAAGGGGTGCAGCAATGAGTTCATTTCCTCAGAAATGACCTCGGCCTCTTCCATCAACTCTATGTCACGAGGCCCTTCTGGGTCACTCATCCACTTGTTCAATGATCATTTGTCCCCAGTAGTGAACAAAGCACAGCATCCCGGCCCCTGGGGCACCCAGTGCCCTGTGGGAATCAGATATCATTTAAGTGACAGGCAGAGGCCAAAGACTACCTGCTCAGCAGTCTGCAGGAGGAGCATGCCCTGTGTTTACAACAGGAGATATGACCTAGTCACACTCAAGATCAGTTTTCTTGAGGAAGCAGTGCTTAGGCGAAGGCAAGGGGGCATTCTGGGCACAGGAATGGTACATGCAAAGCCCCTGGAGGGGCATGAGACACCATACCAGAAGCAACAAGAAGGGACCTACAGGAGCCAGACACTCCCTTCCAGCCCACCTTGTCTTCTTTTTGCTCCCTTTCCTTACCCGACATCCAGAGTTGTCCCAAGTCTCCTGGACCTCATCCCAGAACACACAATGGGATAGGAAGGTGGTAATGCTGACAGTGAGATTCCCACCAGGGGCAGGCTCCAGGTCAGACTCAGGGACCACTGTCAAATAATAGAGACCTTCTCCAAAGGGCAGGTCCTCTGGGCCCAGGATCCATGTGGACAGCTCATCTGTAAGAAGAGGCTTTGGTCACCCAGAAGCCTCACTGAGACTGGAGCTGGTATCATGGGAGAAGGGGGACCAAGATGACAGGGTAGGGAAACACCCTGAAGTTCTCTCCCTTGTCCTAGGAGGACTGTTACCTCCTGATAACAGGAACACAGAAGAGGCACCCCTGGTCAGTGTATAGAACACATCAGAAAGACAGGGGTCACATGCTAGTTCTGTTCCTTGTTGGTATGTGGGATCTTGGATCAGTTACTTAACCTCTCTATTATTATCTTCACTCCAAGAGTTGACAGTTGCCACTGCCACCTCACTGCACTGAGGTCAGTTCTGTGCATGCTTAACAGCACCTTCGGGGCACATAGCAAATACTCACCTAATTTTGGCAAAAAAATAATACCACCACCAACAAAAACAAGCTACTTAAAAATGTGGCACTTAGGGCTGGGGATGTGGCTCAAGCGGTAGCGCGCTGGCCTGGCATGCGTGCGGCCCGGGTTCGATCCTCAGCACCACATACAGACAGAGATGTTGTGTCCGCCAAATACTAAAAATTAATATTAAAATTCTCTCTCCCTCTCTCTCCTCTCTCTCACTCTTTCTTAAAAAAAAAAAAAGTGGCACTTAGTTTTTTCTTTGCTTTTCCCCTCATGGCTTCTGATCCTCACAATTAAACTAAGATGCCTGGGAGGGTCCCCAAGAAGAGGACATAGGATTGGGAGACTAAGGGGGAGTCATTCCTAAGAAGCAGCTCAAGAAATAGCCCAGGGATCAGGGCTACCTGGAGCAGACACCGGTGGCAAATGAGTTTGGGCATCGAAGCTGGTCTTGTTGGGGTGGTAGCCGTAGCCCAGGCTGAGTGTGAGTGGGACTCTGGGTCTGCAGTGCAGCTGGATGCCCAGAGCTGCGTCCTTTGATGTCACGTTCACCCACAGAGCTTCAGAGCTGGTCAGGCTCAACACAGTTGGCTCACTGTGTCCTTCCACAGGCCGGGGCAGCAGGATCTGCCATCAGAAACAATCAGATCAAGAGAAGGAAATGCCAGCCAGGCAGCATGAGGGCTTCAGTGTAGAACTGTGCAGGGCAAGGCCCGGGAGCTGAAACCAGTTCTGCTTGTGGTGTTAGTTTCCTATGGTTTCCACCTCAGATGACCACAGACCGGGTAGTGTAAACCAATGCAAATTTGTTATCTCAGGATCCTGGAGATCAGAAGTCTGAACTCAGCTTCACAGGGCTAAAATTGGCAGGGTTGGTGCCTCTGCAGGCTCTAAGGGAAAATCCACATCCTGGCCTTTTCCAGCTTTAAGAGGCCACCTGCATCCCTTGGCTTGTGGGCCCTTGCCTCATGTCACTCCAACCTCTTGCTTCTGCTATCAAATCACCTTTTCCTCTGGGGTAGTCAATACCCACTTCTGCTCACTCTTATAAGATCCCTTGTGTTTCCACTGGGCTCACTTAGTAATCCAGGCCAATGTCCCCTCCTCAAGATCCTTAACTCAGTCACATCTGCAAAGTCCCTGGGAACATATTCACAGGCTCCAGGGATAAGGTTTCATATAACCAAGAAAACTTGCTATATACCCAAATGTTGGTAAATGATCACATATTTGTAGTTGCAAGTTAAATACAATGGTTAAGGTAGGGTAAGGGTCATTTTAAATAATTCTCTTCTTTAACCACTGTTTTCATAACTGGACAACTTTTGATCCTTCCAGGTTGGAAAATGAAACAGAGTGCCATCTGGATCTGACTGCACTTCAACTTCTACCTCGATATTCTCTGATAGGTTCTTTACAGGGAGGAGCTGTCCACTAGGGCTGGTCAGACGAAGGCCACCGACAGTTCCGCTGACATCAAAGTGACTTCCAGCCTGGAAGGGGCTCTTTGGGAAACTCATCATCTGAAACCAAGAGCAGGGAGCATTGGCTAAAGCCTGGAGGGGCTGGAGGTAAACAGTTCCTTCATGAATGATGAAGTCCTAAGAGGGCGCAAATAGCCCTTGCCCTATGGATGGTGGGGGGACCTTGCCTCAGCTGCTGCTTTTCAAGGTATGTTTCTGGCCTCCGAGGGTGGCCCTGGAGAGCTCAAATCAGACTTGCTTTGGCTGAGCAGTTACTAGACTATAAAACCATCCAAATCATCCTTCCCTCAAAGGCAGTATAGTCTGACCGCCATATTTTGGGTTCTGCTCTATAGATTCAACTCACTGTGGATCAAAAGTATTTTTTTAAAAGTCACATCTGGACTAAACAGGTACAGACTTTTTTCTTGTCATTATTCCTTATAATACAGTCTAACAACCATTTACGTAGCATTTGCATTGTGTCAACTTTTGCAAGTAATCACATGTGATTTAACGTACCTGGGAGGATGCGCATAGATCACATGCAAATACTATGCCATTGGGCGTCCACAGATTTTGATATTCACAGGGAGTCCTAGAAACGGCCCCAATGACATCAAGGGATGACAGTCAGTCTCTAAGGGGAAGACTGGTCTGCTCTCTCTAGGTACAGGGAGTTGGTAGTTTGCTGGGCCTTAATTTGGGGATGGGAAGGGCCCTGGTCTTGCCAGTTCCTAGTTATGGAGCTCAACCTAGAGAGCTCTCTTTCCAATGATTATTGGAGAAACAGGATGGACCTGGGTATCCAGAGCTGTAGGACTGAATCTCAGCTCTACCCCTTACTGTGACTTTGGCAAGTCTTTGAACCTCATCTATAAAATAAGCATAATATATTATGTAACTGACAGGGCTGCTAGCCACATAAATGAGCAAACACCGTGACAGCACTTTGTGAACTATAAAGGGCTGACCCAAAGAGGTTATTGCTATGTTACCCTTATATCCACGGGCGACTGGCTGCCCTCTGTAGAGAAGAGGGGGGCCACAGCAGGCAGAGTGAAGGCCACAGAGTTAGCAGCAGCAACGTGCACTGGGGAGCCTTGCCGACTCCGAGGGTATATTCTGGCCACAGGATGGGAAAAGACAGAGGAGAAAGTCAGGAAGATTCTACACCTTCTGCCCTGCAGGGAGCCCAGCTTTACCAGCAGAGAGGGCAGCTATATTTTGATGCCTTTAGAAAGTTCTACATGTTTGAGCCAGTAGATGTGGCACCAAAGGCATCTGGTCCCCTGTGCTGGACTGGAGACTCCATGAGGACAGGGCTTTGGCCAGGTTTTTCATTGCTGTACCCCCTCAATTCCTACAACAAATATTTCTGAATGAATAAATGAGCACAGATGTAGACATTTTCCAGGTTTATCTCCCCCACCTCCCTCAACCTTTCATGTCATAGGCTCCCAGCCCCATCTTTCCTGGTCATTGACCTTGTCCCATTTGAACAGAGGGGGACCTGGTTTCAAATCCTAGCTCTGATCTGGATGCTGCTTCGGAAACTTCCCCTGGGGTCCAAGAAAGCAACCCCAGAACAAGGATCCAGGAGAGCAAGGGTGGCATTTGGTGCAGGGAAACACAGCGACATCTGCAGCATCCCCTGCAGTCAGGTGGAGGGTTAGAGGGGGAAAGCACCCAGTGTTGGGCCAGTGCTGGGTGAGAGATGAGTCTCCCATGGAGAAAGGCCCGAGGTGAGTGTGTCTTGAATCCATGCAGGTCTTTCCTGGCCGGCACACCAGGACATGAGATCCCCGTGGATCCTAGACACTTTGGGCCAGCCCCATTCACTCAGCCACCTTGCCTGCACACCTCTGATATGAACTTCTCTTGGTGTTCACTCAGGTGGCTCTAACCCTGGGCTTGGCACTATATGCCTCCCTTCCTGACCTGTATAAATACTCACCAATGTGAGAGGGACATTCTCTAGGTACAAAGACCTTCTCTAGGTACAAAGCCCTCCTGGGTCTAAAGCCCATCCCTTATCCAAACCCCAGGTCTGGTCTCCTAGGCCTGCTGTCACAGGGTCTTGGGATGTAGGTGTGGAATGAGTGAGGTTAGAGCATGAGGTTTTGGGGGGATGCAGAGTGCAGCTCGTTACCTGTTTGTGTACACAGAGATGGCAGGGGTGGTCAGGGTGGCTGGAAGGCCCCCGGGCAGTGTCCCCAGCAGGAGGGCAGTCTGAACATGCTCTGCAACCCTGAGAAGCTGGGGCACTGTGGCAGTCTGAAAAGAGAAGTCAGAGAATATCATTATGGAGTGTGGTCCTGTACCACCTTGGTGACTCTCAGCAAGCTAGTGTGGGAGCTCCGGCAGGGACCAGGGAAGGACAGGAGAGTGAGGGAGAAAGATGGCTCTGTCAATGGTAAGAGTAGGCACTTATATAGATTCCAAATGCCTGGCTTGAAATGGAGGTGTAGAGAGTATAGGTGATTTGGGGAGGTCACTTGTTGTTAAGGAGAAGTGCTGGAACTCACAAAATTGTGTAACCAGCCCCATATGTGACAGACAGGATTCAAACTCAGGCTGCCTGGTTCCAGAGTCCATGCTCTGCCTACTGTACCACAGTGCCTCCCAGAGGTACTGCTCTCTGGAACCTTTCTTCTAGCTCCTTGAGAAACACTTTAACCTCTGTGCCTCAGCTTACTCGTCTGTAAGGTAGGGAGAAAGATCCACCTACAACTGCTAGTGTGAGCTGGTCATGCAGAAGGTGTAAGGTCGGCATCTGGCCTAGGACACCCACCTGGCTACTGTTGGTCTCTATGGGCTCTTCTGGTCCATTGCTCAAGGAAGCTTCCAGTACGCTGCCCACAGCTTGAAACAGGTCCCTGGTGGCTGCCTGGTGCCTCTGGTCATCAGGATGGGCCTTAGTACTCATTGTCAATAGGGCCTCACTGGCATGCTGCAGAGCACAGCTGGCCTCCCACTGGTTCATTCAAAGAAGGAAAAGCACCATGAGCCCTGCCTGCAAGGGACTATCCCCTGTGCCATTCTAGGGACAAGGGATGCAGTGAAGGAGAACAAGGCAGGGGCATAAGCGGGAAAAAGCTGGTCAGGCCCATTAAATAAGCTACCTATAGTTCTAACTTGAGACCAGGACCTCCCTCCTTACAAGACTCTGAGTTCTTCCAGAAAGTAGCCTGGTCTGCCTCTGAAGCCTTCCCAGAGGGTGTCACACAGTGACCTGCATGGGTGTGCAGTAGGTGTGCAGTTACATTTGCTGACTAGGTGGATGAATGGAGGTTAAATGGAGGGATGGGTAGATGGATGGGTGGAAGAAGATGGATGAATCCATGGGAGGGTAAGTGTGGGTGGGTAGGAAAACACCTGGAGGTGAGTGAATGGATGGACATAGTGCTTCTTCCAATATTGTAATTATACATGTATTTGTGAAATTATTTGTTTAATGTCTGGCTTCCATAGTAGTCTGAAAGTGCCAAGAAGGTAGAGTTCATGTGTGTGAGTTGCTGAATTCTCCATGAATTCAGTACCTGGCATACAGCAGACAGGAAACATTTGTTGAGTGGGTAAATAAATTAATGCACACAAGGAAGGATGGATAGGTCCATGCACATATGTATGCACACAAACAGATGGGTGCAAATGGATGTGTGCATGGAAGTGTCCCATCAACAGTACCACAGCCCCTGTAACTAAGAGCAGCCTCCCCAACTTCAGGCTGGGGGATTCAAGGAGACAGCCCCTGCCAGGTCGGGTGGGGCAGAGCCAGGGGAGTTCTTCTCTCTTTCTGTTTGGACATAACCTGGGAACCAGGTGCTTTGATTTGAGTTCTCCAAGAAGCAGATCTCAAGTCAAGGATCTGAGAGCAAGCAATTTATTTGGGGGTGATCCCAGGAAACATTGGTAAAAGAGTGGAGAAATGATACAGGAAATGATACAGGCCCTGGTTTTGATCGATTTATTTCGATAAATAAATAAATTAAAATTTAAAAGGTATATGTCCAACTACAACTAAAAAATAAATATTAAAAAATAGTAGAAGCCAGGGTGACCAAGCCTGTTGCCTGAGGCTCAGTTCTACTGGGAGTTACCCATCAAGAGGGCAGGGAAGCTGGGGTACGGGACACTAGACCCTATAGTCACTGAGCAATATATGAATTCCCTGCCATGAGGGCAAGTTGGAAAGGTTCTGGGGTCAGGCCCCCGGGCTAGAAAGGCAGGGAGCTGGAATCTGGATGTCAGGCTGGCCTGCACTGAGGGCAGGGACAGGGTGGGTCCACAGTAGTACATATCCATGATACATATCTGGAACATATCCATGGTGCCCAAAGATGAATGAGCTCCAGCCACTCCTCAAGATGCTCACCAGTGGAGAAGATAATGCTAAGTGAAGTTAGCCAATCCCAAAAAACCAAATGCCAAATGTTTTCTCTGAAATAAGGAGGCTGATTCATAGTGGGGTTGGGAGGGGGAGCATGAGAAGATTAGACAAACTCTAGATAGGGCAAAGGGGAGCGTGAGAGAGGGAGAAGGCAAGGGGGTAAAAAAAGATGGTAGAATGAGATGGACATCACTACCCTAAGTACAGGTATGAAGAATACATGAATGGTGTGAACATACTTTGTATACAAGCAGAGATATGAAAAATTGTGCTCTATATATGAATGGTAGTGCATTCTGCTGTCATATATAACAAATTTGAATAAAAATTTAAAAATATATATGTTTATAAAAATTTAAGTAGAAAAAAATGTATAACCTCAAGTTAGAATGTGAAAAGATCTAGATAATATCATATACTAAAGTCTCCGATCCTAAAAAAAAAAAAAAAAAGATGCTCACCAGTAGGTGGAGGTTGAGGGTATGGGTAGACAGACCATCACACCAGGGTGAGACACAGGGGGCTGCTGGAGGGATGCCTTCCTTTGTACCCCCCATGCAGGACCCTTAGGAAGAAGGTGGCAGGAGCCTTGGCATACTGGAGAGCCCTGTGACTGAGGGACCCCTTTGACTCCTGCCCTGAATCAGCTCAGTGGATGGAAACGTCTTACCTGGGCCAACGATGTGAGCTCCTTACTGTTGTGGGTCACCTCCCTCAGCACCTCAGCCAGGCCCTGCACTCTCTGCATGTCCTCCAGGTTGGTGGCAACCGTGGACAGCGACTCCAGCACATGCTCTCTGACCTTGGCACAGGGAGGAGAGGCCTAGAGAGGTCATGTGATTCTAGAGACTCCAGGAAGGCATTTCAGGAAGATCCAGGGTCAGAGAAGTGACCAGGTTCACCTGGGTCTTCCAAAGCCCCACAAACCTGCATTTGCCTCACAGGATGTGTGGAAGGCAGGATAATGGCCTCCCAAAGACGTCCTTATCTTAATCCTTGAAACCTGAGAACATGTAACCTTGCATGGTAAGAGGCACTTTGGCAAAAAAATCACTTTGCAGATGGGATTAAATTAAGACTCCTGAGATAGGAAGGTTATTCTGGATTAACAGATGGGATCAATGTCATCTCAGGGTCATCTCTTTATAAGAGGGGAGGCAGCAGGGTCAGTTAGAGGAGATGGGTGAGAGAAGATGCAGTAAGGAGCTGTGGGCCATGGACTACAGGTGGCCTCTAGAAGCTGGAAAGGCCAGGAAATGGATTCTCCCCAGAGCCTCCAGAAGGGGCAGCCCTATGGGGTATGCTTAACCTAGACCAAGTCACTTTTCTCCTCTGGACCTTGCTTTTATCATCTTTAATATGTAGGGCCTGAAGTGATGCACTCTAAATCCCCTCCCCATCCCTGAGCCTGTGACTCTGTGACAGTGAGCAGAGAAAGGCTATCAATAAAAGAGGCATGGCCTTTTTGTGTCATCAGAACAACCAGAGTTGGAGGTGATATCAACCACTGGGAGACACTAAAGTTCTCTCCACCGATCCATGAACCCCACCCTTGCCCCAAGCGGCTGCATGCAGATCCTGGGGCCCCCAGCCCCAAGTACCTTCCTTCTGACATCCATTCTCAGCAGCTGCTTGGAGCCCTTGCCCTGGTCCTCCTGGTCCAGTATGGAGGACACAGACTTGGCCAGCTGGAGAAGCTGCTCAGGGCCATGCTCGCCTTGCAGAGAGGTGGTGATTGTCTGGAGTGCCACATCTCCAACACGTGTGTCACTGAGACCCACCTGACCAGGAGACCAGGAACAGGCACAGGTCAGTGGTCCTTGTTTGAGAACCTGGTGCCTGAAGTCATGGGTCTTTGTGTGAGGAACCATGGCAGCCTGGCATGGGGCTCTTGGGCACTTCCTCAGGCTGGAGCACAGCCAGGCCTGCTTGCGTCAGGCAGCTGATGGCCACCAAGACCAGCTCTGGGCAAGCTCCTGCCTCTTCTCTAGCTATCCTCTTCAACTGGCTCTCAGGACCTTCCACCTCCTCCTGGCTTCTGACCCTTGAACCTTTCTCAGGACTTTATCCAATTTCTGCCCTGCATTCTTGCTGACTATCTTGGTTCTCCTTCCTCTGAACTCTCTGAAGGTCCTGGCCTAACTCATGCCTGGGTCCTTCTACCCAACCTTCCCCTGCTCCCAAGACTCTACCCCTATTCTGGCCACCACTAAGTGAAAAGATCTGCTAAGGCAGGGGCCATGTCCACGTGCCTGTGGCTATATCCTTGGGGCAGGGCACATAGAGGATGCTCTGTAAATATTTGTTGAAGGAATGAGTGAATCAGTGATTCCTCTGGCCAAGCCCCTCAGCCATCCCTGTGGTGAGGTCTGGATGGGAAGAGGAGTTTCTTAGTCTTAGTTTAATCCCACCACCCACCTTAACAGTTGCATGGGTCTGTTGTCTGTCCCCCGCCTGGTTTGTGACAGAAATGACCACTGTCAGCACAAAGTCATTGTTTTCTTTTCCAAGTGGTAGATACACAGATGGGAGGGCTTCTTCAGGGCCACAATGTAGGCAGAAACCTGGGAAAATGGGAAAAGGGGGGCATCTCCAAGCCTCAGGAAAGGTGAGGCAGCACTCTGGGGTCCCACATTTTCAGGGAGAAAATAGTCAAATATACAGACGCATTGTCCTAAGTAACTGAAGGCTGCTGCAATGTTGGAATTGTTTTTCTAAAATCCATGAAAAACAGAAAAAAAATTCCCTGTTTATAGCCTTTTAAAATAAATTAAAAGTGTTAAACCAAATTATACCAAATAGAAAAAGAAGGAAGGGGCGGCGGGGGTGTGGGGGTGGAAAGAGAGAAGAAAAGAGAACTTAGCTCTAAACATACCCAAACTCCCTCAAATGTCCCTTCCTTTACAAAGCCCCTCCCCAGCAGCTGTGTCAATCGCTCCCCTGCCACACTTGTCTTTGTTCACAAGCTTCCCTTACTTCTAGATAATAGAGATCATGAGGTGAAGGGCGTCCTCCGTTTGTTCACTGCTGAATATCCAGGACCTAAAACAGAGCCTCATGTCCAATATATATTTATTACAAAAAAAAAAAAAAGAGTGAGCGAATGAAAATCCTTTGTACCTTCCCTGGGTCCTACCAATCACCAGCTGCTGTATAGTGTACAGACAATCATGAAGTTATTGATGTGTGATTAATCCCTTGTTTTATGTGGTCACACCTTTCTGCCTTCTTGCTCACCTGTGTGGGGGTAGGGTACTAAGGGAATAACCAACTGGAATTAGAGCAGTTGTCCTGGTCTCTCCCTTTGGGGGATGCCAGTTGTAAATGAAATCCCACTTTGCTTGGAATATTTCCTTGCAGGCTCAGACCCAGTCACAGCCCTCTTAATAGCCGTGCATTTCCACATCTCTTTGGCAGGGCGCCCCTTAAAAACTACTCTAGACCTCAAAAGAGTTTATATCCACCTCTTCCTAGTCAACATATGGCATTTATGTCACAGTGGTGTCTGTAGCTGGATATTGGAGAGAGTCTGAGAAAAACTCACGGTGCCTAGGTTTGGAGGAAAGATCCAATTCAACTAGAATACTTTTAGAGCTCATTAGAGAGTCACAAAATTCCCAGGCCTGCCAGGAGGAAATAAGGGATCAGATGAACCCTCCCAGGACCAGCCATCACTCAAATGGGAGAATAAATGGAGAGTGGGCTGTCCAACCCCCTGCCCATGCCCACTGTGATCCTAGATGTGAGTTGTTATGGCAATGGGTGACTGCAGGGTTTTATGTAATGTGGATGGGGTCTTCAATGTTTGTCACCTGTAAACCTTTCCAAAATGTTCTCCTATCAGCTGAGCCTGTCCTGTGACATTACCCATTTCCCTACTATCACCTGCAAAGCAGGGTCAATGAAATTGTGAAGACACTGTGAACCGGACCATCTGTCTTCTTGAGAAGCTCCAGGCTTTCAGAGTCACAGCTACCCTAGTGTCTGGGCATGGTGTCCACATATGGCCCCACCTGGTCATCTTGTGGTATCCCTGTTCATTTCACCCTTTCAATATCCCCTTTCTAGGGCAGAGGTTTTTGGGTCTCCATGATAGTAGGGGAGCTACTGTTGGAACCTGCTTCTCATGTCTCTGTGGGGTCATGGTTGGATCCATACCTTGCGTGTAGAGGTCAAGGTTTAGGGAATCCCTCACCCTGTTGACCTCTTCAACCCATAGAACACATTCTTTGCGGCTCCCAGAGAGAGTTCTTGGTGAGAATAAGCCCAGGATCTGAGGGCAGAGCAGAGTCCATGGCTGGTACCTGATTCCAGACAGAAGCAGTACTCCAGGGGGCCAAGGGACTTGGAGGCATCACAGAGAATGGAGAAGCGTGTCAGCACAGTGCCCTCCTCTGGGGCAATCTCACAGGTGGGCACCTCGGGGAGAGGCAGAGTGCTGATCACGTAGGTGTCCTCCCCATAGGCGTCCGCGGTCAGTGCTGAGGAGTGAAGACAGACGGTGTTTAGGGAGCTGCGTTTAACAAGCACCCCATTGTGCTTCAAGATCCCAGGGGAGCTTGTGAAACACACAGACTCCTGAGCCCCCACTCCAGGCCCAGAGCCCTAGACCTCCCTGGAGATTTTGGGAAACCCCCAAATATTCATATCTAACAACTTGCCCTGACCCAGGGATCCCAGGGAGTAACTGGGCAGAGGTAGAGGAAGAGAATCAGTCAGATCTGAGCTGCAATTCCAGTTCTGCCATTTACCATCCCAAGTGATCTTCAACTTGAACATGATCTTATTACAGGCAAGTTTGACATCTGTAAAATGGGGCCAATAATAATTTCCTCACAGAGATAGCATAACGAGGAAGACTACTGGGAAACAATGTCTTGCTCAAGCTCTCTGCGACAACAAAGGTCAGAGTCAGGATTGAGAACAGGCTAATCCCAGAAGCCTGACTCTTTTAAGGCCTCTCAGCACTGGGAAGAGCCCTCAGTTGACCTGTTTTCAAAAGACCAGTTTTCAAAAAGGAGTATCTGCCTGCAAGAACTGGGAAAAGGAGAATTTTAATCAATTACAATTAATTCCATGGTCTAGATTCAATTTGGGTGGCCTGGGTTGGACTCCAGAGTTCCATTTAATGGGTGCACCAGTTTCTCCCAGAGTGGGTGATCTATGAGCACTTTAGAAAATACAGAATCAGAGACAGTCTTCCTGAAAAGAATAATCAACAGATTTTTTTTTTGTTTTTGAGACTACATTTCCCACCCAGGGCTTGTTCTAAATGAGCATCTCTGAACTCTCCTGACAGGACACTCGGTTTGCACGACCTCAGAACAACCTGCTCATCCCACTGGGGTCCTCCCATGCTACCTGCATAATAGCAGTTCCGAGGCAGGCCCTTTTAGCATCCCCAGCTTACTTGGGAGAAGACTGGGTCATGGAGAGGATAAATCTTTTGCCCAGTCTCCCGGGTAGAAAGACAGAATCCCACAGTGATGGAATTCACTCTGGAGCCCCCGGCTACACTGAATGAAGCCCCATATTATGGTTTCTGGTTTGTCTTGGGTCCCTAACAGCAAGTGGAAGGGTAGTTCACACCTGTGGCTCGGATCCTGATGACCTTGCCCCAGGTCGGCAGGGAGCTGCTGTTGAGCGACAGGGTGGAGGTGTTGCTCTGGAGCAGGACAAGAGAACGCAGCCAGAATCCTCTGAGTCTGCAGGCAGCTGGGAGGGGCTCCACCTGAAAAAGAGCCATGCCCAGGGTCTCTGGGAGTCAGGCCACTGGGCCTCCCCAGGACAGTGGCATCTGAGCCAGAGGGGGGCTTTCAGGTTTCTGCCTGATGAGCGGAGGGCAGGCACTGCTGGCTTTCTGGAGGCTGCATAGCCTGTCTTCAGCCTTGTTAGGCTGTTTGTCTTAATTCCCCTGGAAGCAGAGCCTGGAGGGGGGCTTGTGTAGTGAGGGAGACTCTCTGGGAAAACCAGCAGAGGAGGCAGAGAAGCAGACCAGGGCAGAGAAAGAAATGAGGAAAAGAAGAGGTTTGAGGGGCTGTCCAGCCTCGGCCTGGCCCCATGGGGAGTTCTGGAGCAGAAGGGACTGTAGAAACTGCCTGCTTCGGGCAAGGGGGCTGGGCTGTCAGACTCCCCACATGTGCCAGCTCTTGGCCAACAGCCACCGCCCAGCAGTTGGGGGATAGGTGGACCAGCCTGGAAGGGGACCTTGGCTGGGCACCACTATATCAGCCAAAGTGCCTCCTAGAGTCTTTTTTTTTCCCATTCTAATTTGTTATATATGATAGCAGAATGCAATTCAATTCATATTACACAGATAGAGTACCATTTCTCATGTCTCTGGTTATACACAAAGTAGAGTCATACCATTTGTGTTTTCATATATGTACTTAGGGTAATGATGTCTGTCTCATTGCACCATCTTTCCTACCCCCATGCCCCCTCCTTTCCCTCCCTCCCCTTTGCCCTATTTAAAGTTCATCTGTTCCTCCCATGCTGCCCCCAGTCCCCATTATGAATCAGCACCTATATATCAGAGAAAACATTTGGCATTTGGTTTTTTGGGACTGGTTAACTTCAGTTAGCATTATATTCTCCAACTCCATCCATTTACATGCAAATTCCATGATTTTATTATCTTTTAATACTGAGTAATATTCCACTGTGTATATACATCACATTTTCTTTATCCTTTCATCTACTGAAGGGTATATAGGTTGGTTCCACAATTTAGCTATTGTGAATTGTGCTGCTATAAACATTGATATGGCTGCATCACTGTAATATGCTGTTTTTAAGACCTTTGGGTATAAACTGAGGAGTAGGATAGCTGGGTCAAATGGTGGTTCCATTCCCAGTTTTTCAAGAATCTCCATACTGCTTTCCAGATTGGCTGCACCAACTTGCAGTCCCACCAGCAATGTATGAATGTGCCTTTCCCCCCACATTCTCGCCAACACTTATTGTTGTTTGTATTCATAATAGCTGCCATTCTGAATGGAGTGAGATGAAATCTTAGAGTGGTTTTGGAAATCCATATGCAACAAAATGAAATTAAGCCCCCATTTCTCACCATGCACAAAACTCAACTCAAAGTGAATCAAGAACCTAGGAATTAAGGAATTACGCCAGAGACCCTACACCTAACAGAAGAAAAAGTAGGCCCAAATCTCCATCACGTCAGAAAGGCCCTGACTTCCTTAATAAGACTCTTTATAGCACAAGAATTAAAATCAAGAATCAATAAATGGGATAGATTCCAACTAAAAGGCTTCTTCTCAGCAAAAGAAACAATCAGTGAGGTGAATAGAGAGCCTTCAGAATGGGAGCAAATTTTTACCACACACACATCAGATAGAGCACTAATCTCTAGGATATATATATTTAAAAAAAACTCAAAAATCTTAACACCAAAAAAAAAAAACCCAAAACAAATAACCAAATCAATAAATGGGTGAAGGAACAGAACAGACACTTCTCAGAAGATGATATATAATTAATCAACAAATATATGAAAAAATATCAACATCTCCCATAGTCTTTGATCCTTTGCACCTACTTGGCCTGCTGACCAGTCCCTCCTGTGCCTCAGTGGCATGTCCTCCAGCCCTCCTGACCACTGCACTGGCTCCGTGTGGAGCTGACCCACTTCTCAGTACTGGACATTCAACACAGATCTGGTAAAAAAAAGGGAGATGTTTTCCGAGTGGTTGTCAGCATCCTCACCTTATCTGGGGCAGTGTCATCTAAGTACCAGCTGAACGTGGCTGCTGAGGCATCACCTCCCAAGGTGACCCTGAGCTCAAGGTCTTCGCCAGCAGTCACCAGGCGACAGTTCTTCTCACAGCTGAAAGGGAGAAAGAGGGCGAGGGAGCTCCCTGGGTGTGGCGGCCATGGGATCTTCCCAAGTCCTTTGAGAAGGTGGGCAGTGGCCTTTTTCCAGATGAGACATGGAGTAAAAGCCATGGCTGCCCACCTCTACCAAGGACAACCTTATTATTCTCGCCTGGAGGGCTCACGGCCTCACTGAATTTTCATTTTGTTCACTGCACAGAGTAAAGTCGTGGAAAGTACAGGCAGCTGAACAGAACCCCGGGTTCAAGTCCTGTCCTTGCCACCTAGGAATGGCCACCTCACGCAAGTCATGAAACTCTCTCAGCCTCATCTGCTAAGTAAGGGGATAAGACCCATCAACTTCTATGATTCTCCTTTTAAACATTTATTTAGTATGTATGTAGTACTGGAATCGAACTCAAGGTGCTGAACCTCTGAGCTATACCTCCAGCTGTTTTTTATTTTTATTTCAAGATAGGGTCTCACTAGGTTGCTCAGATTGACCTTGAACTTGCTGTCTTCCTGCCTCAGACTTCCAAGTAGCTGAGTTTACAGGCATGCATTATTGCAATTCTCTGAGTTCTAATAATAGGAAATAATGCTGTGGTTTCATAGCACATGTGCATCCATAAATCATGTTCCTGGGTGTTAGTGCATCAGATTCTTATAGCAGCCCTGTGGGTGACACTTCAGTATCCCCAGAGCACACACAGGCTCATAGAACTGATGTCATTTTCCCAAGGTGATACACCTCCTAAGTAGATGATGGAACCCTCATGTCTTACCTGAACCCTGGGTCTTCTCTGTAATGCCCTACTCCCTCCCCTGAGAGGTCACTTTGGCATCTGCTCTGTATCCAGTCCATCCCCTCCTAGGTCTTCCAAATTTTAAAACCTCAAAAGTTCTTGACTCTTCCTACTCTTCCTTCTCTCTCGATGTATATTTTAGTACAAGATGGTCTCCTTTGGCCCCTCCAGACTGTCCTCCAGCTCTCCAGTCAATGGCTGTGACCCATTGACTGGCCTCAACAGGCTGTGATGCCCCAGCTCCTGCACCCTCAGGCTTCTGCTTGGGTCCCACCAATGGGAGCCCTGGTAGAGGACTGGTGGTGTGAGGAGAGAAGGTGAGGTTTGCATTCAGTGTTTTCCCTGCTCCTTCCTTGCAGGCTGCAGTTGGTGGCAGCTGTGTCTTGCTAGCAAAGCCCAGGGCTCCTGCTGGGAGGTCCTTCTAATGCCACAGCTCCCAGGAATCCCCACCCCACCCCATCTTAGCAGTTTTGGAGTGATGGATTCCTATGCTGCATTGTAACCTTAGGTTGTTCCTTTAGCCCTGTCCAAACCTGTAGACAGAGTCTTCATCCATCAGTGGTTAGTCATGGTTAGAATAAGCTATTTTGTTGCTACAGGGACCAGGCTGCTAGGCCATGCTACCCTGAGCTCTTACCTTGACTCCAGCAACAGCAGGAGCAACCTCCCTGAGGGTTCCCACCCTCCTGCACCCATTCTCCATTCTGCTAGCAGGGTGTTTTGAAGCAAGATGTGACCATGTCTGTAACTGCTCAGCACTCTTGGCTGGCATTCTCTACTGAACTCTTAGGAAAGAGACCTAAACGTGGCATGACCTGCAAGGCCCTACCTGCTCTTCCAGCTCCTCTTGCCCCTCTCTCCTCTAATCTCAAGAATACTCTCCACTTTCACTTCCTGGTTGCCCTCTGTTCTCTCCCTTTGCCCACTCTGTTCCCTCTCCAGCCCCCACTCTCTGGCCAAGTCACTTCCTCTTCCCCAGGCACATCTCTGCTGATCCCCAGTTCCTGCGGGAAGCCTCTCTGACTCCCAGTTGGGGAAACTGTCATGGATGTGTAGTCGCTCCCTTCATTCCTTTGCTCCAATTGTTGCTGAAACCCTTATGAGAACAGCCAGGACAGTCTGCCCACCCTTGCCAGCCCCGCCCCTAAGTCAGGGCCAGCCCAGGTTGGCTCTCGGTAAGTATTGACTGATGAATGAATGACAACCCTGGAGGAACTTGCCCACCTGATTTGAGGTTTCAGATTCAGGGGAGCAAAGACATAGAGACACTGCTCTGCCTTGTTCTCCAGCTCCTGGCCCCTCAGGACATCCAGGTGCAGGGTGACAGCAGAGTCTGGTGGTGGCAGGCAGGATGGTGGGACCACCAACTCCCTCTGGTCCATGTGGAGCAGCTGCCTCTCAACACAGTTGCTCCACTGAGCCCAGCATCGCCCTGAGAGAGGTGAGCAAACACTGTCATCCGTCAGGAACACTGAACTTGGCACATGTGGCTACCTTCTAGTTTGAGTTCCCCTCGCTACCCCGTCCAATGTGTTCATCAAGAGGCAGGCTCTGAGGACCATTTGTTTAAGATGGGATCTCACTGTGTTGCTCAGATTAGTCTCCAACTCCTAAGCTCAAGTGACCCTCCTGCCTCAGGCCCCCAAATAGCAGTGAAGCAGGCCATACTACAGCTTGATTTGATGTTTTTAGAAGAAAGAGGTCAATATTAACTGTGTTAGTTACAAACAGATTTTAGTTTTTTAAAGAAAAGTCACTTATGGATTGCAGGAATGGGGCTGCAGAGGATGCTTTGGGAAATGGCCCATACCGCACCTAGACATGGAGCAAACCTGTGGGATCCATAGAGTTGGTTTTATACCAGGGACTTTCATAGATGATCAGGCTGGCACTTGGCAAGAGAAACACCAGGAGGATCTATGCTCCAGAAGGCAACTTCTCATCCTTGGAGAAGTTTGTCACTCCATGTGGAGGAGGCTGTCCACAGCTATGTCCCTGTAGGGTGCCTCCATCTGCTCTGCTGAATCACCCCCTGCTTTATGTTGGCATCTCCCTAAGATTCAAAGCTGCTGATTGGTCTCTATCCATCACTGCCTCACTTGCTACCCCCTCCAATGTGTTCATCAAGAGGCAGGCTCTGCTCAGTTACTTAAACTCTACACTTGTGTCCTCTGTATTCAAGTAATGAGAAGTAATAGAAAGTCACAACCATGTGGCAATATCAAAACCTTGAACTTGTGCATGATTTTTGACCCTATTATTCCATTTTTAGAATAATAGGGTCATTTAGTTATAAAAACAACCACAGAGGTAAACAAAGATCAAACTATGAGGGTGTTCATTACAGTATTGTTTATACAGCAAACAATTGGTGGCAACCTAATTATCTAAAAAGATGGCACTGGTCCATGTGCCATCTTTTTGCATAATTGATCACACATCAACTTGATGGTGCATTGTATAGCCATTACGAAAATCAAGATGGACAAGAAGATCCCATAACATTAAAATATGAAGAATATGTTGTTCAAGGAAGAAAACAAGGGTTGCAAAAGCAATGTGCATGCTATGAATGACATGCATCTTATTTCTAAAAGAGTGCACATGCAGCTAGGGTATGTCCCTATAAAAAGGAGGTCACTGATTCTGGAAAGTGGTGCTACCATCTTGGTTTGTCAACAAATGCCAACTCACACCCTTTCTAGACTCTCTGCAGTGACACATCTGGTGGGGTGGGAGTATTGCATCACTGACATTGTCAGAATTGCCTGTGCATGCTGGTAATAAAAATGCACACAGGCTTTTATGAGTTTATTATTGGTTTTAATATTCTATATCCCCTTGTGGCCTGCATTCAGGACCATCCTCCACCCAACCTTGGTTTGCCATGATTTCCTCATCTCCCATTTCCATGGAATTTGCAGTCTCTTGCATGTACACATTACATAAAATGTTAGGCTTAAGTAGTACTATTGGTGTGAAAAGCAAGAAAACATCAAACTCTGACCTCAGGTCATGACTTATTGAGAAAGGACTACCTACCACATGACCAATGGAAACGTAGATCCTTGTCATCACCTGGCCAGCTCAGAGTGACTGTTGTGAAAGGGTCTGCGTACATACCAGGCTCAACACGCACCTCCATAGCCCCTATGTCTCTCTGCAGAAGAAGCAGCCATGGTGAGACTCCCCATTCACAGGCTGTAGGGTGTGCTGCCAACCCACACCCACCTCTGAGCAATCTGTTCCAAGAGTGGCCAAAGTAGAAACCTTGGAATGGAGAAAGACCCTAATCTATCCACTCAGGATCACTGGGTGAGTGACTTTGAGCGTGGGCTCAGGGTCTACCATGCATTCAGCTATACTGACACAGGCCTCTCTGGGCCAGGTCCTTCTTGGAGATACAAGAAAAAGATCCAGCCCTTGCCTTGAAGTTAGGTTAAAAAATAAAAAAAAAAAAAAACAGGCATACAAATGGACAAAACTTTGAGGAAGGGAGTCCTAGGGAATCGTGAGAGGTGGAGGAAAGAGGCAATAAATTAAGAATGTAGCCCTTGGGGCTGGCCAAAGCTCAGATTGCCTCATTAGCCCATGACCTCAGCCAGTTTCTAAGTCTCTGAGCATCTGTTGCTCTGAGGGTTTGATAGCATCTGACCTGCAGGGCTGCTGTGATTCAATCTAAAAAGAGCCAGTTGTTACCTCTATAAACTGGTCATTGGAGCCAGGGAACATTTCCCTGGAGGACACGCTCCCAGAACAACCACAGGAGGGAGAGAGAGGGTGGGCTGGGCAATAATGGGGAGAATGTGGGTTCTAGGAAAGGGCTTGGCAGGTACTTGGAATGTTCTGGGAGTAAATTCTGATCGGACCTGGTTGAACAGCTCAAGTGGTAGGGCCTCTTGTTCAAGCCTAGAGATCTTAGCCTGGAATAGTATGAGATTACAGTAGAACTCAATCTTTAGTGACTTCCCACAGCCTGAGAATAAAATCCAAATTTCTTACCTTAGCACCTAAGGCTCCATGCCTTCTGGCCTCTGTCCACCTCTGTAATCCTAGTCCTTCTCCCACACCAGGCTCTAGCCACACTGGCTTCAGGCCATTTCCAGCTTCAGGGCCTTCTCACCCCACCCACTCAGCAAGCTCTTACTCTGTTTCCCAGCATGCTTCATAGTTTCACATCACCTCTTGGGAGGCTCATCTGACCACATTTGCTAGACTACTCTGATATTTGTATCTCTGCACCCTGCTGGTTATTTGTAGACACTTAACACAATTCTTAATTTCTTAATTCTTTTATTTTGTTTGTCTCACTCAGTGAGCTTCATGAAGGCAGGGACCACCTCTGTTTATTCACCGTTACCTTCCCAGACACTAACACAAACCTTGAACATTATAGGTACAGGATAGGTCTTTGTTATTGAATTATGCACACATGAACAATATTAATAGCAAGGAGTTGAATACTCAATCTTGTCATAACAACTAAAGAATGTGCACTTGTTTTCTAACATAAACACTAAAGCTATAAATTTTCCTCTAAGTACTGCTTTAGCTGTACCGCACAAATTTGGTTAGGTTTTATTGTCATTATCATTTAGTTAGAGATATTTTCTGATTTCCTTTGTTGTTATATCTTTGGTCCAGTAATTTTTTATAGAAGAGTTGTATTTAATTTCTAAGATGTCTAAGAGATATCTATATATCCTAGTTAGCTTATTATTGATTCACAACATAGTTCTGTTGTGGTTAGAAAACATGGTTTGTTTGACTTCAGTCCTTTTGGGGCTCCTTTCAAATGGAAAAAGACTTGGGGATTCCCATGCTTTGGCTATTGGTACCAACAAACCAAAACTCAAAACTAACAGAGTGCTTGAATATCTTTTTCTTGTGAAGTTAAGTGTTTATAAAAGATACTCACATTCTTTCCTTTAACATTCATTCCAGTTGGTTCTTGAAGACTGGATGGGGCTGGAAACACAATGGGAATGAGCATTAAGCTTTCATAGAAAACCTCATATAAGATTCAAAAGGCAGAATCAGTCAGGCATGGTAGCACATGCCTGTGGTCCCAGCTTCTTGGGAGTCCAAAACAAGATCACAAGAGCCTAGGAGTTCAAGACCAACCAACCTGGGCAACACAGCAAGACTTCCCTACCCCCAACCCCCACTGCAAAAACAGCAGTCAGAGAATCATGCTGAAGATTCTGGGTCAGGATGAGGAGCCCTGGTCTATAGCACATGCTAATTTCCATAGCATAAATATTCCCACCAGAGTAGATCTCAAGCTACCAACCCAACATTACTGAAGGTAGAGTAAGAGGAAAGGGGTGCAATCAGATCTGACAAGCTAGTGGGGGTGGCCACAGCACCCCATGCTGTGTTTTCATTTCTCCCTATGGGCTTCTTATAGCTATGAGGACCTGGGTAGCTTAGTTATTATTCCTGAGTCTTAGTTTTCTCATCTATAAACAAGATTTCAGGAGCACTCAATACCATGCTGTTTACATTAGGCTTCCTAACTCTCTATAAAGAATGCTACTGTGCCATGTTAAAAAAATGCAAAATGGATATTCATCTGAACAATGCTCTGAAGACATTGAAATGTGAATGGGATTAATGTGTAACTGAGTGTGGTGATTGCTAGGAACACAGGGTTATTCTATACTGATTGCTTGATTCTAGTGACTTGGGTAAATTAAGAACTGGATACTCTGGCTGTTTAAAAATTCTCTTCCCGTAAATTCTCATTCACACAGCTATAACTTTGAAGGTCTATAAAATTACATGAAGCAAAGCTAAGAGGCCAAAGAGACCTCCGTTACCCTTAAGAAGGAAGATGGTCTAACAACCCTGGATGAAGAAGAGATCAAGAGAAAGAGTTGCTGCCTCTGCTCCTGCCATGAATTAGTTGAGTGACTTCTGCAAAGCCAAGTAGCCTCTCTGGACCTCGGATGTCATGCATAGAAAATGAGGGCTGTGGACAGTACAGGGTGTTTTCCTCCTATACAGGCAACCACGCCCCCTTCTTTAGGAAAGAGCACATCCCTTCCCTATTCTTTGTGCCTATGCTTACGATATGCCCACACCGAGTACCAGTTCCCTGTGGTCTCAGCCAGGTCCAGGAAGGAACCTGAACTGAGCTTGGTCCAGCAAGAGACAGGCTGGGACTTCCGCTGTAAAACTCAACAAGGAATGTTCTTTCTCCTCTGGAGACAGGGATCAAAGCCTGGGCCCATCTTGCAGGCTGGGGAAGAGAGAAACAGATGAGGCCAACACAGAACCAAGAGGTGGAGAGGGCAGGTTTCCCAGGACATTGTGTAAATGATGTCTATCCCCTGGACTCTTCATTTTATGAACTGATAAAATTTCCTTTCAGCTTGGTCCAGTTTTAACTTCTTTCCTGTCCCTTGCCACTTGGAGTCCTTGGCAAAAGCATTTGAGATGAACTTCAAGCTCTGTGATGGCTACTACTGACTGGCCAGTCAACAGCTTTTACCCCACCCTTCCTCTTGGCAGCCAGATTTCACCTTCCCCTGTAGCACCTCGAATTTCTGCATCCCTGCTTTTCCAGCCTCCTTTACAGCTGAGTGCATCATTCTACCCTGATCATCAGTGTCTGAGGGAAAATGACTGGGTGCTAGAGAGAAAGGGCACAGAAAGCAACATCCTTCTGCTGCTTCTGGGTGATGCTGAATTGACATACAATGTCTGGAACAGCAGCAGCCTCCTTGATTCCATCAGAGACAAGAGTAAGAACAGAGTCAAAGCCTGAGGATGGCAGAGCAGAAAGATAGACTGAGCCTGGGTCCTTGCTGGCATCACTGGCCATTGAATCAACCGTCTTCCTTTCTAATCTCTTATAGGAGACGAAAAATCTCTGAATGTTAAGTGACTTGAGTTGGACTTTCTGTTGCTTACAGCCCAGAACACCATAACCAATACCAATTCAGAATTCCATGCCAGTGGTTCAATGTTTTACTGTACAATTGTCCCTCAATATCCCCAGGGGATTGTTTCCAGGATCCCTTCAGATACCACAATCCAAGAATGCTCACATATAAAATGGTGTTGTATTTTTGCATATAACATACACATATCATCTCCTACACTTTCTGTTTCTCAGTGTTGGAGAGCAAACCCAGGGCCTTGCACATTCTAAGTAAGTGCTCTACCACTGAGCTACACCTCTGGCCCATCTCATATCCTTCAAATCATCTCTAGATTACTTGTAATACCTAAAATAATATGAATGCTATGTTAATAGTTGTTATACTTTATTGTTTAGGGAATAATGACAAGAAAAACATCTGTAGGTGTTCGGCTCAGACACAAGTTCTTTCTGATTTTTTGATCATCACCTCTTTAGAGAATTTTGAATGTCTGCAGTACAAGACATGTATTCAGAGCCCTGTTTGAAGGGCCCCTCACTAGATCCCAAACGATAAGTTTTGTACGCCCTTGAGGAAACACCTTGCCTGTGATAGTGACGCTTCCTATCTCCAAGCTCAAGTTTGAGAAGGCATTCCTCAGGTGCACTGTGACCAGAAAGGTGCCTGCAAGGCAAAGGGCAAAGGGCACAGTGTTAGGGGCATTGCCAGGAACTGTCCAACTCGTGCTGAGATGACTCTCCCCGCACGTGCTTTTCAGTCCATTCAGAAGGTGGCACCTGAATCTTTCACCTCTGAGCATTTAATAAGCATCTGCTATATGCTGGGCACAGGGCAAGGCTCTGTGGACACAAGAGATGAAGGAGTATGGTCCCTGTCCTCAAGGGCCTATGGTCTGGTAGATCCATAGGCAGGAGTGCCAAACCATGGCGGGAATTGGTACAGGGGCATTGTGGGCATGGGAGAGAAAGAAACGGTTCATGGGATGGAGCCAGGGCTGGAGCTTAACTTCCTTCCCACCCAGGGAAGGACACGAGAGCATAACAAGGACTTAGACTTCTCACTTTTGCCTGCAAACGTTTAAATCATGGCTGAAAGCAGGATTAAAGACTTGGCATCTCTGCCTCCATTTCACGTTCATCCTCTTTGTCCCCAGTCAGCACGGATCCCAGGAACAGGGAATGACCTCATAAACATCATGTGATGAGTCCAAGCTACCCCGCAGGCCACAGCCACTTTCTTATCAGAGACCCCACCTGACTGATCCTTAGGTGGCGGTGGTCAGACCACACCTGAGCAAGGCCACCTGGCAGGCAGCTGCGGAGAGCCTCGAGGGGCAATCCCCAACCCTGGCCCCCATGCCCTTCCTGTTGGGCCCTGGAAGGCAGGGCTAAGGACGCGGGTTCCCCTTCCCGGGGGTGGCTACACTGATTAAAGTTCTCTCATGCTGTTCACCTGTTACCTTCTCTGGTTTTTGCAGGGAGTGGCTGACCTGACTTGTGAGACCCCTGTAGTCACTCCTCAGGCCTAGGACTTCAAGGACAGAATTGTAAAGAGAGTCAAGAGAGGGGAAAGGGAAGAGAGGTGTGGAAGATTTATTTGGAGAGGACTGCTAATGGGGAAGGGCCGAGGGGAGGGGCTCCTGAGCAGAGAGGGGTCTTCAGGAAGACCCCTTGAAAAATGTGGTGTGTGTTCTCTGAGGTTGGGAACCCCATGGCGGGTTTCTTACTCCTGCCCCTGAACCTGCTGGAGGGGTGGCTGTGGAGGGAGAGGGAAGAGGGAAGGGAGGGCTGCACTGGGTCTGGGAATACCCACAGTTGGCTGGCAGGGGAGCAATAATGGGTATAAACTCTCTGTGGGTCAGGTGTGGGCCGTGGGGGAGGGTGGTGTTGCGGAAGGTGGAGAGAATGAGGAGACTAGCAGAGAGTGGGGAGAGAGGCAGCCTCTGGGCAGATGTGGCCAGCTGAAAGGGAGGCTCACTCTGTCCTGGGAGCTGTAATCTGTGGGGCCCAGCAGGGGGCCCCAGGAGCCCATAGAAGCTCTCACCAAAGGCAGTTTCAAACGTCTTCAGGGCCCTGAGACCAGGCCAGCCAGGCCGGAGACAGCACCACCAAGCCCAAGTGTTCCTGCCTGATCCCCTCCCCACCCTCCCTCAGCCCCTCTTCCCCTGGAGTGGTCCAAATCTGTTGGCCTTGGCAGGGAAAGAGTCTGTTAATCATCTGAGAGTGAGCAAACAAGTGGCAGGGCCACCCGGAGATGATGTCAATCAGTAAGGGATAAACCTCCCCCACTGAGCAGCTTTATGGGAGCAGAGGGGATAAAACCCAGTGGGCGTGTGGACCGTGGCCTCTACGGTGTGTGTCTTTTCCAGTGAACTCTGGGTTCTTCCTGTCCTGCACTGGACGCTGGGTGCCTGGCCAAGACCTAGTGGCTTCTTATTGAACCTGTCATTCCTGCTGCTGTCTCTTTTGCCAGCACCTGCCCCTGTGGCCTGCTCTCTCACACACCTCTGAGGTCCCCAAAAGCTGCCGGCAGAGTCCTGGTGGGCTGGAGACCCCACTGCCTTCCTGCCTGCGGATATCACCTTAGTCACACTGCCCTCCAGTCCAGCAGCTCCTTCCTGAGTCAATGCCAATATGTGCTGTGACCTCTTCCTCATTTGGTGCCAGCCAGTCTACCTCATGCGTCATCTTATGCTTACTGCCTTCCAGTTCTAACCCCTCTCTCCCCAGGGCATGGATCGCAGCTCCTAGGACTATACTGTCCTCGATAGTTGTTGGAAGAAATTGGAATATATACTACTCTTTTCCAGTGGTCCTAAAAGAGGGTAATTTTGTCTTTCAGGGGACATCTGTCAATGTCTAGGAACATTTTTGGCTGTCACAACTTGGGGGACTGCTATTACTTGCATCTAGAGGTAGAAGCCAAGGATGCTGCTACAGTGCATGGGACCACCCCTGACTGTGACAAGGAATTGCCCAGTGCCAAATGTCAGGAGTGCCAAAGTTGAGAAACCCCGCAGCTATAACTGTCGAAGGGCACATAACGTGTCTCATCCTCACTGCGTGACCCAGGCAGGACCACCCATGAGCCATGCTTGTATCTAGGACACACTGAAACCTGACTGGCAGAACCCTGGGCTCCAAGTCAGAAAGGGAAGAGAAGGGAAGTTGCATGGGTTGCCACCAAGTACCTTCAACAGGAACTGCCACGTGGTAAATCCAAGATGGCTCCCCCAAATCCTCTTCCATTTGGGAGAAGTTTCCATTGAGTCCCACCACCTCAAAAGTCAGCTCCTCAGGGGTGCCGTGAGCCACTGAGACATTGATCAGTAGGTCCTGTCCCAGTTCTACAAGGTCCGAAGCCCAGGAGGCCTGCAGTCCTGACAGCAGCTCCACAAAGTGGACAGTGATGTTCCCAGAGAGTGCCGAGGCGGTGCTGTTGCTGCTGGCTTGGATCTGCAGGTGGTGGACCCCGGGGCCCATCCGTTCCTGAGCATCCGTGTCCAGGGTCAGATTATAGGGTAGTGAGCCCCTCTGGGTGGCAGACTCAGCCAGAGTTATGTTGCCCGAAAGCACAGTGTAAGTCACTCTTGTTCCTATTTGGGGTAAGAAGAATTTAAAAACATTGATAACAACCATGCAGCCGCTTGTACTTTGATAGTTCATACTCAAGGTTTGATGTCTGATTCTAGGTGTAGATATGCATACAGAAAGAGATATAAAGAAATATGTAAGGACATTACCCACTTCCCAATGTTAACAGTGACTATTTCTGAGCATTGGGTTGATGAGTGATTTTTTGGCGGGGGGGGGGGGGGTCCTCTAATTTATTTCTACTATGCACATGTTACCTTTTTTTTTTTTTTTTTTTTTTTGTACTAGGGGTTAAACCCAGGAGTATTCTACCACTGAGGTACATCCCCAGCCCTTTTTATACTTTGTTTTGAGACAGGGTTTTGCTAAGTTGAACTTGTGATCCTCCTGCCTCGGCCTCCCAAGTAGCTGGGGTCACAGGTGTGTACTGCCATATGTTACCCTTGAACTTAGAAGTGTGTAACAAAACTATTAGAACATTTTGTTGATAGGGATGTCCTTAGGGAAGAAGCTGAAAAGGCAGCATCTCTGAGGGGTGGACTGGTTTTTATGCATGAGAATGGGCCTCAAGTCTTATTTCAGTGGTAGCAAGTGGAGGCTTTTCTTCCTCCTCCACCATGACTGCCTGAAGCCTGCAACAGGAAAACTCAGTCTCTTTACCTTGGGTGGGTGCTCCCTCATAGTTGGCAGATAGGAATCCTTACTGGGTGCTAAATATCATAAGAATCTTAAAATCTCATTTATACCAAAAAATTAGAATTCCTTCCAAGCTAGTATATTTCTAATTCAGATGATAATGAAGAAGGAGGAGGAGAAATTATTTGTACAAAATTATATTTATATAATAAATAGATAAAAGTTTGTTTTAGGCTTCCCCAGGTTCACAATATCATCCTTCTTCAGCCAGCAAACAATCAAGAGCAGAAGGGAGTACCGTGAGCACTGTCCAGGCCTTTTACCCCTCCACTAAGGTACTGCTGGAGCGGCCTCCCGGTGGTAAGTAGTCACGTCCCCATTTCCACAGCTCTGTGATGCGTCACTGACATCACCAGGCTTTTACAGATCTCACATTGGACCTGTGCCTCATCAAAAGATGCTGCCCTGGATAAGGATGGGTCTTAGCCAGGAAGTCTCTACAAGAGACTTTAAAATAACAACTGAAACAGTGTGAGCACCAGCCAATAGAATAGATGGTCTGAGGCATCAGAATGAACACTGTAGCCAATCAGAATGAATTCTGTAACAAATTAGAATGGATGCCATGACCAATCAGAATGACACCGTGACCAATCAGAAATGCTACTATGACCAATCAAAATAGATGCCATGAATCTAATCTGAATCAAAATGGACACCTTGGCCAATAAAAAAATAGACACGATGACCAATCAGAATGAGGTCTGTAACCAATTGGAAACAGCATTGGGTGGACCATCACTGTAACAGCTGGTGTGGTGGTGCCAGTGTGTACAGTGAATGTTAGTCATGACTGCAGCAAGATGACCATGCCCTGCTGGCTGATGCTGGCTACACTAAGATAGGGTCAGCCTAGCTAGAGTCATCTCAGTCCCACCTCATCCCATTAAAATTCCCCCAACAGGAAGTGGCATGGAAGTTGTTCTTGTGATGGGTCTATGGGCAGGCAAAGAAGGGCTTGGGAAGGCTGGGAACTCTCATTGACTCACTAGCCTTGTGACTCTGGGCACATTTTTTAACCTTTCTGTGTCACCATTTCTTCATCTATAAAAATGGAGATAATACTAGTATGCACTTAGTAGGCTAGCATAAGAAAAGCACCTAGAACGGTTCATGGCACATATAGATGCTAAATAAATGAATAAATGGTAGCTTAATTCAAAGTGATCACTGTTGTTATTTATCAAAGCCTGGTAGTTACCTAGACAGACTCAGAGGAAATCGAGGACCCTGCAGCTTGCCTTGACCTCCCCAGTGCTGCAGACTCACCTCCATCAAGCTCCACCTGAATCCACAGAGGCTCCCCAAAGACAGCCCGGCAGAGAGGGCTGGCTCCTGATCTGGACTGGCCGGCACACCCAGTGACACTGAGCTTCTCCATCTTATCTCGCACTGTTACTTGCTTTTGAGCTGTCACATGCCACTCGCTGGTTGTGCACTCCGCAAACACAGTGAATTCCCCAGGAGATGTGAACTGGTGGATCATGGTGCTGGACAAACTGCCGCCACAGTCAGAAATGTTATTAGCATTGGGGATGCATGGGCACATGCGCGCGCGCGCGCACACACACACACACACACACACACACACACTCACACGTGACTCACATCTCCAGGCTCTGCAAAGAGAAAAGATGAAGGGGAATGCCCAGCTCTCAGTGTTAGGGAAGGTTACCCTGAGACCTCCAGGACAGGGGAAGAGTGGTAGAAACGGCACTTGTCAGGGAGGCGAGTCTCAGGTGCAAGTCCCTTTCCTGTCGTTTCTTCCCCTCTCTGCCTCATCTTCCTTCTTGTTTCATCTGTGAAATACAGTGCTCCAGACTATCTCTCTCAGCCTTATTTTCCCCATTTATAAAATAGAATCAGATTCTAAACATACCAGAGTTGCAGGCATGTTTGGCTTCTTATTTTCAAGGTGCTAATTAAAAAACTCTCCCATGGCCCACAAAGATCCACAGACCTCTCCTTCCTCACCTGCAACCCTCATCTCCTGCCTCTTTCCCCTTGTCTAACTATACTGGTCACCCAGACCACTGTCCATTTTCTGGACCACGCCGCCTTTCTGCTTCAAGACTGCCAAATGTGTGGTTCCTCACTAGGAAGTCTCTTGTCCCCTCTCCTTGTTCATTCTCAGATGGCTCCTTGGGTCCTCCACTTAAACCTCACTTCCTAATGGAAGCCTCCTTAAACCAAGGACTAAGTCAGACTCCTATAAAAGGAGCTTCTTTGCTTCTCTTGGGGGCACACATGTCTTTTGTGTTGCTGGCTCTGTGTTATCCTCTGCCAGTGGGCTCAGTGAGGACAGTTCCAGATCTGCCACGCCCCCCAACAGATAACAGAATCCACAGAGGCTCAAGTCTCTTTATGAAATGGCACAGCATTTGCCTATAACCAATATATGACATCCTGTGTACTTTAAAGTCGCCAGATCACTTAAAATATTAGTATAATGTAAATGCTAATAGTTATTATACTATATTTTTATGTTTACATTTTATTGTTTTAATTTTTATTAGATTTTTTTCCCAAATATTTTCTATCTGGTTGGTTGAATCTGCAGATGCAGACCCATGAATCTGGTGGGCTAACTGGACCTGGGGCCTCCACATACTATCTAGAACATGATTAGTGCTCAAGAAATATGCAGCAAGTGAACATATTTGTGAAAAAGCTTAGAAAGGTAATCCCTTTCCCAGGGTTGGTCAAGATGGGAGTAAGCCCATTACAGCCTGTATCTTCCACTGATTTAAACTACAAGGCTTGGCAGAAGACAAAAACTACCCAAGGACTTTAAAAAAGTAAACAACAGTGAGCAGATTGGGAAGAAAGTCAAAATGTGAAGAATGACCCATAAAGATGGTAGTTTCCTGTTTTGTTTTGCATTTTTTTCCCTCTCTTGGCTTTGATCCAAAGGTAGCCTAAATCATGAAATGTATAGGGAATAAAGAAAGAGCAAAAACCCCAGGAGAAACCCCTTCTCTCTTTAGGAAGGGGACCAGGACCATGTAAGTCTGAGAATACGGGGGAAGTCTCCAGTTTTGCTTTGTTTTGTTTCTTGTTCACCTCTCTTAGACTGTCCCGAGACTATCCCCTCTCTAGGAGCTGCATTAACAGCATAGGGTAATGCAACTCTAAATTATCAATAGAAAGCCCATCTTTCATGGGGTTGGGGATCTCATGAAAATCAAAGAGAGATCAGTAGACAAAAGGGACCAACAACAGGTGGGAGGTGGGGAGGGAGAGGGAAAGTGCTGGGGAGTAATAATGGCCAAATTATATTGTTACATTGTGTGCATCTACTAATATATAACAACAAATCCCATCATCATCTACAACTATAAATGCACCTATTTAAAAAACGTGGGAAGCCAGGCACGGCGGGCACATGCCTATAATCACAGTGGCTTGGGAGGATAAGGCAGGAGGATTGCAAGTTCAAAGCCAGGCAAGGTGCTGAGCAACTCACTGAGACCCTGTTTCTAAATAAAAACAAAATAGGGCTGGGGATGTGGCTCAGTGGTCAAGTGCACCCAAGTTCAATGCCCAGTACCAAAAAAAAAAAAAAAAAGAAAGTCCAACTTTCTGCCCAGAGGAAATACAAATGTAGTAGAAAGATCCAGAGAGAATTCCCTAATTTGTGACTGAACCAGCAAAAAACACAAGCTCACCTCCAAACTGCACATGTGCAGAAATAGACCCCAAAGAAACACCACAGGCTTTGTGAACTAAACTACAATAAAACCATGACCCTGGGAGTTGCATGCACAGGACAGATTCAAACATCTCTGAAAACTGAACTGACATTGAAACTACTTCAGAGCAGACAGCTCAGACATGTGATGGGACCTATCTGGGTCAGTTGCCTGTTAAAACAAATAAATGTTAAAAATAAACTTCCGGAAGATTTCAACAAGACCCAGAATTTCAGAACATATTACTCAAAACGTTCAGAATGCAATCCAAAATTACTTGATACATGAAGAACCAAGAAAATGTGACCAAACTTCAGGGGAAAATGAAATCAGAAGTCAGTCTTGAGATGTTGAAATTACCAGATGAGGACTTCAGTCATGTTATAAGCATGTTCTGTGAGGTCAAAGTAAACCATCTTGAAATGAGTGGAAAGGCATGCATTTTCAGCAGAGAAACAGAAACTACAAAAAAGAATCAGATGGAAATTTTACAACTGAAAATATACAATATATGAAATAAGAAATTCACTTGGTGAGTTCAATAGCAGAATAGAGATGAAAGAGAGAAATGTCAGTGAACTTGAAGATAGACCAAGAGAAGTCCAATCTGAAGAACAGAGAAAACATTAAATGAACAGAGTGGGATAGGTATGGTGGTACATGACTGTAACCCCAGCATCTTAGGAGGCTGAGGGAGGATAGCATGTTTGAGGCCAGCAGAGGCAACTTAGCGAGACCCTGTCTCAAAATTTAAAAATACCTGGGAATGTGGGTCACTGGTAGCGCACTCCTGGGTTAAATACACAGTACCCCAAAACAGAGTGTCGGCAACCTATGCAACAATATCAAAAGATCTAACCTGTGTGTCATTGGAGCCTCAGAGAAGAAATAAGATTCATGTAGAAAAATATATTTGAAGAAATAACGTGGAAACCTCTCAAACATGACAAAAGACATATTTACAGATCTTAGAGGCTCAATGAACCCCAAACAGGGAAATAAAGTAAGCCATACCCATATCTATAATAATCAAACTGCTGAAGTTGAGATAAGGGGAAAATGTCTTGAAAGTAGCCAGGAAAAAAAAAGATGATATGTTACATACTAAAAAAAAAAAAAAAAAAAAGTTTTGAATGACTCTAGATTTCTCAATACAAACTGTGGATGTCAGAAGACACTGAAACATGTCTAAACAGCTGAAAAGGATAGAGTTGTCAACACAGATCTCTAGATCCAGAAAAAAATATCTTCTAGGAATTAAGGCAAAATAAAGACATTCTCAGGCACACTAAGAGAACTTGTTGCTAGCTAGTCTCCTCTGAAAGAAATGCTATTGGAAGCTGTTCCCAGCTGAAGGGAGATAACAGAAGCACATGTGGAACTTCAAGAATGAAGGAAGAGCACAAGATATGTAATATGTGGTTGGATGTATAGACTGCTTTTCCCATCTTAAATTCTTTCAAATACAGATGGCTGTTGAAGCGAGTTTTCAGTGTACCTGGATGTCATATCCATGACAAGTACAGCATGCAGGAGTGTGGGTCCTATGGAGTAAAGAGGGAGCCTGGTAAGGCTTTAACACTTTACCTAATGGCATAAAATGTTAACTCTATGTAGACCATGAAAGGTTCAGTATGTATATTGTAAACCCTGCATTAACCACTGACAGAGTAATGCAAAGAAATACAGCCAGAAGTTAAAGTTAAAATGGAATGCTAAAATCTTTCAAATCATCCAAAAGAAGACAGGAAAGGGGAGCAGAAGAAATAAAAACAGGGGGCAAACAGAAAACAAATTTTAAAATGATGGGACCTCAATCTAACTACAGCAGCAATTACATTAATTGTAAGTGGTCTAAATACACCAAAGCTTCTGCCTCATTGGCTCTTAAGAAACCAAGACCTAACCATGTGCTATCCACAAGAAGTTCACTTTAAACATAGCCACATGGCCTAATTGAAATAAAGGAATGAAAGATAAATCAGCAAGCACTGAGTTGGAGAATATCAGACAATGTAGATTTCAGAACAGGAAAACAGGAACCCTCTGTGGAAATGTGAAGGGTGTATGTATCAGTGATCTATCTGGAAGAAGCCTTTTATACCTTTCTCTGAACTCTGATATCAGCTGAAATTGCCCAGGACTAAAAGGCAGAGAAATGCACCTTTCCTAATTTCTCCCTCAGCAATCTCACCAGAGGGAGAAGAGTGCAAAGTGGTTTTAGAAACTGCTGCCAGCCAAGGGAGATCTGCTCAGAATATAGAGAGGGAGAGGGAGAAGGAGAGGGAGAGGGAGAAGGAGAGGGAGAGGGAGAGAGGGGGAGGAGGGAGAGAGAAAAAGAGAAGGGGGGAGGGAGACAGAGAAAACAACTTAAAAATTCATAGTGTGATCCTATACGATGCTAAGACCCAGCATTTCCTTTCTTGGATATAAATCTAATATATGTACAAAAAGGTGGGCTAGAATGTTGGTAGCCATACGATTTGTAATAGCCAAGAATGAAACACCATCCAAATGTTTCACCAACACTAGAATGCAAAAAGTTGAAGAATATTCACACTGTAGAATGTTATGTAGCAATGAGAAAAAGAAATCAGAATTATATGTGATATGAACAGATCCAAAAATGTAATGTTGAGCAGAAGTCAAATAGAGTATATTCTCTATGATTCCATTTACTTAAGCTTCAAATGCAGCTTACACTCACCTGTGAGGTTAAGGAATTAGGGCAGTGGTTATCCTTGAGGCTGGACGGGGACTGAGAGGGATGTTGGGAAGGCTGGTCACCTGCCTTTCCCAGTCCGGTCGCTGGTTACATGTGTGTTCATTATGTAACAAGGGATTAAGCCCTACCTTTTTATTCACTTTTCTGTATGTATGTTGTACTTCAAAAGAAAGGTTAAAGAAATAGCTCAAGACGCTAGGGGCTCTATGTTTGCACTCATGGCTAATATTTACCTTTAATAAGATGTAATTTTCTTTGAAGAAAAGCTCATATTTCTGGCCTTTGCTCCTAGTAGCTACCTGTCTAGAATGCCATAGTCTGTGTCACTTTGTTATGTCACTGAGAAGTGGCCCACCATGTTGGTAGATGAAGCCCTCTGACCAAGCCGGGCAGTGGGATGGAGCGGAAAGAGTGGGGAACCGGGATCACATCTCCTAGGGAATCCACTGGTTACCTGCAGGACCTAAGATCCTGATATCTAACCTAATGTCTCAACTAAGCTCCTGGAGCCTTGATTTCCTGGTCCACACAATGGAGACAGAACTGGCCTTGGCAGGGTTGTTATTAGGTTTAAATGATACAATTCTGAGGAAGCATCTGGTATATAATAGACCCAAATATTGTGGTTTTTGTTTAACAGGATACCATTGTGTACTACTTGGCCTATGAAATAAAAGTATTATTCACTTTCATGTAATATTGATATAATTATTAGAATTAAGGAATCAACTCTGCCAGTTATTTTCTTCTTTGTGGTCTCATATGCTCCTTAAAATTATCCAGTGAGTATAATAACACTAGAAATCATATTAACAACATAGGCCATATAATTCCCGGCCTAAAATCTCTTCTCTGCTCCTCTGTAGTGGATGCTTCAAGTGTGTTGCCCAAGTTCCCCAAGATTGGAGGCAGCGTTCCTCCAGGCCCCACGGCTGAACCCAACTCCAGGGACCCCTTAGTCACAGGAAGATGCCTCACCCCAGGTAACATCCCCTTCCCAGCACATCTGCTTGCAGTGACTGCTCGATGCCAGGGGTAAGTGTCCCCTCTCTGGCCTCAACTCAAGAGGCCCCTAAGAGCCACCCCACTCGGGTCTCCATGGCATTGGTGGGACGTCAGTGGAGGCTGCTTGCAGTTCCACTTCTCCTCGGCCCCTCTTGGCACCCCTCCCATGTTGCAGTTCAGTCTTTTTCCTGGCACTCAACCTGCGCACCTTCCTCTGCTCTCCTTAGACCGGCTGGCACAAAGGCCCCCTGGACAGGGGCCCTGGTGAGTTTTCTGGCATCTCTGATTTTTCCACATCCCCTGAATGCCCAGTAGAATGAGATATTATCAGTCATGGGAGCACGCCACGGCTCTCAGGCCCAGGCTGTCTCCTTCCCTAGACCTGCTGCTCCTGCCTTAGCATTCTGGCCCCCAACCCAAAGGACTTCCACTCCAGAGTCCTTTCTGAGCTTCACCTACTGTCACCTCTGTGCCTCCCCAAACAGCCTGTGCACACTAGGTCACTCTAAGGCTTGTGTTGTCTTGTGAATTACGGGTCTCCCACAAGTTTCTCAGCTGTGTGTAAGTGGCAGCTCTGAATGAGGATGAAATAATGGTGTCAACCCCCCAATCTGCCAGTGGGTGGCGCTTGGTTACCCAATACTGAACTTGAACAAACTGCCTTGTGTAAATTTGTCCCCTAAGGCCCATGATATAATCTCAGAAATGCAGAAAGCTTTTCTTAATAGAGAAACGAAGATCTCCCTGTATAAATGAATACAAGGCTCAAAGAACGTCAAGCAGGAAGGCAGTCCTAAAGGAGGATTTCTGACTTCCAAGACACCATTTCCACTTGAGGCTAGGGTCTCCCCCTCAACTCATGTATATATCTGCAGTGGACCTGGAGGGTCAGATTTTAAAATCCCTTTATCTTAGACTAATGAGGAGTTAATCAAAAGTAGGAATTGGTATAACATGTGAAAGAAAAGCAGAGTCACATCCACACAAAGCATGTGACTTCTGTGTACTTAGAGTCCATGCCCTATTGCAAATTGAGAAGCAAGATTGCTGGCGTTGACAAGAGAGCATCTGAGATATGACCTCAATGTTAGAAGCCATGTGGGTAGCTTTGAGATCCCACAAACTTTTACATGAAATACCAGGAAAGTCAACCCAGATCAGAAAAGTCACCCAGCCCAAGAACCATGAGTCACTAAGTTCTTGGGCGGGGGCGGGGGCGGGTTCATTACATGGCAACAACTGACTGATACAATCCAACTCCAGGCTCAGAGAGTCCTCTTACCTGGGAGGGTAGTAGGGATCAAGAGTGTGGCCGTCTCCCATGCCGAGTACACAGGACAGATTTCCAATGTAGGGAGAGAGGAGCCATGTCAAGGAGATGGTGACATTGTCAAAGATGAAACTCCCATTTGTCACCACCAGTCGCAGGCCTGCAGATCCAAACATAAGACACCCAATGCTCTTGCAAAGCAAATTGCACATTTCTGCTTAAAACCCACCCTATTCTACCACTTGACCTTTATTTTTATATGGGACATTTAAAGTTTATTTTTGGTTTTAAAAGTTCTTTAAAATTTTATTTCCATTCAAAGATAGTATGAGTGTGACATGTATAAAGGGCACAGAATGAAAAGCCAGCCTCCCCTGTACTCTTGTCCCTCAGCTCTGGTTCTCTGCCAGAGCAGCCATAGCTACCAGCCCAGGTTCACCTTCCAGAGACAGCTGCACACACAGCACACAGTCCTACTTCATTTACACACATGGTGCCTGCTGAATTCACTGTTCAGCACCTTGACTTTTCTTTATTTAGCACACCTGAGACTGCTCTGAAGGACCACAGTTAGAACTGCCTTGTTCTTTTTAATAGCTACACAGTGTACCCTGACTTATAAAGCCAGGATTCTACTGATTGTCCCAATGATTTTATGATGGTTAAAAAGACAAAAGGCAAAACCCCTTTAAGAAACTCTACTTGGCTAAGGTGGCAGATGAATCATGTAAGCTACTTAGTGCACATTAAATTTTATAAAACCTTGAACTTCAAAACTTGGCACAGAGGATGGGCTGAGGGAAGTGGACTTAGCTGTGGCTCCCCGTGGCCCTGGGCTAATCCAGGCACTGCAGTCTTTCAGTGCTTGGCACTGTAATGTCAGTGGAAAGGACCTTCTGGAGCTGGTCTGAAAGCCATCAGGGCCTGACTCAGAGTTTTCTGAAGATGCTCAGGATGCAGCTAGGCCCCCTGAATACAGTCAGCAGGGCACCAGATAAAGTCCCTTCCTTCACAAATCAGAAACCAAATGAGCGGAACATACTGGTTCACAAGGGAGCAGGATGTTCAAAATCAGGGTAGGGGCAGGAAATCTGGTCCACATTGTCATCAGATCCAGCATACCCTTGTGCTCTAAGTGACACATTTGTCTAGCGACAGCAATGCTGCAGCTGGCAGATCTCCAAGGGGCACCCTTTGTTCACTAGCAAAACCACCAAATGGAAATTGCTGCCAAAACACGTGGCCCTCTCCCCAGAAAACAGAATGGACACATCTTACTTGCTCTTAATTCCCCCAGCCACATTCAGCAAACTCATGACGCTGGTAAAACCTGTCTTCACTGCCACCCTCCCTTTTCTGCACCCTGTCATTGGTGGATCCTCCCTCCTTCTTCTATCCTAGATGTACCCTGGCAACCCCAGCATTCCTTGGCTCATATTTTCCCTTCAGAGCTCTTGTCCCTATTGCTTGTGTCCACAGTAGAAGCTGTTGTTCTATGTGATTTGTCAGATGGTGGCTCAGGGTGGTTTCACAGCCTTAAGGGAAGCTGGTACTTTCCCACCCTGTTTATGGGATGCAACCACTTTAGAGGGCAATGCCTGTTACTCTTTAAATGCACACACACTGTGATCCAGCACTCCCACTGGTAAGGATCTCTCCTCTAAAATTTTTTTTTAAAAAATAACTAAGTTGTAGACCACTATGTTTCACATGATATATTTTTATAAAAAATATAGGCAAATACATTCATACATAGCCATGTCTATGCAAACATTTTAAAAAGCAGGAAAGTTTCTATTCTAAATAATTAATAGTGTTTCCTTATGGGGAACAGGATTGTCAAATTGAAGGGAATATTTTTTCCTTTTTAATTTATAAAGCTTTTATTTTTTCCTAAATTTCTTTAGTTGTAGATGGACACAATATCTTTATTTACTTATTTTTATGTGGCACTGAGGATTGAACCCAGGGCCTCATGCATGAGATGCAAGTGCTCTACCACTAAGCTACAACCTCAGCCCCTAAAAAGCTTTTATAAATTGTGATATTGTGGATTGATTTTTGTGGCTTTCACAATTTGTATTTTTTAAAATATTTATTTGTTTTTTAGTTGTAGTTGGACACAATACCTTTATTTATTTATTTTTATGTGGTGCTGAGGGTTGAACCCAGAGCCTTGCACGTGCTAGGTGAGAGCTCTGCCGCTGAGCCACAACCCCAACCCTCAAGATTTGTACTGTTTAAAGTGAGAGATCCTTTGGTTCCTTCCAAATCAAGCAACCTGAAATTTAATGAAGGGTCCTGGGGTTAACATTTCTTTGTTTTCTGTTTAACTTCTGCAGTAGGAGCTGCAAATGCTTTACCCTAAGAAGCCAGCCTGGGGGTTGGGGGGTCAAGCTACAGGGAAGCTGTTTTGGTAAGGAAGCCTCTCAGCACCCACATAGGAACTGCTGTGCTTCCTCCAGGGGGAAGCTGGACATGCTATGGAAATAAGAACCATTCCAGGGGCTGGGGATGTGGCTCAAGCAGTAACGCGCTTGCCTGGCATGTGTGGGGCGCTGGATTCGATCCTCAGCACCACATAAAAATAAAATAAAGATGTTGTGTCAGCCAAAAACTGAAAAATAAATATTAAAAAAAGAGAACCATTCCTACACCCAAGCAAGAGGGAAACTCACCTTCTTGGCATTGGTACTGCACCCATAGGTAGCTGCCCTGAGTGGGGCACAGATCTCCAAAGTAGGTCTCATCTGCTGCTACCTGGCATGCCTGCAGCCCCTGGCACTGGCCTGAGAAGCATCCAAGTCCCAGCAGCAGCAGGGATGATGTGCAAGACACAAGAACAGACATCCGCAGAGATTGGTTACTATTCATCCATTCCTTTACCTGCCACCCACCCACCCAACACACATCCATTGGCATCTGCCAAAGACCAGGCACTGGGTGAGGTAAGGGGACAGGAAGGTAAGATTCCTGACCGTTAGCAGCTCAGGTCTGGAGCATTGGTTAAACTTCAGCATGCCTCAGATCCTCCAGAGGGCTTGTGAAGTCACGGAATTCCAAAGCCTACCCTCAGTGATTTGGATTCAGCAGGTCTGGGTGAGACCTAGGATCCTGCTTTTCTAACAAGCTCCCAGATGATGTCAATACTGCTGGCCTACAGACCACACTTTGAGAACCACTGGCCCACCAGCACCTAGCCAGATGGTCTAAAGTAGAAGCCTACAGCCTGGAGTCAACAAGAGGGGGAGAGATTAGGAATCCTGTGTCTATCGGGGATCCATATGTCTGCAAAAGGGAAGAGTATGGAGACCCCACACCAGGATCATCTGACACCTCTCCCTCCTGCCCATGTATTAGAAGCCTGCCAAGCAGCCTGAGAGAGAGGGTCAGGCAGGCCCTGTGGCCCGAGAATATCCTCGGGCTCTGGATGACAGTGCCTGTACATCCAGGTTCTCCTTTGCCACTCAAAAACCTATGCCTATGTGTTTGCTTAGCCAGGGAAGGGAAAACCCCCACTGGATTGCCACATGCCCCCTTGGACCTGAATTCCTCCCCTGTGCTCTCTGTTTCCTGTACCTGGTTTTTACCCAGGCGTCCATCACTCCCCAGCCTACATCTCCTGTGCTACTGTCTCTGGAGAGGGTCAGACTCCTCCTACACCAAAGTGAGGTCTTGATCCCTGATATGGGCTAAATTGTGTTCCCCAGAAAGATATATTGAAGTCCTAACCTTTGGAACTTGTGAATGGGACCTTATTTGGAAATAGGGTCTTTACAGATGTCATTAAGTTAAGATGAGGTCATTAGGGTGAGCTCTTAATCCGATACTGGTGTCCTTGCAGGATGAGGGAAATTTGGGCAACAAGACACACAAGAAGAAAACACCATGTGGAAATGGAAGCAGAGATTGGAACAATGTATCCAAAACCCAAGAGTGGCAAGGAGTGCCCTCTACAGCTCTCAGAGGGAGCACAGCCCTGCTGGCACCTTCGTTTTGGACTTCCTGCCTCCAGAACTGTGAGAGGATAGATTTCTGTTGTTCAAAGCCCCGCAGTATGCAGGACTCCATTTTGGCAGCCTTGGGACACTCATCAGCTCTTTCTCTCCACATCCTTGCTGCTGCTCCCCACTCTCTTGGCCTCCTTCTCTGCATACCCACCCACCCACCCACCTCCAGACCCAGAAGGCCCAAGCCATGGTCATCCTGGTTTCCCATCAGTGGCCAACCCCATGTGTCTCTAGAATCCACACTTTTCTCCCCATTGGCCCCGGGACCACTTGCCTCTAGCACCTAGGCCTCTCCATCTTCCAGCCCTCACCTGAACTCACAGCCACCTGAGGGTGTCTCTAAAACAAACTCCATGTCCCTCTTCTGCTCAGATCCTCCAGTGCTTTCCAGTAGTCACTGGGATCTAGTCCAGGGTCCTTGGGCAGGTCCCCTTCTCACCTATGCTGGAACTGGCTGCACACTTTGCAGTCCCTGCACCACTGAGCCCTCTGCCTGCAGGGCTTTGCACACGCCCTCCCATTCCCCAAGCCCACACCTGTGCTTTTCCTGGTCACCTCCTGCCTCATCGCCAATAGAAAGTTGGCTAGTCCTTGGACCCTTAGCCCCGAGGCCCCTGCTCACCCCTGCCCCATGACCCAAGCTTGCCCAACCCTGCTCCACATTGCAGGGGCCCACATTTCTCAAAGTCCCTGGTCCACTGGTTCCCACGTAGGCCACAGTGGAAGAGAGCTTGTTCATATCCAACCGCTACTAGAACACATTACTATAAACTTAGCAGCTTAAAACAACATGGATTTATTATCTCACAGTTTTGGGGTGAGAAGTTTGACTGGGCTGGGCTGGGCTGGGCTCTACTTCGGGTATTACAGAGCTGGAATCAGCAGGGCCACTCTCCTTTTTGAAGACTCTGGGAAGAGTCGGATTCTGACATTATTTTTGTTGGCAGAATTCAGCTCCCAGATCCTGGAGGTTTCTCTTGCATGTGGCCCTGCACTTCCAAAGCCAGAAGCAGCACATCAATTCTGTTTCACTGCTGGACTCTCTTTGACTTCACCTCCCACTCTCTCTTCTGCTTCTAGCTAGAGAAAGTTCTCTGCTTTTTAGGGCCTACATGTTCAGATTATGCCCAAATGGATAATCCCGGATAATCTCACTTGCCTAACACCAGTTGACTAGCAATTTAGTCACATCTGCAGAGCCCCTGTGCTCTGTCAGTTAACACACTCACAGGCATGGTGTCTCCCCAGGCCATAGGTCCAGGGATCAGGGTAATGTGACAACCCTTGTTTGGCTTCTCAGAAATTCCATGACTCAGGAACCAATTCCTTGCATTAAATTCCCTCTGTAGAAAGACACACGGTAACTTTGTGGGTTTTTTTTTCCTTCCTTCTTTCCTATCTGTCTTTCTTCCTTTTCTTTTTTCAAGACAGGGTCTCACTATGTTCAAGACAGGTTGGCCTCAAACTTCCAGAGTCCTCCTTAGCCTCCCAAGTAGCTGAGACTACAGGTATGTGCCACTGCACCCGGCTCAAAACATTTGTAAGAATTGGTTCTTGAGTTGTGTGGGGTGTGTGTGTGTGTGTGTGTGTGTGTGTGTGTGTTACTAGGGACCAAACCCAGAGACTTACATATGTGACACATGTGTTCTAGCGCTGATCTACAACCCTAGCTCCCTAGTGTGATTTCTGATGCAACCCGGTTAGAGACATCCCTCAATCTGAGTTAGGAACTGCATGTATACTGGACTGCAGAGTAGCACTATGCATGAGCAAATCTGTAGTGCCTTTTGCTCCCTTCTGATGTAGCACTTATCACACTATAGTTAATCACCAACACCAACACATATGTCTCCCCTCTGGACTTTGACCTCTTTAGAAAACAGATTGATTCATCCCTGTATCCACAGAGCCCAGGATAGTGCATAGTACAATATTGGTTCTCAATATATATTTATTGGTCAAATGAATGGGCAAGTGACCAGGGCAGGTACATATAGATGGATTTTGGGGGCCCTCAGGATCTCCTCCAGTGGGGTACAGGGCTCTCCTCTAGAGTGTTCCCTGGATGTAGCTGCCATGTCTCCAAAACTTGCAGGAGAGCCTTTGAGGGGACCTCCCTGTCTGTCCCGGTGTGCCTTGGTGAAGAGATCCCATGCATCAGCCTGTCCAGCTGAGGCCTTTCCTCCTTGGGGCCACAGTCAGGATTGCTGAAACAACGAGGAGAGTCGCAGAGAACCAGGAGGTGGGTTCAGCATAGCCTCTACCCATACCTGCTCCAAGGATAGTGAGGGCCATGCTATAGACCCAGGAGGTGGGAGGAGCCAGGGGCCCTACCTGCCACCTCGTCCTTGACGCTGACCCAGCTGCAATCCTTCTCCAGATCCGAAGGAGGCAGGTCTTCTTGGGTACAATAATAGGGGGTCTGGCGCCCATAGAAGGCATCCTGGATCTGGATGACCTCTCCTGAGCCACAGTGCATGGTGGCATTGAGGCCACCACAGGCCAGGCTCTGACCAACCCCTGTGGCAAAGGGAAGGTGATGCTTTAGGGGGCTCACAGTGAGATGGAGAGCAGCTGGGCAGGGCTGTGAGGTGCCAGGACAGGGGAGAGAGCAGGGAGCTGCAAAGAGGAAGCAAGACACAGAGATGCAGAGCACCTGGGTTGGGGGGCATGGGAGACGAAAGGAGAAAGCCCTGGACAAACAGAGGCGGGATCAGAAAAAGATTAATAAGCTCTTAAACAGGGGGACAGGGAGATGGAGCCACGGCACCAAAGAGAAAGGGGGATGGGAACACCACAGAAGTACAAGGAGAGACCGAGAAGGAGAACAGGGAGAGAGGAGAGGAGAGACCAAGAGAAGCCAGAGGCCAAGAAGGAAGGGAAGCTGAAGAAGAAGGAGGGGCAAAGCTGCATGGAGCGGGCAGGCAGAGGCCGGGAGGAGGGAGCCCAGACAGGGCCAGCTCACCAAACTCGCAGACAAAGGCCAAGGCCTGGGTGCAGTCATCAGAGGCAGCCCACTGGGAGGAAGGGCCTCTCCCGATGTAGCCACAGGTGTCAGGGGCAGGTGTGGCCTGCCCTTGCTGCCAGTTGCTGTAGCTCACATTCGAAGTGTCCAACCAGGTCCCGGGCCCTGGGATGGGAACATGGTGGCTAGGATTGGCGGGAACCCCTCTTCTCTACGTGGAGGGCTTGCCCCAGCTCAAATCCTGGGATGCCATAGATGCTCAGCCAACATAGGTGGGTAAAGGCTCTCGTCCCCATACTAGAAGAGGGGCACAGCCTTGCCATTAGCTTCCAACAGTCAGACTTAAGAACCGGGACACCAGAGTGCACAGCCCGTAGAGGGTGGTCCAACTCAATAAATGATGCTCCCCTTTCATTTTAGATCATTTCCCATGATCAGAGAGATAGAGCCCAGGAGGGTGCCGTGGATGTTCACAGGTGTTCCACACACTAGCAGGGTTCTGGTCAGATGCATGTGGCTGAGTTAAGATGCAAGCAGTTTGAATCACTTCAGGACCCCTCAGCACAGAAAAGCCTGCTGCAGCCCTTGAAGAGGTAGGGTGTGTATGTGTGTGTGTGTGTGTGTGCGTGTGTGTGTGTGTGTGTGTGAGAGAGAGAGAGAGAGAGAGAGAGAGAGAGAGAAAGAGTCTCAAAGATATTCGTGAGCTCTAAAATATAAGAAAATTTTACTAGTAAGACTTGGAGAGTATAATTATCCATTTTAAAAAGAAAATAAATCCATGCAACAATTTTTTAAAGCTTCAAGTGCTATAAAGTAGTGCAAAATGCAAATATCTTCCCTCTCCCAGCCTACAAAACTGCTCCCACTATTAGGTTTTTTGTAAATTGTTCTTAATGAATCTTAAGCACATATCAGTATTTATGAGTGCCTGAAATCCATTTGTGTAAACAGTATCATATTGCTCACAGTGTTCCAGCTCCTCTTTCATAACTAACATTACATCTTGCAGGTTGCTACATATCAACCTAGTAGACCTACATCATTTTCTGAAACTGCTATACAGTATCCCTTAGGGGACTTTAGTAGACCTGGCTCCCTTAGCTGCATGTAAATTATGTTTGAAACAGACGTTCACAACCGTGCCAGGATGTGGCAGGTTTGCGGCAGGAGCCCCACACATGAGAGCAGAGATAGTCTCTAAAAGGACCATTAAGATGTGACCATCTAATGTGAACAGAGTTGTGCTGAGCACTTGGCCTGCTTTCATTTCCTAACAACTGGGGGAAAGCATTGAATGCACTTTGAAAATAGCTATCTCATTATTTTTGGAGATTGTTTTCTCATTTGTAAAATGAGGAGAATGACAATTTTCTCATTTTTATCGTATGGATCAGCATGATAATGGCCATGAAGCACTCAGGATAATGTCCAGCACCATTCTAGCAAGAAACTGAAGAAGTTCTAACTGGCATTAATATTAGGTACATGCAGAGCTGGGGATGCAGCTCAGCATGTGTGAGGCCTTAGGCTCAATCCCCAGCACTGGGCGGGGGTGGGGGGAAGTGCATGCAAAGAAATGGACATTTCTAGACTGTCAGCTTTGTGGCTAGACTCTGTGCTGGGTCCTGTACGTGAATTATTTTATTTGATTCACATAAAACAACTATCACAGCGCCTACCTCCTGTGGTTCCATTGTGCACCGAGGTCCCTGTGAGTCCGATCCACCATTCTCTGTCCTGGGAGATGTGCATCTGAAGAAACCGCTGAGTACCTTCATCACGAATGAAGACCAAATGGCCTCCCTGCCCTTCGCACCAGCTCTGGGCACCACGGAAGGTGTGTCCAAGTGACACAAATTCATAACAAGCATCTCTGAAGGCCACTTGGCTCTTAGAGCAAAAGCTGCCCTCTTCTGGATTAGCAATGATGAGCCTAAGCCTCAGAGCCAGCCCCAGGAGTAGCAAGTGTGTCACACTCATGATGGAACCACTGCTGGAACCGATGGCTGAGCTTGCTCTGGGACCTTTCATACTCTGGGGCCTTTACAACCATCTACCATCCATCATCCCTTCTTTCCTTGCATCAAACAACAACAGCTCTTTTTGTTTAAAAAAACAAAGACTCAAGGTGAATGTGTCTGCGTTTTTGCTTCACCCCGCTCTTTGTTCATGGCCTGTTCGGAAGCTGGCTGATTCACAGAGATCTTCTGGAGAGAGATCAAGCAGTTCTATCACCTGTCTGCTTGTCATCTGGTCACCTGTTGGTGCTTGATAAAAGCTCCTTGTTATTCATGCTATGCTGTTACCTGAGGGCCTGACGTCTCAGGATAAGCCATCAGCATGTGGGTAATATGTGATACAAGAAAACTGGCAGGAAAATTAAGAGTTACCGGACAGCAAAAAACTACCCAGGGCTCAGATGCCATCCTGCTGTCCAGAGCAGCAGCTGTGCTCGAGTGATAACGGCCCTCTCCCCTCATGGCTGACGTCCTAGTGAACAACTGGGCCCTTCTGATTCATCACATCTTCACTCATTCTCTTTCACTTGCTGGAGAATAAAAATGGGCCTACAAAATTTATTTGATTTCATCACGAAAATAAACTATTCAAAACAGACCTGCCCACCCTTACCTAAGGCCTTCACTGGGTTTCCAGGGTTCATGGTCAAATTCGGACTTCTTAGCTTTGTATAAAGTCTCTGTATAGCCTGGCCCCTGACAAGATTTCCAAACACACCCCTCAAAATGTGGGGAAATAGGCTTTCTCTCTCCCTGCAGAGGAAAAGTATAAATTGATATGATAGCGGGCAGTGTGACAACATCTATCAAGATTTTAAAAGCACAAACTCTATAAGGCAGCAAGTCCACTTCTGGAATTTTACCCACAGATCATTTCATACATTTGTGAAATGTCATGTGTAAGGTTACTCACTACAAAATTTTGTACAGGACAAAAACTGGAAGTTTTTCTGATAGGAAACTGGTTAACAAAGTGTGGCATATCCTATAAACCCTTTTAAAAACAAAACCTCCTTCCTAGACGAATATGGAAGGATCTCCAATAGAATAAAGGAAAGGAACAGGGGGTGGGAGTGGGGGTAAATACTGAGGAACTATATCGGCCAAATTGTACTGTGTACTTGAATGAATATGTGTCAACAAATCCCACCATTGTGTACAACTCTAATGCACCAATAAAAAAAAAGTGATAAAATTTTGGAAGTTTCTCTAAGATTCTTGTTCATGTTAAAAGCAAAATATGGGGGGCTGGGGCTGGGGCTCAGTGGTAGTGCACTTGCCTAGCATGTGTGAGGCGCTGGGTTTGATTCTCAGCACCGCATTTATATACATAAAATAAAGGTCTATCAACAGCTAAAAAAAAAGTTTAAAACACTCATTACTTTTGGAGTAATGAACGTCCTCAAGTTGATGATGGTAAAGGTTGCTCACCTGGTGAATAGACTAAAGATCACTGGACCAAATACTTTAAATGAGCCAATTTAAAGTATGGTAGGTGAATCATATCTCAATAAAGCTATTGTTTTAAAAAGAACAAGGAAAAAAGCAAAATATGGAACACTGTATGTGGCCTAATCCCATTATGTATAAAACATAAATATTTGAATGTGAGTGATATATCTCATAAAGAACATACCAGATACTGGCAATAGTGATCATCTAGGAAAGAATTAGGTACCTGGGAGACATAGGAGGGAGGGAAACTTTTGTTTTGTTGACCATCCTTTTCCAACTTTTCTCTTTTGAACATGCAAATGTATTACCTGTACAAAAATAGTATTCTTGTTTTAAAAAAAATAATCTCATGGCCCCGTCATTTTCCACAAGCTCAACATCATAGTTCCTCCTGGCTACCACAATCCATGGCTGTGACCTTCCTTCATTATATCTGTGCACCTATCTTTCTATCCCCTTTGCCAGGGATATCTTTGCCCCCAGCCTTTCTCTGACCATCTCCTTATCTTTTAAGGCTCAGCTCAAAAGCTCCTTTGTGAGTTTTGTAGAACTTGCTGCATATGATCTGTCTTCTCTGTGAGTTTCCTTGTTCTTTTTAAAACAATAGCTTTATTGAGATATGATTCACCTACCATACAATTGGCTCATTTAAAGTATTTGGTCCAGTGATCTTTAGTCTATTCACCAGGTGAACAATCTTTACCATTATCAACTTGAGGACGTTCATTACTCCAAAAGGTACCCGTTTCCCATTCTCCCTCCCATCTCCTGAAAAGCATTCCTTACTTCCTACCCCTGTGGATTTGCCCCTTCTGAACACCGCACATAAATGGGATCACTCAGTATGGTGTGATATGTCTGGCTTCTGCCCCTGGCTATCCTGTTCTGAGGTTCTTCCTGAGTCAGTGCCTCCTATTTTTTTAGGAATACTCGGTAATTTCCCCAAATAATCACTGAATGGATGATTTTGTAGAATTTACACATCCCCACCTTGGGTCTTTGTTTGCCTGCCCAAATAACATCAGTTGTTCAAAATTAATTAAATTTGACCAAATTACTAATATTACTTTAATGGTGGGAAAAAAACTCCCAACTGCTAGCGCCAGAGTTCCTTTTGAAAACTTTCTCTTTAGAAAATACCAGCATGGGCCCATTTGGGTTAGGATTAGAGACACACCAAGGGAGTGATTGGTAAACCACTTTATTAACCAAAACCCAGAGCTGGATGAATTGGTCCATGTAAGAAGTAAGTAAGTCATTTGAGTAAGAGAAGGGAGCCGTGCAGGGTGGCGGGACCCTGGAATTTCCAAAAAATGTGTCAGGTAGACAGTTTCTCGTGTGGCCAGAGACTTTGGAGTACACAGTGTCTGATTTTAAGAAGTCACTTTGCTCTGACAGGGCTCTATTTCCCTGCCCTGGTCCCTGGCAACCACCAAACTACTTCCTGTTTCTATGGATGTGCCATATAAATGGAATCGTACAATGTCATGTTTTGTGTCTATTGTTTCCCTTCTGGCCTTCAAGCTTTATCCCTGCTCTAGGGGGCACTTTATTCCTTTTTATGGCTCCATGGAATGGATCACATTTCATTTGTCCATCTTCCATTGGTGGACACTCAGGTTATTTTACTCAGAGAGCTTCCTGGGGGAAAGACAACTTCTCTTTATCTCTCTGTCCCATGGTTGGCTCATAGAAAGATTCAATGAACATTTGCTTGGCCCCATCTCGCAGCTGGCTGGACTGACCCTAGGCCTCCCTCCTTTCCTGGACACCCCTCCAAGCCCTCTGGAATGGTCTTGCCAGCCAAAGGGGGGATGGGCAGGCACCCAGGCAGGAGGAAGTATCATCACTGACTCACAGGCTGGAGCAAGGCTGGACAGAACTGGCCTCTTATCTCTGGAGGCCAAACTTCTAATGACTTCCATTAGAAAACTATGTGGAAGGCCACACGCAGTGATAATGTATCTCACAGGCTTAATTTATATCCCTAAAGGAACACAAGCTTGCAGACATTCGATAACAAATGCAGATCTGTGGGCTAAATTCCATCTGCACATTCTTTACATTCTGATGAATTGCAGGCTCCTGGGCAGGGAATTGGTCTTGGTGATGTCAGTTCTCAGTGTCCCTTAACCTTTGTGTCCTTGAAGCTCACACTGAAAGTAAGCAGGACATAGCTGGTCCCATATGTGATGCTTCTAATGATCTGATCAGTTCTCAGGACTTCCGAGTGGCATCAACGACAGGAAAGCAGAAAGACAGAGATTTGTTTCAATAGGGGATGGGGGCAAAAAGAACTAGAAGGATCTTTACATTCCAGTCTGGGGATGTAAAAATCCATTTTAACTTGGGTTCCCCAGAAGCCAACAAAGACAAGAATTTTAGTGCAAGCAATGTATTTGGGAAGGTCTCCAGAAACTACCTCTATAGGAATTGGTAGTTTCCTATAGAATTTGTTGATCATATAGAATCTCTGCCCTCCTTTAGATCAAAAAGACAACACATTCAAAAGAATTATGAGTTCTCCCATCCTGTGGGTCCTGTTCCCTTGAAGACAGGTATTTCCTGGTTCCCCTTGTGTGTGGGATTGGTTCCCTATACATCCTGCACTTCTGCTCAGCACTGGACACTCATTCTTTCCTGGGTCATGAATGGGTTTTCACATTGTCAAGGTGGAGGCTGAGCTCCTTTCCACTGAATGTCCTTCAAACAGATCTGGTGAAGTCCTGCTCCCTGAGATCTGTGGATATGACCTTATTTGGAAACAGGGTATTTACAGATGTCATCAGGTTAAGGTCACACTGGAATAGAATGGGCCCCAATCCCATGATTGGCATCCTTAGAGGAAGAGGGAAATTTGGACACAGAGACACAGAGATACTGAGGGAAGGATGTCACGGCAAGTAAAGGCAGAGATCAGAGTGATGTGTCTATGAGCCAAGGTGCACCAAGGACTGCAGGCGATCAGCAGAGCGAGAGAAGCAGTGAGGATCTTCCCCCAGAGTCCACAGGAGCACAATTCTGCTGGCACCTTGATTTTGGTCTTCTGGCCTCCAGAACCAAGAATAAATTTCTGTTGTTTAAAGCCTCTGTTTGTGGTAGTTTGCTATGGCAGCCCTAGGACACCAAAACCAAATGACTATATAGCAGGCCATTCATGCAAGCATTTCTTCATTCATTCACTAAATACTTGTTGAACACCTACTATGTGCCTGCAACTGTTTAGATTTTACAAAGGAGGGTGACACGTGACAGGATCAGGTTTGAGCTCAACCAGGTTACCTGGAGGCAGTGGGGAAGATGGATTGGAAGGGGTGGGACTGGAGGTAGGGAGGCCCATGAGGAGGCTGTTCCAAAGAGGTTAAAAATAGTGAGGACAGGGGCTGGTGGGCTGGAAGAGAGGAATAATCTTAACAATTATTTAAGAGGTAGATATGATGGGGTTGTAGTCCAGGCTCTAAGCTGGGAGTCATTTTTTAAACTGAATCTTTGTCAAGTGTCACAGACTGGACTTTAAAGTACAGGATGGGAAATGGAAACTTTCCACCTTGGGTATAAGAAGACATTCTTTTTTTCTTCCAGTCATACCGTCTGCATTTCAATCTGGTTGATTCTACTTCCTAAGTGTGGCATATTGTTGTCTTATCATTATTATTTGCCTTTCTGTCTCCCTTATTAGACTTTGAATTCACTGAGCTGTGTCAGCAGCCAGGATTCCTAGTTGTTCTGTCTCTAATAATCAACATGATACTAGTCTCTGCTGCTCAGGAGGATTTTGTAAAACTAGTGGATCCTCTTAAATGCCGAGAGCATAACTTAGGGCCTTTGGTTTGGGCAGTTTTCTCTCCAGGAGCTCTAGGGAGACTGGTAGTTTCACAGCGGCAACTGTCACCTCTGTGGGGACTACTTTCCCTGTCACCTTGAACCCAACTGTCTGAGATCAATGTTGTCTGTTTATCACCCTGGCTAATTAGAGGCACGATTTAGACATTAACTTAATTGGAAAACTGCAAAGTAATTTAGATATGATAACATTATCTCCAAAAGGGAAATATTAACTTATTTTAGGCAATAAAACTTTGTAACAAGAGATACAGAATTGCAAAATAAGGCTGTTGGGGTTTTTTTTTTATAGCCCCTAAAACTTCTCTTTTTGATTTCAGCTGTTACTTCTTAACCTCATGACTATTTTATAGGCTCAGCCACCCTGTGTGATAAGTGATCTGAAGAAAGGGGAGCCATCTCCCCGACTCTTTCCCAAAATTACTGAAGTTGGAGGAGCTGGAGAGAAATATTCCACCTCCTGCCACAGGGTGTGCCATCTCTGGCCAAGGGCACAATCTCACCCAGCTTCAGCTGCTTCTCCTATGAGATGGGGTAAATGTGCAAGGGTGAGAAGACGCGACCTGTGCCCTGCCCAGGGCTGGGGTGCCCTGTGTGAACTCTGTGCCTTTATTAGCCTCGAGGTTCATGTTCTTCCTCCCTCCCAAAAGGAGGAGGCGAGGCTGCCCACTTGCCTTGACTATCTCACACCTCCCTGACCACAGGGGGCACTCTATACTGTGTGTGACTCCATGCCAGGCCTTCCACTCTGCCATCTCTGGGCGACTGCTGAGGCATGTAGCCAACCTGAGCTGGCATGTGACCTGGAGAGCCCGGAGCCTCTGTGGAATGTCAACCTCCTCTCTCTCTGTTCCTCCTGTTTTCCCCTCTCTCCCTTTCCCACCTGCCATCTTCTCCTGGCTTCTTCTCACCTCTCTGCTTCTTTCCACAGCCTTACACGAAGCACCCCCAACCCTCCCCTCACCCAGAGCCATATGTGGCCGCCATGCTGGGTGATGCCGCTGACTCTGCACCAGCTGCTGCCATTAGTGGGACCTTTCTTCCCACCTTCTCCACTTGGCCAATGCCTAGTGACCCTTCAGGTCTTGGGTCAAGCTTTGGTCCTTGCAGGAAACCTTCCTCTCATCACCATGCACCTCCGACCTCGGACGATTCCCCACTCCTTCCTCTGGGGGTTGTGATACCTGTGAAGAGGAACTGCCCCTGACCACAGGGGGCACTCCATACTGTGAAACGGATGAATGGATGAGCACAGGGACTCATTCCATGTTCACCATTGTCAGCCACAGGCTTCTCTGACATTGCACCTCTGGTTGGCTTGTCATTCAGTCAAAACTGCCTGACCCCCTTAGTCACATATAATGCCATCTTAGCAGCTCTCCTTACTCAGCACTGCCAATAGAACTTTCTGGAAATGTTATGTCTGCACTGTTCAACATGGAAGCCCAGGAGCCCTTGAAATGTGGCTAGTGTGAGCCAGGAACTAGATTTTAAATTTAATTTTAATGCCATTAATTTATATTTAAGCTGAAAGGGCCACTGTGATTAGTGGCTGCTGTGTTGGACAGCACAGTTGAGTGTCTCCTGTGTGCCTTAGCAGAGTGTCATTACTTGACTCAGTACTCCATTGCCTGGGGTATAAAAGCCAAGTTGTTATAAACTTTCGACACTATCTCAGCAGTAGTGGAGACAAACATGGTTGCCAGTCCAAACTCTGGAGTCAGGCTGTTGGTGTCCAAAGTCCACTTAGCTTCTCTGTGCCTCCCTTTCCCTCTGTAAAATGGGGCAAAACACCTGAGCTCAGGATTATCATAGGAGGATGTGGGTTTGTACAAGTAACAGGCTTAGAAAAGCATGATGCATGGGTAACTCGCCCTGAACAGCGCCTGTGATTATCCTCCTCTCCCCAGGTCCCTGCAGAGCCAGCCACCTCCCTGCTGTCCCGCTGCTAAAGTGGCTTATGGTTCACACTGGTCCTTCTGCGTAGAAGCTCCACTCCGTGCTCTTGACCCATCCAAATTCTTCTCACTCTCCAGGGCTCAGCAGGGCACCCTGTCCTCCAGGACACCTTTCTTCACAGTTCACAGCCTGGGTAAGTTCTCCCTCCTGAGACACCTGGACACTTCCTACCTGTGCCATCCCCCAGAGCATCAGGATTGGCTGCTGGTCATTGCTCCCTGGGTAACAGCCAGCTAAAGAAACTTAAAATACACGAGTAGGTCATCGGTATCTGGTTTCCTTCCAGTGTCAGGCCCTATTAAGTGCATTGTAACTACTTAAAAAATTAGTATATTCAATCATTATATATATATATATATATATATATATATATATATATATATATATATAGTTTTTCCCTTTTCCAAGAAAAGAGGGGAAAGGAATATGACATGAACTCCTACTATATTTAAAGCATCTATGACAGACACAATCACAGAGTTCACACTGTTTAAGTTTGCAGTCTGCCAGTGAAACAGGTGTTATAATTCCCATTTTAGAGATCAGAAAACCGAGGGTCTAAGATTTGAGTGAGTGGCTCAGAAATTTAGCAAGTAAGTAAGTGGCAGGCTGAGGCTCAAATGCTAAGCATCTGTGGGGCAGCTAGTCCCCAGAGGTAGCCCAGAGGACCTGCCTGGTCAGACCCCATATTCCTGCCCATGAGCAGACCCTCCCCACTGGCTCTTAGCTGGCCCAGTGACTGGTGCCAAATGATAGGAAGCCGTGGAGGGGAATCTGTTTCAGTTCTAGGTTTGGCCTTGATGGAGACTGGATGCTTGTGCTCCTCTCTCTTTAGGTGCCCACTTTGGGAGCCTTTGCTCCTGCTGGAGAGACTCATGAGGGGGCAAGGACAGATCCCAAGGCTACAGGGAGAGAGAGAGAGGCCTAGGCCCCCACCTACCTCCTAGTCATTCACCAGCAGCTGTGTGAGGACCGCAAGCCCTGGAAGCAGAGGAGCTGCCCAGACATGCCAGCCAACCCACAGAAGTGTGAGAGAATAAACACAGTGGTGGTTTTAAGCCAGCACGTTTGGGGGAGATTTGTTACTCAGCACTGAGTAACCAGGACTCTTGCATAAGATGTGCCATTTCCTTCTTGGTTCCCATTGCCCCAGCCTCTTGCACACTGGTCAGTTTTCAGGCCCCTTTTAAGGAAGCAATTGCATTACAGAAACAGTAGCCCCTTGCTCCCTTATCCACTCATCTGCCTCAACCAGCCACTCTGAAAGGTGGGGAAGCGCTTTTGTGTGTAGTGGGGAGGGAGATGCTCTCAGTGCGATCAAGTTGCGTCACGACTGTGAGGCTATAAAAGTAGGATTTCTAATGCTGCCCTGTAGGGCCATGGAGGGCTGAAATGAGACACTGCCCATAGAACACAAGACACATCCCATGGTGCATGTAGGCACACAGCAAAGAGGGTTACGGGGGCGGGGGGGGGAACAGGCTAGGAGACTGCTCTCCCCGGGAACATATCCCTCATTCCACTCTCCCCAGATCAGTAAAGATGCAGAACACAGGGGCAGAGCTGTGGGGCCAGGCTCCTTGGGAAGAGATCAGTGGCTGCTTCTTGTTGCTCTTGTGGCATCAGGAGAACCTCTACAGGGCACCCAGCCCCTTTGGGAAAGTGCACCCAACCTGGATCCCAAACAAAAAGATCAACATGGGGGTCTAAGAGGTCGGTCTGACAGTCACCTCTACATTTCCAGAACTTGGCACACTGCAGGTGTCAGTTCCAGGAAGGCACAGAATTTTTTCCCCTGGTTTATTCCGCACTCTGTTTCCAACCGATAGTAGGTATTCAATAAATTTTTGAATGAATGGATGTGGGGATGAGTGATATTCTGCCTCCAGCTGACATTGTAGTTGCCTATCCCAAGCCATCCCTTCTGTTTCTTTGCTCATAAAAACCAGATTTGAGTGACAACCTGCCACCCCAGAAGAGACCATCAATGAGCTTAAGGAAATCAAGACTGTTCTGTTCCTCTTTGCCAGGGATTGGCCCAAGGATGGTCACCTGATGCAGTTCAGCCAATGGGATGTAAGAGAAAACCTGCTCAAGGCACTCTGGGAAAGATTGTCCTCCAGCATAAAATGAGACATGTCAGGGGGAAAAAAGGCCTCCTTTGTCCCCACCTTGCCTCTCTGCTTTTTGCACACCACTTGTGAGGACCCAGTTCCTGGAGCAGAGACAATCATTTGTAGCCAAACCTGAACAACCTAAAAATGAGAAGCCAACCCTTGGAGGATGGCCCTGTGGAAGTTGGGAACAGGCACTGACCAGAGAATGACCCAGATGGGCTTCCAAGGGACCCAGGATGTCAAGCTCCAGATAGCTACGTGACTGAGGTAAATGCACATCTTTGGGGTTTCAGCAGATGTCCTGCTACCTGCAGTCAAAGTATCTTCCCTTAATTGTTGATTCCTAATGACATTATCATACACCAACCTTTGTTCCCAGACCAAATTTATTCAGTGAAGCTCCTGACCTACAGGACCTCAACATGTGACCATTTAGAAATGGATTTTTCAAAGGGAGATTGTGTTGAAATGAGGTCATTAGGGTGGGCCCTAACCCAGTCTGACGGGTGTCCTCATGAGAAGAGAAAACTTGGACACACAGAGAGAAACCAGGCAACGCACAAAAGGAAAGATCATGTGAGGACACGGGGCTGAGGGGAGGTGCCGAGGGGAAACCATCCCGTCCACACCTCAATCTTGGTCTTTGAGCCTCCAGAAATGTAAAAAGATAAATTCTTGTAATTTAAGTCACTCGGTCTGGGGTATTTTATTATGACAGCTGGAGCAAACTTATACAGATATCAGTCATTAGGATCAACTTATTATCACCACTATTTAAAAAAATAGCTTTATCTAACCATGTATTATCCCTGGGTTGTGGTGGGGGCCTAAATAAGAGAACTTATCATTGGTATCATAAATGATGCAATAATATCAACCCAAGACTGTCTTCTTGGGGTCTATCCCCATCAATGAATCTGTCCATTACTTCATTCAGTAAAAATCCAGCCAATATCCCTCATGCCTCAGAGCTGTATGGAATCATCGGTGTATACTTTGAAGCCAGGCTACCAGTTTTGCTTTCTAATTCAATCTCTTTGTTGCTGTGACTTGGGGCAAACGGTTGGTTTCTCTGTGTTCTCTCATTTCTAGAACAGTGCCAAGAGGATTCATCTCATGGGTCAGCAGAAGGCCAGAGTGAGCTGAGCAGGTAAGGGTTTTGCAAGGAACTTGACTCACAGTACTCTGTGGACAGAGGCTATGGCTTTTTTGAATTTACAAAGAGGGGCAAGGAAGAAAAACATGGTTATGTTTTCACCTGTTTAACTTCGCTGTGTCCTCCCTACCAGCCCTGTGACAAGGGCATTTCCATCCCGGTTTTGCAAGGTAAAGCAAGGCTCCCAAGGGTAATGTGACAGTTATTGCAGTTATTAGATCTCAGTCTGAGATGCAAACCCAGGCCTTCCAATCTCCAAGCCCGGGGCTTTCTCCCACTCGTGGCAGTATCACCCTACCCCGGCCCGGCCCTCAGGGTATGCCAGACATTCACACAAGACGCAGCTCTAACAAGCTAGGAGCAAAAGCCCTGATGAGGAGGCCCGTGTTAAGACCCAACTGTGGAATAAACTGGCAGGTTATTATTCAGCTTTCTGGGCACATGGGTCAAAGGGAAGGGTCTTCTAAGAGAATGGGAGAAAAGGGCAATGACATGGATTGACAGCTCTCTGGGGCAGGGTCTTTAGCTAGACCCTTGATTTACAGTGGCCTTGAGACTGATCATCACACCCCGCTTCACAGTTAAGGAAAAGGAGACTCAAAGAGGAAAACATGACGCGGACACACAGAATAGGGATGGACTGGAATTCAAATCTACCACTAGCTTGAACATGTGGCCTCTTTCCCTGGATCAGGGCTCCGCCATGTCTTCTGCGCATGCTAGGATCATCGGGAGACAGTTTTGACAACTCTGGTAGTTGACTCCACCTTCAGAGATTCTGAGTCAGGGGGTCTGTCCTAGGGGTCTGAGCCAGGCCCAGCCTGGGCACTTTCAACCTCTCACCGGTGATTGGAATGTGCAGCAGGGCAGGAGGTACAGCGTGCGGGGACACTCAAGTGTCAGCCCATTCTCAGCTGCATCAAGGCCAGCACTGAGCCTTTTCTTTCTCTTCAAACAATTTTATTTTATTTTAATTAAATGTATTTTTAACTGATATATCAAACATAAAAATTGCACGTGAACGGGGTTCCATGGGATGTCTCAACACATGTAGACGTTATGCGATGATTAAATCAGGTACACCGCAGCCTTTTTCTCTCTACCCATAGGGAATGGCTGTTCCCTGAATAGTTTGAGTTCATTCTCTTCTCTTGATGCTCACAGAAACTTCAGTGTGGATGCACAGCAATGGCCTCACGTCAAGATACGTGAGTATTGGGAAACTCTAGAGTCGGATGCAGTCACTCTTTGCCCTCCTGATGGGCCAGGAAGCTGGTTTTTTAACTATTCTTCAGTTCCTGAGAAGTCTCTGGTTCCCTGGCCTTATGTTTTAAACAGGTGTGTGACACGTTTTTATCTTTCCTTCTTCCAAAAAGAAAATAATGAATTAAGTTGTTCTTTATGATTTGTACTGGGGGAGCATCAGGGCTCCTTATTAAAAACAAAGCCCAAAACTCCCTTCCCCAACTCTGCAGAAGGCTCTTCCCACGGGGCAGCAGGCGTGCGTGTGACCAGTGTCCTCAGGCGCCTTTGCTGGGCCTCACAGTCCCTTTCTGTTCTGATCATAAACACCTCCAGCACTCGGGATAGATTACTTCAGCCAACTAACTAAGCAGAATGCCCTGCTTTCTCTCCACCATTCAGAAAGGAGCTTTCCTCGGATAAGCCAGAAGTGAAAGGGGAGAGGGAGAGTCGGGGACACACTAACAGGATTAAAGATTAGCCATGGCACATGGCTTGGGAATTGACCTTTGACCGAACGTCTTATAAATAACTCCAGCACGGCAGCTTCCCTTGTGAGAGCAGACACCAGGCCTTCAGAGGAGAGAGGGTGGCTTCAGGACCCACCCTGATGTAAAGACCGGCGAGGAGGGAAGGCCTGAAGGCAAAGCAGGAGGAGGAGCAGCAGCTCCTGAGCGCACAGAAGCGGTCAGTTCCCTGTGAATCCTCGCTCTGCAGCCAGCAGGATGGATTTGATATTTGGAAAGAATAAGAAGGAACAGCTGGAGCCCGTGAAGGCCAAAGTGACAGGTGAGCATTTTGTACCATCCACTGACTCTGCTTAGACGGACATCTGTTTTCTTTAATGTGAATTAGTTTTGGAAAGTCTGGGAGATATTCTGTAGGGGCAAAATGACCCATAATCCAGACATATTCTCTCTGATGATCTGGATGTGCTTTTACACATTGTAAGTCCATTTCCAGGGATAGAGAGAGTCCTTCTCGCTATTTCCAGGAGAGAGGTGTTGGGAATGCTCCGGTTCCTCATACGCAAGGGCATCAGGCTGCAAATGGAGCTATTCTGAATGCATGCTGTTTTGCAATGTGTGCATCCTAAACTGATTTTATAAAGCAAATAAGCATGTGCGAGCTCCTGCCCATGCACACGCCAATGTGGAGGACACTGCAGCCTGATGTGAACTGCTCTCAGGTGCCCACAGGTGTGGCTTCAGCCTGTGGACACCTGCAGATACAATAAGAGACGTAGAGAGGCCCTGTCAAGAACCATTCTTAACGGGATTTGAGTCTCATTTTTTCCCTCTGCCATTTCTCTTGCTCTCTTCTCTTGTGGGTTGCCTCTTTCCTGGGACCATCCTATCTAGACTCTGAAGGGCTGTTACTGATTCTGAGCTCTCAGGTCCCTGTAATAGCAGTCCCTCAGTTCAGAAAACAGCTGCTGGGGCAGCCTGGGCACCTGGCGCTTCTGACTCTCCACAGATGGATTGTGGATGGAAAGTTCATTGGGATTTTTTTCGACTGCAGTATTGCCTTAGAAGCCTTTCAAAAGAAAAAAATCTGCTTTTATGCCTATTTTTCATAATTACAAAGATAATATTCAATGTATGATGCTTTTCTGTGTGTGTAAGTATTAAATTATATGTATAATTTGTAAGTGAAAATTAGAACATAGAAGGAAACATTTGGGTCTATTTCCCTGAAGTTTTTATAAGACATATATATTTTATATTTGAGAAATATAAATAAACATAATATTATATTTGAAAAAATATAAAATTTTAATACACAAATAAATATTTACTATTAATTTTTTGTATATAAGAAGAGAGCCTGTGACCCTAACCTTTGTATGCTAGGATCCAGAACTTCTTGCCATGTCACTGTACCTCCCCTTATAACTCATGACCCGTGACTGCATGGAATCCTTGAAAATTTTAGAAAATAAGAATCTTAGAACCTGAGATGCTGAACAGACTCCAAAGATTCTCTAGAGCAGCAGTTTCCAAAGCAGGGTTGTGAGACTGTGTGGTCACCACCTCCTGGACATTTGGCAGCAGCACAGAATCTTGGGCTCCCCCAGCCCAACTGGACCAGATGGTGTGGGGTGGAGCCAGTGTCTGCATCTTCACAAGCCCCCTGGTGCTTCTAGTGGAAGGACCCATGCTCTAGCTCAAGCCCCGCTTCTTCACAGATGGGGAAACTGAGATGGGAGAGGACAGTGAGTTGTCCGAGGCCAGGCAGCCAGCAGAAAACAGGGCTTCTGATTCTTTGTGCAGACCTGGAGCCCAATCAGCTGGACACTGCTGGTGATAGACAACCCAAGTTTGTGCCTGTGGGGGATCCCTGCCCGGGAGGCCATGCTGAGGCTGGGCCCCTGCCCAGGAGGCCATGTTCACTAAAACAGAAAGCAGCCCTCAGGAAGTTAGGAATGCAAAGGGACCTATGTGGGGGACTGGCCGTGTCTGCCGTAGCACCCTATCTTAGACCAGTGCTCACTGTCCAACAGAATATGGTGCATGCCACGCTGGTACTTTTAAATTTTCTAGCATTCAAAAAAGTAAAAGGAAACTAGTGAAAGATAGTGTATTTAACACATATCCAAAATATTATCAGTTCCATATGAAATCATATGCAAAAATAGCAAGTGAGATATTTTTTTTTTCACACTGTTTTTGACATCCAGTGTGTGTTTTATCCTTACAGCACATCTCAGTTCTCACTGGCCATATTTACATGCTTAATCACCACATGGGGTTGCCATCCGCCATGTTGGATGGCACAGCTCTAGGATGTTCTTTCTTGTGCCTTTGTGAGGCAAACACTCTCCCTCAAGACTGCTAGGTTGCCTCCTCCAGGAAGCCCTTGCTCACTCCTGCTCTCGACCCCCCAGGGGAGGTTCTGTTCCATGCAGCACACTTTGCTGGGCCTAAAGTCTTACCTATCATAGAATATGTTGTGTGTCTCCTCTTCCGTCTCCTCCACGGACAATGAGCAACTTGAAGGCAGGGACCATGTCTATTTATCTTGGTAACTTCAGTGCTAGCAAAATACCAGGCACTTTCTAGAAGTATCTGTGGAATAAACAAGTAGGTGCAATGATCGGGGTGGGGCTTCCCCATCCCCCTTCCTCTCCCTGGCAACTCCACATTCTTTCTTCAACAGGCAGGATTCCAGCATGGCTTCAGGGGACCCTGCTTCGCAACGGGCCTGGCATGCACACGGTGGGGGAGAGCAGATACAACCACTGGTTTGACGGCTTGGCCTTACTCCACAGCTTCACCATCAGAGACGGTGAGAGTGCTGCAGCTGCCACTGCTGCGTTCTTGGCCTGAGACACAGGTTTATTCTCTTTCAGTTACAGAGGTCAGAGGTTGGAAATGGGTCTCACCTGGCTAAAATCAAGGTGTTGACAGGGTTGCGTTTCTTCTGGAGACCCTAGAGCAGAATCCATTTTCTTTCCTTCTCTAGCTTCTGGAAGCTGCCTGCATTTTGGGCTTGTGGCTCCATCGCTTTCTTAAAAGCCAGCAGCCCAGAATCTTGTAGCCCGCCACCACCTCATATCCCTTGCCCTCTCTCCACCATCACAAACTCCCTTGGGATGATGCTGGTCACCTGGATAATCCAGGATCATCTCCCATCCCCAAATCTTTCACTTAATTATACCCACAAAGTCCCTTTCACCATGTCAGGTAACAGATTTACAGGTTCCAGGGACCAGGGTGTGAACATGTTGGGGTGGGGCATTATTCTGTCCACAGCAAGCACAAGACTCTCTGGAAGGGTGTCCAGGGTTCTCCCTCAGTTCATCTTGCAAAATAAGATGCATTTTCAATAAGGTGGGCCGGGGCGCATGGAAGATTGCAGGCTTTGGATTCAGATAAACATCAAATCAAAATATGAAGCATCTTTGGATTCAGATATGCATCAAATCAAAATATGAAGCTTTGCTGAAGAGCAAAGCTGAGCATCCTTCTCACCAGGCAGGGACCTGCCAGGCCGCTTGAGCACTGAATCAAATATACCTCTGAGCAGAACCCTACCAGGACAATGACAGGTGTCTGGCTTAAGACATGCACTGTGAATCCTTGGCTATTGGCCACCAAGCTGGTTTGTCACTTTGGTGGCTCTCATGAGACAAGTTCTTAAAGAAGTCCTGGCTGGTTGCATAAGACTCTAGCATGTCACAGAGAAGGCAAGTCTGTGCCCAACTGCCCAGGCATGGTGAGACTTCAGCCCCTGCATTCCAGCACGGGTGAACTGTGGTCCCTGAGCCTCGGCTTCCTCGTTGGGAAAATCATCCTCCCCTAGACAGCTGTTGTGATGGTTAGAATTTGTAGCAATTAGAATGATCGTGAGATGTTGAGGAAGCACCTAACACTGGCCCAAATGCACATGGCAAAAGGTGGTAGAGGTCAAGTTTAAGCCCTGTGCTTTTCAAAATCAAAATCTCAAGTCCTAGCCACTGTACAGTTCTGCTCTATCCCACTCCACCAGTCACCCCCATCCCCCATCCCTCTCACTGCTGCCAGATGGCCAACATTGGCATGGCACAGCCTAGCCTCCTCCCTCCTCTCCTCTAGAACTCTCAGTGGCTCCCCACGATCTAACAGTGGGAATCTAGGTTAAGTTCACTACTATGCCTAGTTCAGAAGAGAGCACACACAGGGAGATCAGGGGTCTCTGATGTGCAGATAACACAGAGCCAGGATTTCTCAAAAGGCCTTTGTATACCTCCTTCCTCAGACTACCCTGGGATGTAAATACTGAGAGCCAGTGTCACCCAGGGCTTGAGTGAATCATGATCTCAACGGATAAGGGCAGAGCACTGGTGTTCCTAACACATTGTCCAAGTGACCGCAAACCCTTATTGGTGGACAGTAGGCTTTCCAGCCCCCGGGACCAGGTGAATGAGAAGTGCTATGAGCTGGGGCATAGCCTCTGCCAGTGTTTAGAAGCACCAGGAGATTCCCTGCAGCAGAGAAGGGCCATATGGAGCCACACAGTGGGAGAGGATTCTGAGACTGGGAAAGGAAAAGGCCGTAAAATGGCTTGTGGCCTTCAGCAGAGACCAGAAGAAGCGAATGCTTTAAAAAACAACAAAGAGGACTGGGGATACAGCTCAGTTGGTAGAGTGCTTGCCTCTCAGGCACAAGGCCCTGGGTTCAATCCCCAGCAACACAAAAAATAAAATAAAAAACAGCAAAAACTGGACAAAAGGGACAGAGGTGGGGCGTGGGGGTGGGTCTAGGTGAAGGGTGTGAAAAAACATTCCTTCCTCTACGTCTAAAATCACTTCAAAATAAAAAGGGCTTTGTGTCTAAACATTTAAGGAGGTGAGTGACTCCAGGTCTCCTCTAGCAATGACAGTTACTGATTATCCAAGAAGGAAAGTTGTCCCACCAGGGTTGAGATAATGGAAAGAGTATGTGTGTGTGTGCACATACACATGTATATGCCTCCTCTGCCCCCCAAAATATCAGGCGTGACCCAGCTGCTAAAGATCCCAGGCAGGACATGTGTGCTACGGAAGGAATGTGGCTAATTGGATGCTCCCCAGAGCAGGGGGTGGGGACACACAGAGGCCCCTTCTTTATTCTCAGCCCCAAAGTACAGGGTCAGCCTTGAGCAGTTCCAGAGACACATTGTGCCCCAGGGCCCCTGCGCTCCCTGCTCTGCTGCTGGATGTTTATAGGACATGGGTGGCCTGGACTGGGAGTTTACATTTCAAGTGAAAAGAATCCAGTCTTGTGGGCCAAGCATCCATGAGTCCCAAAGAGCCTCAGCCAATGCACTAGGGGTGGCGCACTCTGCAGAGAGTGGCCAGCACAGGCCAGGCTGGTCTAATGCAGGTCTGCTTCTAGGCAGTACACAGCTGGGGACGAGGGTGTGGCCTCCCACCTCCAGGATCTCCGGACCTGCCAGAGTTTCAGCAGCCCTCGACTCACACACTGTGTCTTGAAGCCAGAGACCTTTGCTCATCTTACTTCATGTAAACAACCAACGAGGCACAGAGAACTCTGGAATCCCCAGCTTTCACTGGAGGAAATACGCTCAGTGACAGTACCTGCCCACAGTCAGCCAGCTTGGATGGGGACAAGCCCCAGAATGAAAGCCTTGACCACTCTGTCTATAGCATCTTGGTACTGTCACTTTTTTTGAGCACCTACTATATGCTGTATAGGCCTTAGATTCTGCGAGTATAAGAAACAACATGATCCTCATGTCAGCATGGAGAAGACCGAGGCTTGCTTCTGACCAAGGGGGGGCTGGTCTATGGGTGGGGGAGTGTGGATTCCTAGCACATGGACAGCTGAGTCTCTTTCAGGGTGGGGACTTTGGCTGTTCCCACTTACTGAATCCCCACTCCTGGTCCCCTGAGGTGTTGGGACAGCCCTGTCAGTCCCAGAGCCCAGGCTCCCAACTGTTCCTCCCCAGGTCTTCCCACTGTCTCTGGAGTCCACCCCACAACTGAAACAGCCCCGTGACACTTGCTCACACAGTGGCCACCTCCAAAAGGATGTTTGACAAAAGGATAGAGGAATATCTGTCCCTTGAGGACGCACAGTTAGCCTCCTGGTCAAGAAACTCCAGTTAGACCAGAGAAGGAATTGGACAGTCTTCCCTAGTCTCCTCCAGTTTTTTTATGGATCGTGTTACTAGTACAGAGTCCGTCACTATTATTGTCATTACCTCCCTCCAGTGCATAGTGGGAGGCGTTACCACTGACGTTCAGACTCAGTCCTGGGGGATGGTCAAGAACACGACGCTGAAGGGGAAACCAAGGATGCTGTTCCAAGTCCAGGGAGCGGTTACCCTGGGGTGGGGGTTAGTGACTGAATGGCTCTCAGGAGGCCTCTAGGGCACTGCTTCTGTCCTCTTCCTGGCCAGGGTGTAGCTATGTGGGTGTGCTCAGCTTGTGCAATGTCATCAAGCTGTTCAGTCATGGAGACACATTTCTACAGGTATTCTTACCATCGAGGATCAGGCAATATAGTCAAACCTGTTGTGCTGCTGTGGTAGGATCTTGGTTAGGAGAGTCAGTTTTCAATGCCTGTTATGGGGCTTCAAATCCATGAGTGCTCCCTAGATATGTGGCTTAAGGCAGTGTATTTAACCTTTCTGTGCCTCAATCTTAAGAGCTGAGAAATAGGTCTGCAGGGCTATGAGTACCCAAGCCTTTTATATTTCCTTTGGTAAGAAATTTTTTTATTTATTTTAATTAGGTATATATGACAGCAGAAGGCATTTTGATTAATTGCACACAATTGCAGCACAACTTTTTATTTCTCCGATTGTACACAATGTAGCATCACACCATATGTGCAGTCATACATGTACCTAGGGTAATGATGTCCATCTCATTCCACCATCTTTCCTGCTCCCATACCCCCTCCCCACCCTCCCTCCCCATTGACCAATCACAGTTCCTCCATTTTCCCCATGTTCTCCCCCATTATGGATCACCATCCACTTATCAGAGAGAACATTCAGCCTTTGGTTTTAGAGGATTGGCTTACTTCATTTAGCATGATACTCTCCAACTCCATCCATTGACCTGCAAATGCCATAATTTTATTCTCTTTTAATGCTGAGTAATATTCCATTGTGTATATATACCACACTTTCTTTATCTATCTATTGAAGAGTATCTAGGTTGCTTCCACAATTTAACTATTATGAATTGAGCTGCTCTGAACATTGATGTGGCTGTGTTACTATAGCATGCTGATTTTAAGTCCTTTGGTATAGATGAGGAGTGGTATAGCTGGGTCAAATGATAGTTCCATTCCAAGTTTTCTAAGGAATCTTCATACTGCTTTCCAGAGAGGTTGCAACCGATTTGCAGTCCCACCAATAATGGATGAGTGTACTTTTCCCCCACATCCTTGCCAACATTTAATATTGCTTATATTCTTGATAATTGCCATTCTGACTAGCATGAGATAGACTTTCTGGGGTAATGATGCCTCTCCTGAGCATTCCCAGCTGGATTTGAGCTCTCTCTCCCCTCCTTTCTTCCCAAAAGGAACCTGAGAATATGTCCTGTTTCTCTACATGGAAAAAGACTTTGAAGATGTACTTAGGTTAAGGATCTTGGATGGGAGGTTTCCCTGGGTTATCTAGATGCCTAACATAACCACAGGGTCCTTATAAAGGAAGGCAGGGCTGGGCATGACGGAATATTCCTGCAATCCCAGCAGCTTGAGAGGCTGAGGCAGGAGGATCATGAGTTCAAAGCCAGTCTTAGCAATTTAGCAAGGCCCTAAGCAACTCAGTGAGACCCTGTCTCTAAATAAAATCCAGAAAAGCGTTGGAGATGTGGCTCAGTGATGAAGCACCCCTGAGTTCAATACCATGTACCAAAAAAAAAGTAAAACAGGAGGATCAGACTCAAAGATGATAGAAAGGTGTTGGAGTAAAGTGGCCATAAGCCAAGGAATTCAGGCAGCTCCAGAAGCTAGAACAAGCAAAGAACAGATTTTTCCTTCAGAGCCCACAGAAGGAATTAGCCCCATGGACACCGTGAGTTAGCTCTGAAAGACCCATTTCAGACCATATCTCTCAGAGTTGTAAGATGGTGTTTGTTGTTTTAGGTCATAAATTTTGTGACAAGTTGTTACAATAGCTATAGGAAACCCATAAGGTCTAGAATCATCTGCTGTTTTCCTGTTGGTCCTGATGAAGGGATCTGCTCCCTGCTTTTGTGCAGTGAGATAGAGCTGCTCTAGGGTCTGGATGGGTCACCCAGTCAGAACAGCTCCAACCCTCCATATACAGAGCAGAAGATTAGGTGGCCCCTGGTAGATATCAGTGTTACTCCAGGAGGCTGCAGTTGTCCACCCAGCTTTCTAAAGGCAGGACTCCCAACAGTGAGAGGGGCCCCAGGGAAATGCAGCCTTTAGGCCAGTCCTCCAAGCCTGTGCCACCTCTGGGGGTACACCAACATGGCAGAAGGAATGGTACACAGCCAGATGGTGCTGGGCCAGGCAATGGCACGTCTCTGAGCTCAGCTCCCTCGTATGGAAATGGAGCTAAGACAGACAGACTGAGCATGTCTCACTGTTGTGAGTCTCAAGTGGGCGGATTGTGTGTGAAACTGGACCCCGGGTGCTGGTGATGCCAGCACCTGCATGGAAGGAAATTATCTTGGTGAGCTGACCTCCCCCTTCCTTCATAAAGCCCCCAAAATGGAGGACAGAGATTGTAAAGCCCTATATGTGCCAACCAGGGACTAATCTGGTTCTTCTCTTTCAGGTGAGGTCCATTACAGGAGCAAATATCTGAGAAGTGACACCTACAACGCCAATATCGAGGCCAACAGGATTGTGGTGTCGGAGTTTGGAACAATGGCCTACCCGGACCCCTGCAAAAACATCTTTTCCAAGTAACTGCCCATTTAGAATCTGACTGAATTTCATGCTCTTTGATGCCCTGCATAGTCCGAACAACCAGTACTTCCCCTCTGATGGTTTTCTTTAGGGTGGATAAAAACTCCACGGGGCTGGCCTTTTGACCATAGTTGCTGATAATTCTTGATCACTGGTAGCAAGAAAGGCAGAGAGCATTTGACAAATTGTTAGGTACTCTCCCGTGCGACTGTGGAAAGAGCAGTTAGGAACCATCTGTCAAGGTTACAAATGCACATTCCCTCTGGTCAAGGGATACACTTGCTCGTGTCTGAAGTGACAAATGTACAAACAAGGTTATTCACGGCTACGTCATTTGTTATAACAAGAAACTGAAAACAACCCCAGTGCTCATCAACAGAGGAGCGGTTAAATCAATAACAGTAAAGCTGTACAAGAAAGCACCATGCTGAAGTAAAGAGGAAGGAGGACACTCTATATGGGAACATTTCCAAGACATATTGATAAGTGCTTCATTTTGTGTACAAAGGCAGAGGAAATCTAGATTAGTTTTTGCTTGCCCAGGCGTCAAGTCTGAAAGGATGCTTAAAGGAGAGAGGAGACTGGCAGGTGGAGACAAAGTGGGGGAGACTTCAGATCATCAGGTTCTGATGCATATGTAGGTATCACAGGTTCAACTGTTAAACTCTTGGCCAGAGAAGCAGGCCAGCTGTCAGGATCTTCTTTCTGATACTCTTCAGACAAAGAGGGGTCATGAAATGGCTGGGGCTACACTGGTCCAGAGATGCAAGATTGCTTTTGCTTCTCAGGAAATGGCATCGGCTGTCTGCACAGGGAAGTGCTGTGCCCACACCCATAAATGGGGCAGAGCCTGGAAGGAGCCAGCCAGAAAGGAGTGGCAGGGGTTAAGACCACAGCTGCGGAGCAGCCTCTCCTGCCACCCCTTGTCAGAAGGGGTACACGACCTGGACCTAGGATTGCCAGTTGCACCGTGAACCCCTCTGGGTTTCCTTCCTTCCTGCTTGGAGTCTGCCTTCCGATAAAAATGAATAATGAGTTCCTAACTCAACACTCACTTGTGTTCCTTTTTTAAAAAAACTAATTTCCTAGCCAAATTTGAGAAAACCAGTGTGGACAAAGCAGGAATTCACTATGTTGCTTTGACAGCCCTTACAGCATGTGTGCGATTTCTGTAGAGCTGCTCCAAGCACTTGGAAACAACCCGCCAGCTCTTGCTGGCTCTGGCACAAGAGACCTGTGGATTTTTGAGAGCTCAGTAGGGATCAGTGGGTGACCTAGGAACTCCCTGTAACTCACTGTAATATTGTCTTTGGGGAACCAGATATCTGAGTCCTCAAGATTCCTTAAGAACCCATTGAGGGCTGGGGATGTGGCTCAAGCGGTAGCATGCTCGTCTGGCATGTGTGCGGCCCGGGTTCAATCCTCAGCACCACATACCAACAAAGATGTTATGTCCGGCGAAAACTAAAAAATAAATATTAAAAAATTCTCTCTCTCTCTTCTCTTCTCTCTTCTCTCTCTCTCTCTCTCTCTCTCTCTCTCTCTCTCTAAAAAAAAAAAAAAAAAAAGAACCCATTGAGACCCAGTACTTTTTCTCCTGAAGTTGAAATTAAGCATTATAGTGATAGGAAAACTAGAATCCTCAGGGCAGAACTTTCTGGCTGGGTAGGCAGAGCCAGTGACCCTGTTGATACGCTTCTTTCCCCAGAGCATTCTCCTACTTGTCCCACACCATCCCTGACTTCACAGACAACTGCCTGATCAACATCATGAAGTGTGGAGACGACTTCTACGCAACCACAGAGACGAACTACATCAGGAAAATCGACCCATGGACACTGGAGACCCTGCAGAAGGTATCAGCAGAACTTCAGTGACCTCAGTTCCACATGCAAGGGCGGGGCATGCTTGGCGAGACCCATTGGGCTGCCAGGAGCTCATCGGAGGTCCCCCCACGTGCCATTCCATCCTGGGCTGCCCCTAGCACGCTTGGAACTAAATTCTAAGCTCCTGTGGGCAGGGATGGTGCTTTCATCTTTGGGGGTGTGTTGATTTTCCATAGTGGTTGCAACAAAGCACGTCCTGTGCCCCATGACAATGTGTCTGTCAACACAGAACACTTAAACGATGGTGGCCCCATGATTGTATTGCCTAGCGATGTTATAACCACCTTGGTCTGTCTTCGAACATGCTGTGATGTTCACACAACAACAAAATATATTGATGTTTCTTATCTCTGTCCCCAAAATAATGCCGCGGGTCCCCATCACTAAGAAATGCGTGACTATTCCACAAACTAGGGGGCTTTACTCTCAGTCATGGAGGTCAGAGGTCTGAAATCAAGGTGTTCCCACTTGGAGTTTGCTTTCTAATAACATGAGTGATGAGGTCCTAACTCAACCTTGGTTTGTTTTCCTTTTATAAAAATGAATTTCCTGGACAGGCTTTCTATGAGGGGGTATAGGGTGGGATTCTTCCCTGTCTCTTCCAGCAATTGCTGCCAGCAATTCTTGGTGCTCCTTAGCTTGTAGGCAGGTTGCTCCAGTCTCCTCCTCCATCACCACACAGCCATCTCCTTAAGTTTTTTGAGTCCAAATTTCTCACCTTGCATAAACTCCCAAGCCATCAGATTTAGGGCCCACTCTAATGCAGTATGAGCTCATTTTAATTACTATAAAGACCCTATTGCCCAATGAGGTCACGTTGATAAGTACCAGGGTTCAGGACTGCAGTGTCTTATTGGAAGACACAATTCAACCCACACTTCTTGGCACCTAGGGAGCTTGATGACGTTGGAATGGCTGTTGGAGTGCCAGGATTCCTGGCAGCCCTACCCGTATTGACCTGCAGAGGGAGGCCTTGGGCAGAGAGCAAGGGCATAAAAATAAATGTCCTAGCGGATGCCTTTCCTGGGCAGAATCAATCCAACATTTTTGTGAAAATCAATAGACCCGGGTTTCATTTTCCTCAGCTGGCCGTTCAAAGCCCCGGTGTCTTCACAAGGCGTTTTAACGACCTGTTAAAGGGAGTGCTTTTCTTAGCTGGGGAATTATGTCCCGCTCCTTTTAAGCTAGGTGGCGGAGGTCCAACTGATGCCTGTTTTCCACAAAAGAGGAAATAACGGGAAAGGACAGGGCCCTCCCTGACTCTGGGCTGGAGGGTGCGCTGTTCTTGGGGAGTCATGGTTCTGCAGCTGTGGCCTGTGCAGAGCAGGGGTTGTTGTTCAGCCTGTGAGTGGAGCTTCACTTTGACTAAAGGGCTGTGTGCCCTCTCTATCCCCAGAACAATGGCACGAGACAGGCCCGGAGCCCTGTGTTCTGTGGAAGGCAAAAGGGGTGAATCTAAATGAGTTAACAGAGCAGTGGCCAGGATTAGCTGGAAGGCTGTAGTCTCTCTGCCAAAGTCTTTGCTCAAGCCTCCCACGGTGAGACAGCCTGTCTGCATGCTGAGGGCCCTGGCGGGGACAGGCCGCAGGGGGGAATCACGCCACAGAAGTCACACAGGCTCACCAACTCTCCTCTACCCCTTTGCAGTAGGAGCCCCTCCCAACACAGGGTTACATCAGATCCAAGGGTCCACACCCACTCAGGTAATTCTCTTAATTTCCAATCTGGAGATGTGCAAAAATCCCCCTCATCTCTCTGAACATAGAATCAGTCAGGTGTTCAAGACATTTCAACCTCTCCCCATTAAAAACCTTGAGGCTGTCTTATTTTGCAGGTTGATTATCGTAAATATGTGGCTATAAACCTGGCAACGTCACATCCTCATTATGATGGGGCTGGAGATGTTCTCAACATGGGCACATCCATTGTGGACAAGGGGAAGACAAAATATGTGATATTTAAGATCCCTGCCACAGTGCCAGGTAGGTCCTTCTGGGGCACGTAATGAAGCCCACCTGGCCAAGGGCAGCTCCTGCTGAGGAGTAGTGGGTTTTATTTACAACCCAGCACTTGATGATACTTTCCCCATCAAGTAGGCGTTCAGATGACCATAAACTCAAATTCCTCCTTTAAAAGAAAAGAGTAGTTTCTGGAATTCTTTTTGGAAGAAAGGAATCCTCTCACTATTCTAACCTCCTTCATCAATTCATCATTTCATCCACCCACCCACCACCCATCCATTACTTTGTCCTATTTCAACCTTTTCTCTAAGCTCCACTATTTTATTAGTTTATCCATCCATCCATCCGTCTGTCCATCCATCCATCCATCCATCCATGTTTTAAGTCTTTTGACAATCTTCGCATGGCCAGGGTTCACCCCCAGCTCTGCAGCCAGGTTCCCAGGATTATTCAGGGAGCTCAGCTCTGCTGGGATTTACTCCAAATCCCCACCCTGTTCTCTGGGCCTCCTGGACCTTCTCCACTTAGGGCTGGGATCCTGGAGCAAAGCCCAGGCCAACGGGAATTGCATGTTCCTGAGGGGGAAGAGGGTGAGGTTTCTGGCCTGTGTTTGTCCAGGACCCTCCTAGGAACCACACCCAGGAGACTGGGCCTTATGAGGGCTGCCATGCAGAACTCGAGGCAGTGTGGGACTCTGAGGGTGCTTGACCTGACCTTCTGGTTTAGGAAACTAGTTTACATATGTGATCCTGATGGTCCCTGCCCCCACAGTCCTGTAGAAACTTCTGAGAGAATTGCCAGGCTGTGCTGGGAGATGTGATTCCCTCAGGTCAGAAGGTACAATGAGTATTCTTGAAGCAAAAATCTCATTAATTATCTCATTCAAGGAATATAAGGTCCAGTCAGAATCCTAGACTGCCAGAGGAGGGGGTATCTAGGCATCTGTTGCCACCTCATATTACCCAGGAGGACAGTGAGGCTCGGGGATCAGGTGACACCCTGGGGCCTGCAGCTTACAGGAACACAGACACCACAAGAGCAGCCACCCTCTGCTCCAAGCTGGGACTGGCCTGCGGAGTGGTCCCCATCTGTGCCGCCCGGGCCAGGAGCTTGTCATCTCAGTTTGCATTGTGCTTCATTTGTTTTGTGAAGAAAAGGACCATCCCACAGCCCCACAACTGTTTACAGCCAGCTGTTTACAGCGTGCACAGGTGGCCACAGAGAGGTGGGGACCTTTGCAGGTAACTCATTATGAACCAGCCTGGGGCCTGGGTGGGGAGGCCTTTTGGCCAGGGGTGACTCATCCTTTCAGAGGAATAAGAAAACCAAACACTGATCACCTCTGGTGTCAGGTGTGCCAGGTGAGGCACCGGAACCCCAGTCAGGACAAAAGGTCAGCTTGTCCCTCACCACTGTGTTGTCTCATCCTGGTCTCTGCCTTCACTGAGGCTATGCGACCTGATGATAGAGAAGGAAGCCAAGGCTAAGGGGCCATGTTTTCTCGCTGAACCCTGTGGCTCTGACCACAGTGGTAGACAATGTCACCAAGTCTCAGTCTCTCAGCTTTGTAGTGGGCATCCGACAGTCTGGCTTGATTGTCACAGTATATGTAAAAGCCCCTCATCACAAGTCGGTCCCTTCCCAGGGTCTTGTGATAGGCAGTGCAGGAGAAAGTTGTGGAAGCCTTAGGAAATACATGCCAAATGATGGCACCCAGCAAAATACCAGAGCTTCAGCCCAGAAAGCCCCTGTCTCTTGGGAGCCTGATGGAAACGCAGACTCAGGCCCCAGCCCGCACGCTGAGTTAAACTTCACATATTATCATGATCCCCAGATGATTCACATGAGCGCTAAAGTTTGAAAAGCACTGCTCTGCAGCAGCTGACTTTTTCTGTAAAGGGGCCAAGTAGTAAATATTTAAGGCTTTGAGGACCATATGGCGCGGGCCACTGTAGCTGAAAGCAAAGGCAGTCACAGACCATGCACAAAGGCGTGGGGGAGTGGGGCCGAGGGAGTGGGACCACAGTCCAGATGAGACTGTGCCAAAGCAGGCAAGGCTCGGGTGAGCCCCTGGCTGTGATGCCGAGCCCTGGCCTCGAGGCCTCCCTTGGTGGACCAGAGGCTTTCATACCCGAGAACCTGAGCTCATCGTCACGGGGGGCCTGAGTGGGATGCTCTCAGGCCCTATGCCTGGTCTCCTTAGCAGCCATCAGTCTGTGGGTGACAGTTGTGTGGTGGTCCTGTCCTGGGCTGGCTCCTGTGTGACTCCAGGTCTGCTTTCCTGCAGAGGCCAAGAGGAAGGGGAAGAGCCCGCTGAGGCACACGGAGGTGTTCTGCTCCATCCCCTCCCGTTCGCTCCTCTCCCCCAGCTATTACCACAGCTTTGGAATCAGCGAGAACTACCTCGTGTTTCTGGAGCAGCCGTTCAGGTTGGACATTCTCAAGATGGCAACGGCATACGTGCGGGGAGTCAGCTGGGCTTCCTGCATGGCTTTCCACAGGGAGGACAAGGTGAGGCCTGGCTGGGATGTCGCTGCCTGCCGCCGGGGCAGACTGGGAGGGAGCCTGACTGGCAGGAGGGTCAGGGAAGGAGACTGCGTGGAGGGAGGGAGAAGAGCAGCTTCCTTGCAGACTCCAGAAGGAGCCTTAACCTGCCAGAGTTCTAAAGCCGATGGTCCTTTAGAGTAGCCCTGAATGAGGGCAAGAGGCCTGGGCCTTCTACCCCCACTTCAGTAAGTCACTGGAGACAGACTGACCTCAGGCAACCAAGGCCACCAACCCAGTCCCCACATGCCCAGCTGCAAAGGGACCAAGAGCTCATCCTGAGGGAGAGTTGGGCCCCTCACAGCCTCCACCACCCAAGAACACGGCTCCTCTGGCATCCCTGCCATCACCTTGTGTTGCTCGCAGTGATGGAGGGATCCCCCGCGTGCTTCAGGAGAAACATCTGTAGTCCAGGTGTGCCTGAGTGCTCCAGCAGGTGTGTCTGCGTGGTGATGTGTGCACGTATGTGTTTGTGTTTGTTTTCGGTTATTACTTTACTTTTGAAAAATATCAAGTAATTCTCAGTGTTATTGAGTCGACTAATACATGACTTTAGAGCCACATGTTCAGTCCCCTACCTCCCAGCCTTCTGTCCCAGTAGCCAGCAGTTTTACATGTACATACACATACTGTGGCTGGCCACCTCCTTAGGGCCTGTCCTCTCCCTTCTCAGCGCTGAGGTTCTTGTGGGAGTAAAGTTGTAGCTGAGGTTCCTCCTCTGCTCAGAACCTTCTAGTGATTTTCCATCTTCCTTGGAATAAGATCCTGGAATCCCCACACACCCCGATTCCAAGCCCTCACTCCCTGCTCTGTCCTGGTGTCCTCCTGACTCTCCAGGCTCTTGAACCAGCCAGACACGTTCCTGTTTCAGGGCCTTTGCATCGTCTTCCTCTCATGGAATGGGCTGCTCCCCCACCTGCACCTGGCTGCCCCCTGCCCTTCACCCAGGTGGTGGCTCGACACCCCAATCTCTGGGCCTTCCTCTCTGAGCCCATCTGAGTAGACCCTGCCCGGGGCTTTCTCCACCTCCACCCTGCTATCTTTATTTCAGGAGCGCCCATCACCTTGACATGTTGTAGATTTGGTATTTATTGTGGGCTTCACCCCACTAGCATGGGAGCTCTGGGAAAGGAGTTTGGGATTATTGTGTCTCTCTAGTTCCTGAAGAAGCCCCTGATGCCTAGTGGCCCCTCCACAAATATTTGCAGCTTAAATAAGAAGGACCAGAAGTCCACTGAAGCTGTGCGTGTCCTGTAGCAATCTCCTAGGCAGCCCCTGGGAGCTCCTGCCAACAGGACCTTGGGAGTCCTCTCTGTCTCTAACCTGAACCTCTCGGGAATCCCTGACCCTCAGAAAGTCTCAGGGGGATTCCACATGTCAGAACCCACATGTCAGAGCAGACCGCCCTGGGGAAAGCTCTGGAATGAGTTCAGAAGAGAATTTTCTTTTTTCCTTTTTTACAACACTGGGAATTGAAACCAAGGGTGCTGTGCCACTAAGCTGAGCTATATCCCCAGACCTTTTTATTTAATTTTGAGACAGGATTGTGGCTGGCCTCAAACTTGTGTTCCTCTTGCCTCAACCTCCCTAGTAGCCTGGATTGTAGATATGTGCCACCACGCCCAACTTTAAAAGAGAATTTCCCGCAAGATCCCAGTGGTTGGCTCAGGAATTGCAGTCATGAGAGAGAAAAAGCCTAAAATCACCACCACTATCCTCACCTCCCCTACTCAGCCCACTACCACCTCAATCAGAGCCTCCCTCCCTTGCAGCCCTCCTAACACCTGAAGCTTGGTTCTGGGGAAAGAGAGAAGGACCAGAGTGAGCCTCCCTTCCTCTCAGGAGGAGGTGGTTAGCCCAGACCTGCCAAAAGAAAAAAATGGCCACAGATATGGTTGATTACCACCCGGAGTGCGGTCAGCCAGTAGCGCCCAGGGAGGTGTCCCTGAGCACCTGTGAGCGGGTGCAGCCCCTAGGCTGGAGCTGGCACTGGGTCCGCTTCACTGCGGCCCCCGGGACAGGTGGGGAACAGGCAAAGGTGGGAAGTGGGCCCTGCAGTACCAGCCAGGAGAGGGGACCCATAGGACGGGGGACTTGGGATCTTAGGGACTACAGCTTCTGATGGAGCCTGACACCTGGCAGGTCCTCCCCAATGTGGTCACTGTCCACTGGAGTTCGTCTGTGGAATGCGGGGCAGTGCACCCTCGGGAGCCTCCCCAGACATTGCCCAGAGGCCCTGGCAGCAGGGCATCCCTCCTTCCATCTTAGATGGGGCCACAGAAACCAACAAGGCACAGCTCTGCCCATTGAGTGCTTCTACCTATCGGGTACTTCTGAGAAGACGCAGAGCTCAGGAGGGGGAATGCTCCAGATCATGAGCTAGTGCCAGGTAGGGCCAGGTGTTGTCAGTCCCCGGACTCCACCATGCCAGGCTTCAGAGGGAGAGCTGACCACCAGGTGGGCATCTTCTTCCAGACTTACATTCACGTCATTGACCAGAGGACCAGAAAGCCTGTGCCCACCAAGTTTTACACAGATGCCATGGTGGTGTTTCACCATGTCAACGCCTACGAGGAAGGTGACTGCATCCTGTTTGATGTCATCGCCTATGAGGACAACAGCCTCTACCAGCTCTTCTACCTGGCCAACCTCAACAAGGACTTCGAAGAGAACTGCAGGCTCACCTCGGTCCCCACCCTCCGGAGGTTTGCTGTGCCCCTCCATGTGGATAAGGTATGGTGCTGGGGAGCAGCTGTTTCTTCCTAGAGAGACCCAAACCCAATAAGAAGTTACTTTGGCACTTATTTGATTGACATTGAAATTCAAAATGAACTGTTAAGAAAAAATGATGCTTTCCTTGTTTTGATCATTATGGACATATTTGTACTGTCTGCCCCACCTACACACACACGTGCAAACATAAGATGCACATGTGCATATCTCTCTCAATTTTAATCAGATTATACATAACTCTAACAGCTTCATTGAGATTTAATTCACATATCACAAAATTGGCCCATTTAAAGTGTTCTGTTCATTCTTCTTTGATATAGTCATGGAGTTATGCATTCATCATCATTATCCATTCTAGAACATCTTCATCACCCCAGAAAAGAAATCCCACACGCCTTAGCCATCACCTCCTGGTCCCCCTCCCCTCCCCCCAGTCCCAGGCAGCCACTAGCCTACTGTCCATCTCAAAGGACTTGCCTTCCTGACTTTTCATGTCAATGGAACCACATGGCAAGCAGCCTCTCTGACTGGCTTCTCCCAGGTAGCATGCTTTCAAAGTCTTTCCACGCTGTGGCATCTGGACACTTGTACCCTCTTAGAGGCTGAATATGTGAATACTAATTCACACGCTCCTTTCTTCACTTATTAATATATTTAAACATCTCTCCCTGACATTAAATATCCCTTGACAGCATCATTTTTAATTTTTACCTAATAGTCTCTGCCCAGGGTTCATTACCACTGGCTGTCCAACAGTCTTGTTCTGACTTCAGTAGTCATCCTCCATTAGGGTGGCACTGTGGTGGCTCTGGGCGCAAGGAGGCGACAGCACGGTTTCTGGCTCCAGCACTGTTTTCATGACTTAGTGAATGTAAATGAAGCCAAATCCAATTACATTTTGATGGCTCACATTTACTAAATGCACACCAGGTGCCAGGTACTTTGCTAAGCACTCTATTTCCCTTACATCAGTTAATGATGAGGGCGACCCATGGGAGAAGTCCCCAGCAGCCTCATCTTACAGATGAAAAAGCAGAGGCTCTGAGGTGAAGGAATGTGCCCAAGGTCCAAATAGCCCACCTAAGATCAGAGCCTACTCCAGCCTATCTCCAAACCACATTTGCAGCTGCGAGGTGGTAGTGACTGCTGTTCTCCATAGCAGAGCTCACTCCTGGAAGGAGCCCTGGACAGTCACCCGACCCCTCTTAGGGCTCTGCAGGCCTAGGAACATTCATTCCTCCAGTACCCAGGGAGCCTTCCCGGCCTCACTGCAGGCTCCACGGGGCAGGGGTTCAGCCTACTCCCACACAGCGAGCAGGGAGCCAGGAGCCACGCCAGGATTACTCAGTCTTCAGAGCAGGGGGTCTTGCCCGCCACTCTGGCCTTGCCCCACCTGTGGTCATTTGTGTACCTCTGCCATGGTTTCACCATGTCTGATAGAGCCCCTATTTAACAATTTTGAAATTGTTTGTTTTAACCAACTCTTAACTGGTGTGGAAGGAAGCATCCCTAACGACACAGAGCCAAAGGCTGGCACTAAGACAAAGATGTGAAGCAGAGGTCTGAACCGCAGGGGGACTGCTGCCCACCAAGGTCTGACCTCCTGAAAAGAAGCTGGAGGGGCTGGGGGCGCAGCTCAGAGGCACTGCGTTCCATCACCAGTGCCACATTTAAATGAGAAAGAAGAAGTTGCAGGCATTGTGGCATCTGAGACTCTGAGGGACCCGTCAGAAAAGTATTGCCTGCCTCCCTCCCTCCCTGCGCGCTCAGGGCTATTGACCCATCGGTCATAGCCCATGACTGGGAGATGCCGCAGTGCAGCTCAGCAGCCTGTCTCCCACTTCCAGGAAGAATGGGGGTGTCACAAACCACACAGGGGTGACTCACAAGGCCACTCTCAGCCCAGGATGATGATGCAGGAAGAGGAGTGCGCTTCCTCCTACTGCCCACACCGAGGGTTTTATAACCTTTTATCATGCCCTGGAAATGGTTCCCTTCCCCAGGACCATGCTTAGAAGGGAAACAGGTATGTTTATAAAAGACACTGGGTAGCCATCTGGTGCTTTGAAATTAGCAAAGAAGAGCAAGCCCTGGGATGGGTAGCTCTGGTCACGCTGTTTAATTGCTATTTATTGTCCTTTAAAAATGTATCCTCTACATTCAAGTCACTCTGCTGCTGCATATGGAAATGGGAGAGTGAAGCAGGTGGACATAGCCGCACATGCGCACATCCGGCAGCTCTGGCCCCACCCTGTCCATAGTCTTATCAGAGAGGTGACCCTAGGAGTGCAGTCCTCTCTCAGATGTCCTTCTGCTCTGGGACCTTGGCCCATTATTGTTCCCTCTGCCTGCCACACTGATCTGTCCCATCTCCCTGGCTGCATGTTAGAATCTGCTGAAAAGCTTGACCAGCCCACGTCCACACCACTACAGCAGAACCTCCAGGGGACCCAGGCCTGGCTGGGCTCAGCACCCAGGGATTCCAATGTGCAGCCAGGAGAGAGAAACTCTGGGCCTGGTGGATTCCCCATCCTTCAGGCCTCAGGTCATCTCCGCCCTCAGGTGCAGGCACACCCCCGGCCCTAGAGCTCGACATTTACCTCCAGCATGAGGAACTTGCTCAGTCCCCTCTCCCCACTGAAGCACAGGCTCCAAGAGGGCAGGGACTCTGTCTTGTTGACCGTGTCCCCGAGCTGAGAGGGTACTCACTCTTCAGTATCGGGAAGGAATGAATGAGGAGTGAATGAATGAAAATGTGAACCAAGGTCTCCAAATGAAAAATGATTTCCACATAGAATGGGCGACAGGGCACTGTACTTAGAGGTCTAGGACCACCCTACTGCCCTGGATTCTCTTGCACTTGAGCCAGCGAAGGTCAAAAGAAGGTGGGGCCATTAGGGCCTCTGGGCATCACCCATTCCCCCCCCCAGCCCCCCCCAGCCTGTCTATGTAGGGCATCAGGTGTCTAGGGCAGGGCTTGGCAGAGAGGAGGAGTGGCAGGGAGGGCCATGGGCATGTACAGACAACAGGGGCCGCAGCCCTGCCCTTGTCCTAAAGGGCATCGTGTGCTCCAGGAGGTGAGTTCAGAGCATTTATCATCCACACACAAGAGGCTGTCATTGGAGGAGGCACTTTGGACCCAGAAGTAGCAGCTTCTATTCCTAGACCAGGAGACTTGGGTTTTTATCTCCAAATGCAAAAATGAAGACAGATATAAGAGAAGGTGTGCTGTTGAGAGCATGCTGCACTTGAGGCCTATTAAATGCCCTTTGTGCTCTTAGACCCTGGCAAAGGGGGCCATGTTCTGGCCTTCTGTCTCTAGCAGGGCCCCTTCTCCACAGGGTGAGGTGTACCCAGGGCACAAGGGGTTGTACCCACCAAGAAGGACATCTCCCCACCCTTACCTCATCCAGGCTCTGGATGCCTGGAATCCTAAACCTGCTTCAGTACCTGCCCCTGTCCCCCTAAGAGTGGACTGTGCCATTGGGGTACCCACCTGGGCCCACAAGGTGGCATGGCTGGCCAGGGCATCCAGGCAGTTAGGGCAGAGCCAGGCCTGGCTGTCTCTGTTCCATCTCATCCAGCTCAGAGCTGCAAGGGGCCCTAGATTTCTAAAGTCAAGCTCCTTCCAGAGCAGCACTGTGCACTGGGACCTGCATCACAGCCGGAACATTCTCCCTGCCCTGTAACGGGGCTACTGGCCATGAGTTCTGTAGAGCACTTGACAGAGCACATCAGAATGTTTAATTTTACTTCACTATTTTTTTAAAAATTTTTTTAGTTGCAGATGGACACAATACCTTTATTATTTTTATGTGGTGCTGAGGATCGAACCCAGAGCCTCACACGTGCTAGGCAAGCGCTCTACCACTGAGAATCCTACTCAGCCCCTACTTCACTGTTTTTAAAATTTGATTTAAATAGCCACATTTGGCTGATGGTTGCTGCCCTGGACATAGCAGTTAGTTCCACAATGTTAAGGTCCATGTGTCCAGGTAGGAGAGAGAGGATATTTTGCTCAATTTGCTTGATGGTTAGGGTCTGTGATCCTCTGCTCATTCTCTCGCTCTGGGTCTTGCACACTTTAGGAATTGTGAAGTGCTGTGCTAATACACATCACACCCTAGTAGTTGTGGCTTCTCCCTGTGTCTACAGATGAGAGTGAAAGTAGCTTGCCCAAAATCGATGAATCAGCCATGGGATTTGTGTTGGGATCTGAATGCTTGTCTGTCTGGCTCCAGGTCACTAACTACAATGTGTCTGACGCTGGACTAGAGGTTTCAACAGCTATGATTCCATGCTAAACATGATCCTCAGAGGCAGAAGGAAGCAACTCTGCTTACTCTCAACAGTCCTTCTGACAGAGGAGGAAGCAGGCCCAGCGAGGTTGAGGTTGGGCTCAATCCACATAGAAGGTTGTAAAGTGAGATTTCACACTGAAACTGGTATGTGGAGGATTCCTGAGATGACTGATTCTCCTGGCAGTTCCCTCAAATTGAGGGACTTTAAAGTAGGCCTCCAGGATTTTGTTGAACTCTGGCTGGAAAGTGATTTCTTTCCAAAGCTGAGCATATTGTAGCCGAAAGCAGCCGAGTCATGTTCGTTATTGCTGTGTGTGGAAAAATTCAGTTTATTCCTCAACCAGTCTGACCAGTTTCAGGCTGGAGTTATAAGATGTCTCTGTAGACCGACTCCCTGAGAATCAAGGCTGGGACATGCCCAGGGGCCTGTGGCTGTCACGTGTCCAGCAAGGCACCAGGCAGGCCTCCTACTGGCTCCCGGTGCTCACAGGTGAGGGAGGCGCTTAGAGTTTCTGTTTATTGCCAGTGTGCCAGGCACTGGGCTACTCTGTTCACGCTGTTTGTCTCATTGAATTCTTACAGCCAGCCTGGGAAGCAAGTGTTTCACCGCTTGAGAGTTGAAGGAAAAGCTTGAGTTATGCATTTACTCCTTCCAGCAATTACTTCCTGTGCACTGACTGTGTGCCATGCAGTAGGCAAAGTCTGGTCCTTACCTTTATGGAGAAGAGAAGCGTAAGAAGGAAACAGCTATGTATAATATGTCAAAATACATCCTACCATCATGTATATCTAAAAACTAACAACAAAAAAAATTAAAGAAAAAGAAACAGCTCCATAATAGAGAAACCACTGCTTAGAACAAATGTCTCAGAGACATTGAAGATTCAGATTCAGACTGAGTTATTAGGGGACATTTGAGCTGAGACTTGCGGGATGAGTACTGGCCAGTCTCAGGACCTTTGCTCTTGCTTTGCCCACTGTTACAATGCTCTTGCTTCCAAGAAGAAGAATCACAGTGCAAAAGCCTGGGCCCAAAATTCTGCTTCTGCCTGTGTGGCATTGGACAATTCCGCTTTTTCCTCTTCTGTAGATTGACGAGTTAATCTAGACAGATCTCTCAGCACTCCTGCAGTCCAACTACCAGGATGCAGTGAACTTTTCCTCCTTCTCAGCAAAACGTAGGTTGGTTCTCATTATAAAAAGTGATTTTGGAAAATTGGTACATGGAGAAAAGTTTAAATGAGAAGTCAGCCAAAATAAGGATCTGTGATTTTGTTTCTCAGTCTTCCAGTGCGTAATCTGTACTCACCCCCAGGAGTAGTGGTAGGAGTTGTTATTATAATGGTAATAATAATAATCATATTGTGGTGCCCCACTACCTATGGTTTTGCTTTATATAGTTTCAGTTACCTATGATCAATTGTGATCTAAAAATATGAAATGGAAACTCCCAAATATACAATTCATAAGTTTTAAATTGCACGCTGTTCTCAGCATTATAAAACTTTAAGCCCTCCTGCTGTGTCCTATCCAGGACATGAGTCACCTGTGTATCCATACTGTATATACTACCTGCCTGTTAATCCTTTCATATCTGCCCCAGTTATCAGATCAACTATGCTATACACAGGACTCAGTACTATCTGCAGTAAGCACTCACTGGGGGGCTTGTATTCCCTAGGGACAATGGGGACAACTATCACAACAAAGATGTCATCATCAACAAAACAGTTAGCATTTATCTAGCTCTTAAGTTAATCAGGCATTCTTGTAGACCATTTATGAGGATGATCTCGTTTAATCTTCACAATAACTCAAAACTATTATCATCCTCACTATACACAAGGAAGCAGAATTGTGGAGAAGCTAACTAACCTGCTTAAGACCCCATGGTTAGGAAGTGGGGCAAACAGGGAACATTAGGTGTTCAGAAAGTATTTATTCATGTTAAGTCCTTCTCCTGGGTTAATGGTGACAGAAAGTTACTGAACAGAGCAGTCTGATCATAACCCAAGAGTAAGGATTGGCCTTGAGAGTTGTTTTCCTCCCAAATAATTATATCACATTTGTTTTCATTTCAGCAATGATACATTTTCACAGGTCAAAGTACTGGCAATTCAGAGAAGCACAGAGAAAGAAAGGAAGGTCCCCATAACCCACCACTCACTGTATTGTCAATATTTGGTTTCTCTCCCAGTCTCTTTACAGTAATTTTGTGTAAATGGTTGAACTCAGGCTCCATATGCAATTTAGTCCAGAACTTTCACCTGGTGCTGTACAATAAGCATTTCTCATATTATTGTATGATCTTTATAACACCTTTTAATGACTGATGCACTCTTTTACAGATGAATCATCCAGTATTTATAAAGTGAGAATTTACTCTTATAAGCATATTAATTTTCCCTGGGAGGGATAAAGCAGCCCAGAGTGGGAGAAAAGAGCCCTAGGTTTCAGTGCCTGGTTCTACCACCTACTGGCTGAGTGACCTTGGAGGAGCCACTTCAAGCTGCTAATCCTCATTTTTAAATTGAGAATAGTATCACAACAATAAAATACCTGCTTCCTACAGTTAATGTGAGACCAAGCCGGTCGATTTATGCTAAAGCATTTTTAAAGTGTACCCAGTGAGAGAAAGATTTGCTCTGAATAAAACGTCATCCTGTTTTGTTTTGAAAAATGATTCTTTTCAGAATGCGGAAGTAGGCTCAAATTTAATCAAGGTGGCATCTACGACAGCAACGGCCCTGAAGGAGAAAGATGACCAAGTCTACTGCCAGCCAGAAGCGCTTTACGAAGGTAACAGGCGCCCTCCTTACCTGTATCTGGGGGCTGGGCAGGGGTATCAGGCTCAGTGTCTGGAGACTCTCCTGGCAACACTTGAATTTGCCTGACTGCCTAAGAATCTGCTTCTGTAAATGGCCTTCTGCAGACCCTTGAACCTGCTCTGTGAGGGACTTTTGCTTCTTGGAACATTAAGAAATGAAGATGTAAATCTTAGACCCAGGCCTGCTTTGGGGCCAGCCGTGGGCAGCTTATTAAGTATGAGAGCGGCCATCCTTCTCATGCTCACCTTGGCCTGTCCCTTGGAAGTGTCACAGTTGCTCATCTGGGGGTTGGACGGATATCTCCTTCCCATCCCAGTGGTCCATTGTCCTTAGTCCCTGCTGAGCCTGCAGGAGCCACGATGGCCTTGGGTCCTTTGAGGAGGCCTTCGGGGGTGAGTGGGTCGCCTTGGCAGCCCCTATTCCTGGACCTTACCTCCTCACCAGCAGTTGGCTCCAACACCTGGAGTATGTCACAAGAGAATACTTTCCCTTCAGCATTCAGACTTAGAAATTCAGCTTGACCCATGGGAATACCTAAAGATATACACATCTGCATGGAATTTTTTGGATTATTAAAGCAACAGACATAATGAAATTTTCACATAAAGAATCTACAATATAAAATATAAATTACAAGACAGTTCTAACCCCAGCAGTACTTTTAAACTTTTTCTCTTCATTTGTAACATTATTAAGATGATTCTATAACCAGCCTTTAATTTTGTGATATGGATACTTGCCCATGTCATTAAAATCTTCTGTAAACATCATTTTTACATATTATGATAATAGAATTCATCAGATATTTTTTGTATTGCCCATTGAAACTTCTTACTGTGCTTCCAAAATTTATCTTCACACCCCCACATGTGTGTGTGCATACATACACACAAGTACTTTTTAAAAATATTTTTTTTATTAGTTGTTGATGGACCTTTATTTATTTATATGTGGTGCTGAGAATCAAACCCAGTGTCTCACACATGCTAGGCAAGCACTTTGAGCCACAACCCCAGCCCCTATATACACACAAGTACTTTTTTTAAAAGAGTTTTAAAAATTTGCAGTAGCCTCTGATTTTAATCATGCAATTCTCTTTGATTTCTATCTTGGATAATTAAAGATGCTTACACACTGAAACCCTGGTCTATGATACCTTACTCCTGAAACTTCTAATAGAGCCAGGGTCATTATCAGAGGTTCCCTCCCCTGCATTTGGCTGCCTTTGATCCAATCTGGAGTCTGAATCAAGGTTGGGAATCCTGCTTGGGAACTTTTTCTGTGGAAAGGAGACCCAGCCTGGAAGGAAGGGTGGATGTTCCCCACCCAGGTGACAGGGGCTTACTGTTGCCTCCTTTCTCTCCAGGCTTAGAGCTCCCTCGGATCAATTATGCTCACAACGGAAAGCAATACCGCTATGTCTTTGCTGCCGAGGTTCAGTGGAGCCCAATCCCAACCAAGGTACTAACCCCTGTGTGGCTGCAGAGTGGTTTTCTAGAATGATCTCATCTGTCTGCAAAGCTGAATTCAAGGTTTTGGAGACTGTGTGGATGTTGATCAGGAAAGGAGATCAGTTCGGGAAGATAAATCCAAAGTAATGATGAACCATCCAAGAGCAAGCCATACCTCGTGGGCTGCAGCTCAAGAAGCCCTGGTTGGAGCTCAGGCAGTGACTTGAGTCCACATGTATTTATCGAGCACCAACTATGTGCTGCCATGTGGTAGGCATTGAGGACAAGGAAGTCAGCAGGGGTGTCCCTAGCCCTCAGGAACTAGCTCACCCTCTAGAGCAGAGAGGGTAAATGACTAGAATTTGGAGGATTTATTTCGTTTTTTAAATTAGTGTTTGTCAATCTTATGTCTGGGCACAAAGTGATACACAGGCTTCACTTTTCTTTGACATCTTCAATTATTAATAATTTTGTGTTTTAAAATAATGCAAAAATATACAAAGCCAAAAATTAAAGTTCCCAAACACACATACAGACACCCTAAGCAACTCCCCACTAATCCTACACCCTAAAGGAATAGGCCTATGAGAACTTAAGAGAGGCCCAGGAACTTTTTTCTTTTTTTGCACGATACTGCATTGAACCCAGGATCTTGTGCATGCTGGGCAAGCGCTGTACCACTGAGCTATCCCTCTGCCCAGGGTCTTTCATCTTTATTTATTTATTTATTTATTTATTTATTTATTTATTTTTTAAAGAGAGAGAGAGTTTTTTTTTTTAGTATTTATTTTTCAGTTTTTGGTGGACACAACATCTTTGTTTGTATGTGGTGCTGAGGATTGAACCCAGGCCGCACGCATGCCAGGCGAGCGCGCTACCACTTGAGCCACATCCCCAGCCCAGTCTTTCATCTTTAAAGCAAGAAGGAATCATGTTATATTCTTGCTTTGGCATTGAACACATTAGTTTATTTAACATATAAAATTGCAATGTAGTACCAAATACCAGATCAATTCAGGAGTTTTCTGAGAATTCCTTGTCACTGTTGGCCACGTTGTAGCTGGGGGACCTGTGTTTGAAGCCAGAGGAGGAATTTCAGTTCTTTCCTTTTCGTTGCTATGCTGACCAGAGGCAGATGTCATTTGGAGGTGATGTCAAAGTCTAGATGTGAGGGCTTAATCTCCCCCCGTGGGCCTCCGTACCTACTTGTTCCCAGGAAATCAGCATGTCCTTGAACAGGTAACTCACATGTTCCCCTCTTTGGATGTACAGATTCTAAAATATGACATTCTTACCAAGTCGACCTTAAAATGGGGCGAGGAATGTTGCTGGCCTGCAGAACCCCTGTTTGTGCCTGCTCCAGGTGCCAAGGACGAGGATGATGGTAAGACTGACTGCTGCATGCTGCAGCAATCACCCCTGAAACAGAGACGTTGTCTAGGGGCATCTTGTCCTCCAGGTCACCCAGCTAGGGGAGGTCTGCTCTGAGCTCTGTCTGAGTCCAAGACCCTCTTGCTTCTGACACCAATTGTAAGTTCAGGGCCCTCCAGACCACCTGTTCTGGAGGACTCACAGAACTCATGGGAGGCCGCTGTTCTTATTGGTTGGGGTTTCACTGCAGTCAAAAGACACAGGTTAAAATCAGCAAAGCAAAGAGACCCGCAGGACTGGGTGCAGGAGCGGCCCTGTGGGGAGGTTGCGCTTATCTTCTCCCAGCGTAGTCTCAGCGCTGACTTCTCCCAGTGACCTTACTTGACAGTACACACCAGGTACTGCCAGCTGTGGGAGCTCAGCTGAGCCTTGGTGTCCAGGGTCTTACTGGGCCACTTATGTGGCCAAACTTTCGTCATCAGCCCTCAGAGGTTAAACTGACAGCACATGGTCCAAGGTCCACCATAAACGGCATTGTGAGGATAGACTCCCTGGAGGGTCCAAAGTCCCCAGGTGAACCAACTGTTAGGACATTCCAAGGACTTAGAGGGGACCTCCCAAGGACAAAGGCTAGACCTCTCTTTGGCAATGTTAAAGTCCACAATAAACAAAGCCCATGTCCTTCCTACCAAGTGACACTGAATTCTCCCAGGGTGTGGAATTCATTGCAGTGGTTGGATCCAAATTTCTAACTACAAACATGTGACTTTTTCACAGAGCACATAGAAAGTGTATGTTTGTGGCCCATCTCCCTTTTCTAGGTTTCCACATGACCAAAGCATCCTCTCCTTCCACTCTGCCCTTGCCTCAGAAACGCCCTGCCCACAGCCGGGGGATGCTGAGGAGAACGGGTGGGGTCACCAGCTGGCAAGGCGTAATGGGGCTGCCCACACTGCAGGGGAGGGCAGGCGGCCCCAGGAGCCTGCCAGCTTCTTCCCTCAGGTGCAGAGGGAGTGACTTTCTGTCTGGCCTTGTCTTCCTACTGATTGTGCCATGGCACGCCAACCAAAACTCCATGTCACTGTCATCTGCCAGGTGGAGGACTGTTGGCATCAACTCCAGCTGAGGCTGGCCTCCCACTCAGCCGGGCACTTGGTTCCTGTGTGTTCTCTTGGTCCCTAGGAAGAGAGTCACTGTCTTCATTCTACCAAGGAAGGCTCAGGGAGTGAGATAACTTGCCCAAGGTCACACGCGCCCTATGTACATATCTAGGATCTGAATACAGGCCAATCTGACTTCGCCTGTGTGCAAATGCTCTGCATCCTGGAAGCCTGGGGGGCTCTCACTTCCCCTGAAAGTGTGTGAACTCATTAGCCTCTGTCTATCCCTTGAGAGTGGCTGCTGAGTAAGCCTTGGGGTGTTTCCATTCTACAGAGGGCAAGCTGAGACTACAGTTGGCTGCACGCACAAAAGATGAACTGGACTTGTTGGAACACCAATGGTTTGTGACAAGTCCAAGTTTAGCTGAGTGACACATAGTAGCCAAAGTGCATCCCTGGAGTGGACTCTGTGTCGTCTGAATTTTTAAGCAGTAGGAAAATAGCCATTCCTAAGTACTTGCAACAATTTACAAAGCGCTTTCATACCCCACCCTGCAAGAGATCCTCTCAACAATCCTGTGAGACTAGGGAGGGTTATCCTTACTGTACAGATGAAGAGACTGAGGTTCAGAGAGGTAAAGGGACTGATCCAGCCAGTGCTAGAATCAGTTCTTCTGATTTCTGGTTCCCAGGCTTCTCTTCTGCTCACACAGAATATCAAAATCTCTTTCCTCCTATTTGGATTAGATAAGTAAGTTTAAAGAGAACAGGGAGAGATGGTTGAGGAATCAGTCCTCCAGCCAGAGGATGTTCAAGGCTGCACTTTTTTAAAGTATCTCTTTTTTAGGGCTGGGCGCAGCTCAGTGGTAGAGCGCTCCCCTAGCACGCGTGTGACCCTGGGCTCTAGCCCCAGCACCTGAAGTCAAAGAAAGCAAGCACTGTTTCTTTTTGTTTTTCCCAAAGGAATTATCTTGTCTGCCATTGTTTCTACTGATCCTCAAAAGCCGCCTTTTCTGCTTATTCTGGATGCCAAAAATTTTACGGAACTGGCTCGCGCCTCAGTTGCCGTGGAGATGCACCTGGACCTCCACGGGTTATTCATCCCTGGCACGGACGGGGGCACCAGGAGCCAGGCCCCAGCAGAGACCCAGGCGGAAGAGGCTGCAGACTGCCAGGCAGCATCACAGGCCTGAGGGCGCTGGTGGGACAGCTCTGCAGCAGGACCTGGGCCCGGCCTGCTGCCTTTCTGGGGGAACGGGACCTGCGTCTCACTCTGCACTTGTTCTTTCTGTGGACACTGTGACAAAATGGAGAAGGAGCCCGTCAGTGTCTGCACTTGGAATTTGTCTGGAGAAGCCTTGTTGAGAGTCAAATGCGCATTGGTTGCTCTAGCACTGTTAAGGAAGCCCCTTTCGTTTTTTGTGGTTTTTTTTTTAATGAAGACCTTGACCATGAATCAGAAATTGTTTTAAATCACATTGCATTGTCATCATTCTTACAACGAGAAACCACAAACACGGTGGAGAAGAGAGATAAGTATGTGTCATTGCCCGCCCCCGACCTCCTTCTCTCCTAATGGACTGAACTGTGGGCAAGGAGTTCTGGCTTTCCCAGCCACACCCCGTGATGAGTGACATGGCCCGGAAGGCACGCTGCTATGTGGGCATTCCCTGTGCGATGTGGTATGATATAAAAAGAATAAAAACTTCAAAGTCTGCTCAGACCTTGTTTTATTTTTACATGGCTTCTTCCTCTGAAGTTCTTCTAAGGTAATAAATCAAAGTTGTAGAACTTGTGGTTCAGAGCCACCAAGATGCCTCATGGTACAATCGGTGGGACTAACAGGTCCGTGGGACCCTGCCTCCAGGACAATGGTCTGCCTGCTGGACAATGACCTGATGAACCATGGCAGAGGGACTAGAATCCAGGAGGAGGACCAAGGCCAGTGCTGGTGTGAAGAGCGTCTGTCTGTGTCTGAAAACCAGAGCAGGGAGTCGCCCTTGTCTGAGGTTCTCCAAGCTGCCTGTGCTGCCAGGATAGACCAGGTGTGTGGGGCAGAGTGGCAGGAGGTGAGGGTCCCCATGCAAGGTGGCAATGGGAATGCAGGAAGTTGGGAGCAAGCCCAGAGGGACTCTAAACAGCTACTGGAAGCCCCATGTGCATTGGAGTCCCACCCTTATGCCAGTGGGCGCCTCCAGCATGGGGCCAGGACAGCAGGGGGTTCACACTCTTGTGCTGAATCCAAATCCCATTCAGTCTTCGATGGAGATTCAGTAATGTGCCTCAAGGGTGGGAATACTCTGGTGCAGGTCATGAAATACCCCGGTGGGGGGTGGGGGATACCTGTCCAGGATGACTGTGGCTTTTTCCCAACAATCACCATGAAACAATATTTGGCTTCCAAACTGTAGTCTCCATTCAGCCTCAGAGTTACTATTGTTTTTATTATTATTTGTACTGGGGATTTAACTCAGGGGCACTATACCACTTAGTTACCACCCTAGTCATCTTTATTTTTTATTTTGAGACAGGGTTTCACTAAGTTGCTTAGGGACTTGCTAAGTTACTGAGGCGGATTTTTTTAAAATATTTATTTATTTATTTATTTATTTATTTTAGATTTTTAGATGCACACATATCTTTTTTTTTTTTTTTTTAATGTGGTGCTGAGGATCGAACCAAGTGCCTCATGCATGCTAGGTAAGCGCTCTACCACTGAGCCACAACCTCAGCCCCCTGAGGAGGTTCTTGAACTTGGGATCCTCCTGTCTCAGCCTCCCAAGTTTCTGGGCTTGCAGGCATATGTCACCATGCCCTGCAGTTATGTTTTTTAAATTGCAATTTTTATTGAGATAAATACATGTTGGTTCAATTCTAAGAAGTAGTATAGTTTACTCCAAGGCCAGCTTTACCTACTTTTCCCCAGAGGTAACATTTTGCAAAACTCTAGAATACAACATAACCAGGCCATTGGCATTGACACCACCCACAAATCTTATTTAGATTCTCCTACTTGAACTTATTTGTGTGTGGTCTAGTCCTAGACAATTTTATTGCCTGCATAAAATTAGTAGGTTCCTGAATTCACCATTCAAGCCACTGAATAGTCGATCAGCACAAGGGTCCCTCGAGGTGCTTCCTCATCACCACACCTGCCTCCCGCTAGCCCCACCCCCATCCCTAACCCCTGGCAACCACCATTTGTGAAATGCTGTCATTTTGGAAGTGTGATATAAATGGACTTGTGCAGCATTAACCCTCCAGGATTGGCTTTCCTCACAGAGCAGAGTATCTTGGAAAGTCATCAATGGTGTGCAGTCACCCTGGTTGTTATGCAGTGGGACGTTCTATTCCCTGATTTATCCTGGCCTCAAAAGCACTGCCGGTGTCACACAGGCACCAATAGCACTGGTTGGATAAACCAGCTGATCCAGCTTTGCAGCACACCAACCAAAGAAAGCTTCACTGAAGGGCTCCTGGGAGCTGGGAGGACAGTCCACGGAGAACCAGAGACAGCACACAGAACTCCGCACTAAGGCTCCTCTCTCTGTCCCTGAACTCCTCTCTCCTCCCTGCTGACCTCAGCTGTCCACCTAGCCCTCGGTTTACACGCCCCCTCCAGGAGCACGCACACCTCTAAGGGGCAGGACAGACACTCATTCACCTTCCTCAGAGGCTCCTGTGGGGCTCTCAGAAGCTCAGCCTTGATAAGATGGGCTGTGGCCTGAGGAAATGTGAGCAAGGCCTGCGCTGGGTGGCAGGAATGGAAAAGAGCTGGCCAGCCGAGCATCTCCTGCCTACTCATTCTTCTGCTTTCCGTACTTGAAAGGAGGCTAGAATGTAGGAATGCCTCCGCCTCCTTCTACTTGATTCCGATCGCCAAACAGCACCCAGACCTGATCTTGAGAAAGGGTGCAGTTCTGCGGGAAGAAAACTGTGTCTGTGGTTTGTTTACCTTATTTAAGAGGACAGGTGGATACCAGAGTCATGAGGAAGGCTGACGCACCAAATCTGCCTTTCTCGGTTTCAAAAACACCCCAGGTTGGTGGCAGGGTGTTTGATTTGCAGGGCTCCTGGGCTGCATTGCATTTCGCACAGGGGCCAGGGGGGTTAGCTCAAGCCTCGGCAAGCACGATGGTGCAGGCTGTGTGTGCTCCTTTCCTGAGGGAACCACAAACAGGCTGTCTTATCCTCCAAGTCTACCATGTCATACTTCATGTGGGTGTCAAGGTGACCAGGAAGTTCTGAAAAAAAAAAAAAAAATCACTCTGGGTTTGTTTATTGCTTTGATCAAGCCATGGTATTTCCCAAGTGCTCTGAGACCTACGTGTTGGACACACAGGAGGCCCTCACAGGCTTGCTGACCTGCTAACTTTTCCACAAAAGTTTTCCCTAATATGATGCCAAATTGACTCATGAAAATTCGAATTATATTTGAGGTACATTTGCTGTGTTTGTTCACACTTGTTCCCGGTGTTGTAGGGACAGACGAGGCAAGGCACTGAAGAGAGCAGGAAACAGTTTTATGTGGCTGCAGCCAGGCTCAGAGGGCATAGCTTTTGCTGTAATCAATCAATCCTCTGAACCCTGACTTTAGGTAGTTTCAGAGTTTTATACCCAGCATGTAAGGGGAGGGGCTCAGAGGTTCACAGGCTACAGAAGTTCACATAAAAGCAGCTTTTTCTTTCCCTGTTCTGGGCAAGTTAACCCTTCAAGGACAACACCTGAGAAGGGGAGAGCTTCTTCTCCCCCTTTTCTTCCTCCCTGTTACCATGGAGACCAATTGTAACTTATCTTAAAAATGTAGACATCTCTGTGAAGCCCAGCTCAAGGCCAGAGGCCTTGTTTGTTCATTTCTACAAACTACTGTACTGGATACATGTTTATGAGAAACTAGTAAGGGGGTGTCCAGCACCTGGAGTGCTGGTATCTTCCGGGTCAGTGGCCAAGTAAAACAGGGCAACACGAAAATAGGAAGTTTATCTGCATTGAACTCTTTTTCAGAGACTCTTTTGCTGACAGTCCCAAAATCAGTCATGGTGAGGATTTTTGGAGAAGCCCAGTTAAGACTTTTCTGTGGAGAAAGGCGGTGCCACTTCCCCGATACAGAACTGACTCCTTTAAAAAGACTGCTGGTCAGGCTAAGTATAAACACCTTTGATGGCTTCTTAAGCCAGGGAAGATTGTTCAGGTGGTTCTTAAATGGTCAGGAGAAGTCTTTCCTGTGGTGAATCAGGATGTGCGGACCAAAAAGTCATCTCCATCATCCTCAGTGTCCAACGATGATGAGACATGGCCTCAACACCTCAGCCTCCTCCCGCAAGTTCAGACTCAGAGACCAGGTACAGAAGCAGACAGGGCCCAGCCCCAGCAAAGAGGCAGGTATTTGCTTGGACACAGGAGCAAGGAGAGGTACAGGGGTCTATGTTGGGGCAGGCTGGGGACATGGTTTGTTTGTGCTAGTGATCAGGAAAGGCTTCCTGCAGCTTCTGCAAGGGGCTGCTCCCTGCAGGTGGAGGGTGCAACTGAGGCCTGGAGGTGGGTGTGGGCTGGCTGAACAAAGCAGGTGTCCTGTGAATTTCCCAAGAAAGGGCTGTGGAGAAAAGTGGGAGACCTAGGGGAGCATTTTCTCTCTGATTGTAAAGCTCATAATGTTCACTGCAGAGCACCTGCTAAGTTAAAGAAAGAGTCGGAAAACTCACCCCAAGTCCCACCACCCACAGAAGGCTGTTGATGTCCTTCTGGGGTGTTGTTTTGGGCAGTCTGTGTGTCGGTGTTCCGTTTATAGACTCCGCACCAGTTTGTAACTGGCCTTTTTCACTTAAACTCTGATGCGGGCATTTCCCAGGTTGTTACATTCTTGGTGGCATAAGGTCCACCACCCCACTATCAGACACCTCGGTTGTTTCCAAGTTTTCACTATATAAACAATACCAGGATGAGTCACCTTCTGCCTCAATTCTAGGGTTCACAGCCCCACTGTATGGAGGGGAGATTATTGTTGTTTTCCTTGACTAGATTTCTGAGCCAAAGAGTGAAAAAGCAAGATTTGGGGTGTTTTCTTGACAGACCAAAGGAGACAGGGACTGTGCCTGGGGAGCCTTTCTTGGATATTAGCAGCTCCAATGGCCAAGGTGACTGAGGCTGAGAGACACGTTTCCCTGTAATGGAAACAAATGGATCTGAGGTAAGAGAACTGCAGTCCAGACCCTTCTTTGGGGCTTTCCGGGCTTTCCTCCCTGCAGCGCTCCATGCAGCGCCATGCTCTTTCTCAGGCTTACATCCCCAGGGTCCTTCACTCAGCTGGGTGTGCTGGCACAGGGCTGGGGAAAACCAGGATCGCAGCTGCCCCAGGGCACACAGCAGCCCAGCCTGTGGGACGAGGGGCTTTTCAGAGAGCAGCCATGCTGCCTGGGGCCAGCTCACGGACAAGGATGACAACAGGTGGCCTGGTGCAGTGGGGCTCTGGGCCCAGAGTCAGCGAGAAGGTGATGAACTTGGGAAACCCCAACCGTGGGTAGAAGGTGGGACAGAGCCACAGAATTTCAGGCAGACCCCAATGTATCTGTGCTCGGGTGAGAAACGGAATTGGCATGAACCCAAGAGAAGGCTCCATTGGGAGCTTCAAGGACAACCAAGGGCTAAGAGCAATTTTGGATAATAGATTTTTCCAGATCAATTATATGGTTTTAGTACATTGAGAGCTATGTGACTATTACCACTACCTATTTGAGTTTTGCTTGTTTTTTGGGGAGTGGGTGGGTACCAGGGATTGAACTCAAGGGCACTCACCACTGAACCACATTCCCAGTCCTAATTTGTATTTTATTTAGAGACAGGGTCTCACAGAGTTATTTAGCACCTCTCTTTGGCTGAGTCTGGCTTTGAACTCGCGATTCTCTTGCCTCAGCCTTCCTAGCTGCTGGGATTAAAGGCACATTCCTCCTCACCCAGCTACCACTACCTATTTGGGAACATTTTTGTCACAAAGAAACCCCAAACTGTCAGTATCACTCCCCATTCCACATGCCTCTTGCCACCATTCCTAGGCAAACATGAATCCACTTTCTATCTCCGGGTTTGCCTAGTCTGGATCTTTCATATAAATGGAATCGTGTAACATGGGGTTTTGTGACTGGGTTCTTAGCATAATATTTTCAGTGTTCATCTATGGTGTTGCATGAATTGCTACTTCATGACTGTGGCTGAGTCATACTGTACCACTAAGCCTGGTGTAATGAATCTAGGGACCTATCTTTATAACTTCTACTGCAGTTGGGGTAGATAAAATAACAGTGAAAGGACCCCTCCAAAAAGGTTTTAAGGGTTGAACATTCCATTGTTTGGCCCAGACTGAATCTCCAGACCTGAAGGAGTATGCATCTGTGGTCAAACTTACTGGCCAATTTTCTTTGACCCATTGATTCAGTGTCTGTAGGGTATTTCCTAAAGCTTGAAGCTGTTGTCTTAATATTAATTTGTCTATTTCCTGTAGTCCCCTGATAAGTGGACGAGGCCTCCAAACATGATCTCACAGGGAGAGAATCCAGTCCTCTTAGTGGATCTAATCTTTAACAACACAGTAGGGAGGCTTTCATCCCAATGCAAGTGAGTTTCCTGACACAGTTTACCCAAGTGAGCCTTTAAAGTCCTATTTATCCTTTCTAATTTACCAGAACTCTGTGGCCTATAGGCAATATGTAACTTTCTTATGATATTTAAATTCTTGGCCAATAATTTTATCATTTCTGTTACAAAAGCTGGTCCATTGACTGAGCCAAAGGTTATTGGAATGTCAAATCTGGGAATAATTTCCTGGAAGAGCATCCTGACTACCTCTTGAGACTTTTTAGTGTGGTTTGGAAAGGTTTCCTTCTAGCTACGAAACACAAAAGCTATTTACGCCCCGTGAGTTAGTTCAGTAAAGTTTACTTCCAGGTCCTCAAGAGGTGATCCTCCTGTAGTTTAGATTCCTGATGGAAGTCTTGGTCCTTGGTAACGGTTGTTGTGGGCACAAGTTTTACACTGTTTATATATCACCCGGGAAATGCTGTGAGCCAGGGGATGTAGAAATGCGGACACAGAGTAGTCTCAAGTGCCATTCGGACAATGTGTGTTCCCCTGTAGAACTGTCTGATGAAGGCAGGGGTTAGAGTCTCAGGGATGTATTCAGCCATCCGAAAACTTCCACCATGGAAGGTGGAAGGTAGGTTGTTTTTTTTTTTTTTTTCCCCAGTCTTAAGCCGATTACTTTCCTGTTGGGAATATTTTGGTTCCTGTTTTGTTAGAGGACCAGGGAGAAGAGCAGTGTTTAAGACCGAGTGTTTTGTTGTTGCTGTGGTTTGTTTTGTCAAGCTGCTCGTCTTGCTTCCGTCTGTTCTTTGGTTGCCCTGAGCAACCATGGTGTTTCCCTTTGGGTGGTCCCAGCAAGGCTAACTGCAACTTTTCTGGGTGCCCATACTACATCTAGAAGATTAAGAATTTTCTGTCCATATTTTATGACTTTTCTTCCTGAGTTAATTGGCCCCTTTTTTAATATAAGTCCCTGGGAATATGAAGAGTGATAAAGGGACATTTTGAGTCTGTATCTACATAGATTCCTGCTGCTGATTGGAATGCTCAGGTCAGAGCAGTAAGTCCTGCCTTTTGTGCTGAGGTTCCCTGAGGCAGAGGCTTTGCCTTAGTGGTGGAGTCCAGAGTGACCCCTGGATATCCAGCAAGACATATTTTGTCTTCTATGAAACTGCTTCCATCTGTGAAGTTCTCCACATCAGGGTTCTTGAGGGGCTTGTCTGTCAGGTCCAGTCTACTGGACAACACTTTATCCATGACCTCAGTGAAGTTGTGATCACGCTGTCCAGGCCTGAAGGGCAGCAGAGTTGCTGGTTGACAGTCCAGATGACTTCAAAGTATACATGTGGATTTTCATATAACATGCGCTGGTATCTGACCATCCTCACATTAATCAGCCAATGTTGTCCTTTGAACTGCAACAGTGCCAGTACAGAGTGTCAGTACCTGTCCCACAGTCAGCTTGTCGGCCTCCACCATAGGAGAGCCACGGCAGCAAGGGCTCATAGGTAAGGTGACCAGCCTTGAGCCACAAAGTCCAGCTGTGAAGACGGATAGGCCACTGGACGGTGCCATGTAACCAGCACTCGAGTCAGGACTCCCACAGCTATTCCAGATGATTCGTGGACATACAGAAAGAAAGGATTTGTGAGGTCAGGGAGTCCTCATCCAGGTGCCCTGGTGAGTGCTTATTTAATGTCTTCTAAGGCTTTTTGTTGTGCTGGTCCCCACACTAGTGGCTCCTGTTTCTCTTCCCTTTGTTGCCTCATGGAGGGACTTGGCCAGGACTGAAAAGTGAGGGATCAATATATGGCAGAATTCAGCAGCACACAGGAGCTCTCAGATCTAGCAGGGGGTAGAAGGGACTGGAACTGAGCAGACTGCTTGTCCCCTCAGAGCCCCTCAGGGCCCAGTTTCCTTTGTCTCTGAGACAGAGGTGGAGGCCCTTGACTTTTTTCCTCGACTCTTCTTTGGGACGTTGTAGTCAGTTTCACCTAGGAGAGTGAGAAGCAGCTGTCCCCTCTGTGCAGTCCTATCAGGTTGCCCTGGCCAGCAGCAGATCATCTACACCCGGGAGATCCACACCAGAGGCAGCATCCACAGAGTTTGCTGGGAAAGGCTCGAATCAGAAGCCAGTGCCTCCCGGAAAATGGTTGGTGAGTTTTGAAGCCCTGTGGCAGCCTGGTCTATAGGTCAACTGGCCTTTAGTTGGGGACATTCTTTCTTCCAGTGGCCCTCTAGATGGCAGTAGGCACATCGGTTTAGTCTCAGCCTTGTTTGCACATAAGGTGGTCCTTCCATCCAGAACTTCCTTTGGACCTGCATCTGGCCACAATTTTGATATTTGTCTCGACTTTGTCCTGGTGGAACCCCTGTTTGGTGACTTCTGGGTTTGCGGCGATGGTAGCCGCAAGGAGACCCCTCTTCTTCTTTGTCTTCTGGTCTGTCTGTCTTCGAGCCTCTCGGTCTCGGTTGATGAAAAGTAAGTGGCCACTTCAGTCAACCCCCTGGCGTTCTTCCCAGTAAAGCCCTCTAGTCTGGGGAGTTTTCATCAAACATCTCCCTGGACTTGTCCCACCAAAGCTGTGTTGATCATCCGCTGCTTGTCTGGTGCCTTAGGCTCAAAGGGAGTGGAGTCAGAGGCCTCAGAGAGTCGTTCATAGAACTGGCTGGGGCTTCTGCCAGGCTTTTGGAGTACTTCTGATATTTTGTTCATGTTTAGGGGTCTTTTTTTCCCTTTTCTTTTAAACCACCAATGACAGCCTCTTGGTATCTTTTTATCTTTAGAAGGTCTTCCTCTTTGTTTTAATCCCAGTGGGTCTGTGTCTGGGAATTGGGTCTGGGCAGAGGCTTGAATGTTGCCTCGTGTTTAGTTGTTAACAGACCTTCATTTTTTAAAATATATATATATATTGTAGATGGACACAATAACTTTATTTTATTTATTTTTATGTGGTGCTGAGGATTGAACCCAGGGCCTCACATGTGCTAGGTGAGCACTTTCCCGCGAGCCACAACCCCAGCCCCCTCCCCCCCCACAGACCTTCATTTTATTTATTTATCTGCCATGCTGAGAATTGAACCCAGTGCCTCACACATGCTAGGCAAGTGCTCTACCACTGAGCCCCAGCCCTAGCCCCTCTCTAGCCATTTTAGAGCTGCTTGGGTCAGTCACCTGTGTTCCTCTGCCAACCCAAGTGGGATAGTAGGTCTGGATAATGGATTACATCAAATCATCATGGCCTGGGGCCTCTCCGTGCAGGAGGGAGTATGATTTTTCAAGTTTAAGAGATCAATGGTGGTGAAGGGCTGGCAACAAAAATGCATAGTTCCCCTTGGATGTTTCCCTCCAGGTCAAACCAGGCAGGTCCTCTAGTCTCTCGTAAGGGCATTTGGAGGGCTCTCATCTGAGTTATGGCTCTGGTCTTGGGACAAGTCTTTGGGAGTCTTTGGCTCTGGGGAAGCCTCTGGCACTGAGGACATCAAAAAGGAAGGAGTAGCTGGGCCATAATCTGTTGCCTCTGGGGACAAAGGGTCTGAGAGGGCAGAAGGTTGTTTTGGTGGTCTTGGCAAAGTCAGGTAGAGTGGCACATAAGGTGGTGGGCTGTCTTCTGGCTCACTGAACAAAACTGGTTTCCTTCCTCTTCTCTTTGTCAAGTCCCCCCTCACCCTTATTTCCCTTAGATTGGGTCTTAGAGGCCACCATAGTTTGAGCTAACATCAATTCATCAACTTGAACTGTCCTTCTAAACATGCTCTCAAGGAAGGAAGCTGTTTCTATACTGTCTCTTGCCAGCAAGGGAATTGGTCTGGGTGTCTAGGGGGTTCCAATAACTATTAAAAGGACCTCACTAATGACACTTTTGTCTAAAGATCCTCTGGTAGCCATCCCACCTCAAGTGTTGGCCAAACTAATTTGCAGAGAGTATGTGACCTTTGTGGAGTAAGTTTCACCCCATAGTCAAACTTTAAAACCTTTCTTAAAGTTTTCTTACATTTCAAGCAACTCAGTTTACTTTGTGAACCTCCCATGTTCCACTCTGCATCTGTGTCACACACTTAGGACAAGACTTGCTTTGTCCATATCCAGCTGTTCCCCTCTTGGGGACTTAGTTAGGGTCCTCTTAGCTTTGTGGGTCGGTATCAATCCCAATCTGGAGCTTCCACCTAGGTGCTGGTTGGTGGGAATCCACCTCAAAGTGTATGAGGTACCAGGGAACTGCAGATCGGGACTCCGTGCTCGCCTCGGCCCTCGGGTTGGGTGGGAACCCTTCCCTGGTGCTTCTCATTCACCCACTTTCACACAGACCTGATCAGAGCAAAATTTCTATACTGCCTCAATTCCAAAAATTCCAAGACCAAAGGAGGAATCATGGTTTCCCCTCTGCTCGCTGAACCCAAACAGAGACTACTTGGGCGACTTCCCAGGTCCTTTTCACCTCCAACTCCTTCTCAGGAACCCTCAAAATTTGATCAAGACTCTCTCCCACTGGCTTAGGCTTCTATGGGGAAGTCAGGTGGGATACCATTGATGGACGGGTCCTACCTGCTCAGTCAGGTGGTGCTCCAAGTTGCCTATTCCTGGTTCCTGTTCCTGGTGGGTTCCGTTATGCTTTGGGGCAGTCCTTCTGGGGCACCAGGTGAGTTGCCCCATCTATAGGCAAAGCTGCTTGTGGTGCATCATGAAAAGCATTGTCCTCTAGCGTTCCAAGGAAGCCAGACCCCAGAGACAAGAGAGGCAGAAAAGCCATCTTCACCTCCTCTGTCCCATCTGGGTTGCCAAATGATATAGGACAGATGAGGTGGACAACTGAGAAATTTTCAGGAAGCAGGTTTATTTCAGCTGCAGTGGTCTAGGGAGGCTAATGTCTAAAAATCTCTGAACCCCAAGTCTGAAAATTCTTTTAGATTTATACTCAGTGGGGTAATTGCATGACAATGAGAGTGGGAGGGAACATGATAGTTACTCTTTGTCCCATATTCTTAGGCTAGATAGGGGTTTCACATTCTTTTTCTGCAAACCTGGCATTTACAAGAAAAAGGAAGCTTTGAACCTCGTTGATCTCTCTGCAGAACTCCTGTGAAATCCTGTTGACACTCTTTGTAAAAATCTTTCTGACATGAAGAGAAGCTTAATATGGTGGAGGGTCTTTGGGTGAGGCTATCTGGTCTACTTCATAGCTATTACTACCACCTACTTGAGAAGGTTTGTGTCACATAGAAACCCTGACTTGTCAGTGTCCCTCCCCATTCCACACGCCTCTTGCCACCGTTCCTAGGCAAACACGAATCCACTTTCTACCTCTGGGTTTGTCTAGTCTGGACCTTTCATATAAATGGAATCATGTAACGTGGGGTTTTATGACTGGGTTCTTGCAATAATATTTTCGAGATTTATCTATGGTCGAATGAATGGCTACTTGATGACTATTTGTGGCTGAGTCACACTGTACCACTACACCAAACTTCACCTATCCGCTCACTCACAGCTGGAGGATATTTGGGTTGTTTCCTCCTTTGGGCTGTCATGAATAATGCTGCTGTGAACATTCATGGGCAGGTTTTATATGAACAAGTATTTTCAATTCTCTTGAGCACATTCCTAGGAGTGGAATGTCTGGGTTGTATGGTGGCTCCTTCCCATTTTGAGAAAATTCCAAACAGCTTTTTTTGGATTGTCCCTCCCTAATGACTAATGACGTGAATGGTCTTTCCATGTGCTTCTTAGTGCTCCATACATCTTTTTTGGAGGACTATCTACTCAAACCCTTTCCAGTTCTTTAACTGTCTTTGTGTGTGTGAGTGTGTATGTGTGTGTGTGTGTGTGTGTGTGTGTGTGTGTGTGTGGTGCTGAGGATTGAACCCAGGGCCTTGTGCATGCAAGGCAAGCACTCTGCCAGCTGAGCTGTATCCCCAGCCCTCTTTAACTGTCTTTTTATTTTTGGATTACAAGAGTTCTTTATAAATCGTGGCGTCAGCCCCTTGTCAAATTATGATTTTCAGTATTTCCTCCTCTTCTGTGGTCGTCTTTTTACTTTCTTGCTTGTGCTTTCAAAGTATAAGGGACTTTTAATTTAGATGAAGTGCAGTTCATCTAGTTTTTCTTTGATCACTGTGCTTTTGGTGTCCTCCCTAAGAAACCATTGTTTACCCCATGACCACAAAGAATTGTTCCTAGGTTTTCTTCTAAGGGTTTTATAGTTCTGGCACTTACATTTAGATCTATGATCCATTTGGAGCTAATTTTTGTATTAAGTATGTGGAAGGATTTGTATTCCTTCATTAGCAAATGGCTATCCACTTGTCCCAGCACAAAAGAAACCTTTGGGATTAGTAAATCTTCCAAGTAGGAAAAAAATATATACATATAGCCCCTTTCCCACCACCATTTCCCAGAAGATGTCTCCTTCACCCACAAGAAGCAGTGGTAGGGCAGCTCTCTGTTTTAATTCAAGACCAGGAAACCAAGACAGAAGCCCCATCCAGGGGTGGTTTGCAAGGCTCTCTCTCATAGAGATTTATGTGACTCCTTGTCTTGGTCCCTGGGTCCTGGTGACATTCAGATGTTCACCATATCTGTGCTCAACTCAATGCGTTCTGGTGGGATTCTCCAATGTCTTCTTTATGTAACTGCATCCACGTGTCCCAGAAGTTCCAGTAGATTCCACACCATTCCAGAAGCCGGGAGAGGGGGTGGGTGCCTTTCACCGTGGGCAGCTTGAAGGCCACCATGGCATCCTGATTTTGTCTTCAGTCTCTCGTTGGACTTGGTTGGACAAAAGGCCCCAGCCTAGTTCAGGGCTCTTTGGAATTCACGTGGGTGGGACAGCGGTGTCCACATTGTTGTGCATCCTCTCAGGTGCGGGCAGGGACTGAGCCTCCTTCTTATGAAAACAACAGCAATAATAACAGCTTACGGATGTTGACAGGTCATACTGTGCTCTTCACGTGAGCAGTAGCCCTGCTGTGCTGTAGCAAATTATCACAGCCTGGCAACACCTCGGCAAATGCCCCCCGACAGCCCAAGCCGACTCTCATATGGAGGGCATGTCTACAGGGCCATGTCCCCTGGAATCTCTGGGGGAGAATCCATTCGACTTTGCAGCTTCCTTGGTCCTTGGCATCTGTCCCTGCGTGGCTTCATGCTCTCCGTCAGTGCTTCCGTCCCCTCTCTGGCTCTGTCTTAGAAGGACTGGTGATTCCACAGGGCCTCACTGGCTAATCCAGGATAGGCACACCAATCTCTACATCTCCAACTTGACCACATCTGCAAAGTCCCTTTTGCCATATAAGGCCACATTCACAGGTTTCAGTGATTAGGATCTGGATGACTTTGGGGCTATTATTCAGGTGACCCCAAGCACCGAGCTCCTCATGCATTTGAGCTTGTGGAGGAGAGCGTGAGCTCACAGTGGAGGGCTGAATGCCGTGTGTTGTCATTGGCGGCTTCCTGGCTCTTCCTGTGGGGGCGTGTGTGGTCCCCTCTTTCAGGTCTTGCCCTTCAGTGAGGGGTTCTTGGCCCTAATGTAACACTGTAAGCTGCCTCCTGCACTCACACTCCTGGGCCTCTGAGCCCCTTTTCCTTTTCCCCATAGCTTTTTGTCTTCTAATATATGATATAATTTACTGTTTTATTACCTTTGTTAATATTTGTCTGTTTTCCTTACTAGAATATGAACTCCATGGGGTGAGGATTTTACGCCATTGTGGTCTCAGATATATCCTATAGGCCATGGTGAGCACACAGTAGGTGCTCAATACACTTGTGTACACATGTGAACTGAATGGCTTCACTGACCCTCTCAGCTTTGAGCTTCTTTACCTGTGGTGGCCAATCTTGGTTTTCATGGCAATGGAGTCCTTGCCTGTTATGAGACCAATCAATGGTAGGCAATCTATGGACTGTCCTGTTCCCCGGTCTCCGCCCCATCCCATTAACATACTGGCAACTTTGATCTCTAAAACACGGATGACCTCAATTCTCTTCTCTACCAAGACTTGCAAAAGTCTCAGAGAGAAAGAGATGGTTTGAGTTTGAATATGTATTGAAGGACAAACTTCTTGGAATTAAAAAGACTGCAGAGTTCTAGTGGTAAAGTGTCCCTGGTTGGAGTGGCCAGGGCTGGTTATGTTGGGCTATCCTGTCTCCACTGGTCTCCCTGGAGGTTGTGAGTCTGTGGCTGCTCAGGCTCAGGGTGTTTGCTGTAGAGGTCTTGAATTCCTGAGGAGGAAGGGCAGGGGGGCTGCACGGTTCCATGTGTACTTCCGTGTGTGTGTGAGTGTTCCCAAGGAAAGTGGCTGCACAGCTGCCATCAGAAGAAGCACTTCTGCACTGGCCCACCTCTGAGCGCTGTGTGCTTCTATGACTTGTGACAGAGGCAGCTAGTCTCCAGCTCAGAAAGGAAGGGCAGTGGCTTGAAAGGTGTGCCCCCGGCCTTGTCCCACACTGAGCTGTTGTTAAAGATGCTGAACCAGGCACTAGTTCAAATCTCAGACTGGCCAATCCCGATTTCTGCAAGACCCTGGGCATTGCTTGAGGTTTCAGTTTTTCTCACAAGTGAGACAGGGATACCTCTAGTTTCTTTGGTTTTTGTGTGACACAAAGTGCTTTGTGGGCACAAAATGACATAGAATTGCAAAGTATTCATGATAAAAGGAATAACTGCCTCTTCTGCTATGCGGCGCCAGACTGTCCCATCCCCCCTGCATCCATCCACCCACATCCCATGAACACTCATTTTCTCACAGTAAGAATTAAAACTACCATGTACATTTTAAAAAGCTTTATTCAAAACACCAATCTTCACAAACAATTATGAATAAACAGGTTCAGAGAGCTCAGGCCATGTGATCCAAGTCACATGGGTCATAAGTGGTGGAGAGAGCTTGATTGAGGATCTGATTCTGTCTCATGCAACGTTTGCCAATATCACCCACCCCACATTCTGATGGCAGAGAAGAGGATAGCCACAGAGTGGGGACAGTCTGCTAAAAAATGGGTGCACATTACAACATGCTCCTTATCAAACCAGTGTTTGTTTTAATATCAAATAATTCCCCCTGATCTTGAGATGAGTGGTGCTTCAGGAAGGGGTACACCCAGTGTAGCTCTCCACCACACTCCCCACTCACACCCTTCTTCTTTCCTGGGTTGGTTCAGAAGCTCCCAGAGGCAAGATCTGAATCTAATTCCTCCTTTCTCCCTCCCAAGGCCTAGCCCAGTGCCCAGCATAAAACAGGCTTACAGATAATGAACTTGGCAATGACTTATTGAATTTCTGCCTGCCCAAGCCCAGTGCCACGGGAGATTCAGAGGGTTCCATGTGGTCCCTGCCCTCCGGACACTTACAACAGAGCTGGAGAGGCCAGGCTTCCAGAATCAGCCCAAGGAAGATCTCCCCAAGACTCTTTGCACAGCATTTTAATAGTTTAGGACTGTGATAAAATAATATAAGAAATGATAAAGTAATATGTGATCATTAGACATACAACATAAAGTTTCATTAAATAGGACAAATTTTGTGGAAAGTGACAACCTGTTCCCCTGGAAAAGCAGCATTGTGTCACTTCAAGAGCACGCCTCAGAGCCATCAAGTGCAAATTATTGATGTTGAAACCACTGTTTCCCAAGAAGAAAAAGTTGAAAACACTTGCCTGCCCAGATGCTATCTGCTGTGCCACATCTCAGTTTCTGATTGATCGGACTTTTAGGGTCACATTCGGAACTTCAGCTGCCCAAATAAACCCATACTCCTTTGCGACACATTTGGGTAGGTTCTATGTCACTCAATTCAATTCCCTTTAGCAAATGTTTACCAAGCTCACCATGTAGGGCCTGGGATTTACAGAGAGGTAGTGACACATAATGGCCTACCAACTCTGCAAAAAAGCAAGGATTCAAAACCCTGGTTCCTCCACTAATTCCCTGAGGACATTAGCAAGGGACCACTTTGCCTCTCCCAGCCTGAGTTTTTAGACCGTAACATGGAGAGCCTCACACTTGCCCTGCAGGTAGTTACACAGATGGGGTGAGAGACACAGAGCTCCCTGCACAGGGAATGGGCCCTGGTTGGAACTTCCCAGCAGGGCACTAGTGGAGGTGGCTACTGTAGATTTCAAGAAACTCCCAGTCTGGGGAAAGGTCCAATGTTAACAGATAAAGGTCACTGGTGGGATGGGTATGACTGTAGTTTTTGAAGCTAACATTTACTGAATGTGTACCACATGCCAGACACTGTGGCACACAACTGCACCTGGATGATTCCATTCATCCTGCACAAAACTATCTGAAGCAGGGACCAGTTGTTCCCAGTGAGAAGCCTGCGGCTCAGGCAGTTTAAGCCGTATGCCCAGGCCAGAGAGCTGGAAAGGCGCAGAGGCAGGATTTCAGTCTGGACATCTGACCCCAGAGGTAGATTTCGAGGTGCAATGAGACAAAAAGGAGCCATGCAGGAGGGCTTTACAGAGGTGAGGCCGGAGAGGCAAAGAGGAGTTCTGCAGGCCCCAACGCATGGGAGGAGGCGTTGAGGCAGGAGGGCAAAGCAGGTACACAGAGTCAGCAGGACGTGGCCCCTGGTGTTCAGGAGTTCAGGAGTTGGAGTGAGGGTTTGGCATGAGGACAGTGGGGTCTAGAAGATGAGGAAAGGAGGAGCAGACAGGATAGTGGGACATCTGAAAGGCCAGGCACAGGATTTGGACTTTCTACCTGGAGGATATGGGGACTAATGAAGGATGTTAAAGGCAGGCTCAGAGCAGGAGTGTGATCTACTTACCTGTGTGCAAAGAGGAGGTGACTCCGACAGTGTATTGGAACCAGTGTCTTCATCATGTTTTCCAACTAAATTACAACTTTCTACAAACCGTTCATGTACAAGTTCCACTTCCTCCCCTAGAAGCCAATTAGTTCCTTAAGTTTACCTCCGACCCTAATTGCTTGTGGTCTCCCACAGTACCTGGCATTGGGAGGTGCTTAAAATTTTTATTGAATGAATAAGTAGTTAAAAGCATGAGTGGATTTCACATTTAGGACCATGGTCTCTGAAATACTGAATTTTGAGCTAGATTTAAGAAAATGCATACATCTGAGTTGGATCACAGACCTGAGTGTAAATGGGAAAACAGGAAAAGCTTCTAGAAGAAAGCACAGGAGGATATCTTGATCACAGGATTTCTTAAACAGCATATGAACACACCAGCCACCAAAGAAAAGACTGATAAATTGAACTTCATTAGAATTAAGAATTTCCGTTCCTAAAAGAGACCACTTAAAAGTAAAAAGGCAAACTATGAACTAGAGGCAGAAATTCATCTTTACATTCATATACTGAAAAACCCCTTGCAAATTAATTTAAAATAATGGGGCTGGGGGTGTGGCTCAGGGACAGAGCACTTGCTTAGCATGAGTGAAGCCCTGAGTTGGAACCCTAGCTCCACAAAAAAACAGCAGTAGTGACAAAACTTAAATAACCTCCTAACCCTAACCACAGAACACCAAGTGATTACATGGTATATAAAAAAGGCATTCACCATCATTATTCACCAGAGAAATACAAATTAATACAAGAGATGTCACTGCACATCAATCAGAGGGTACAATTAGATGACTGGCATCACCAATTACTACAGGATGTGGAGCCACCAGAACTCTCAGACATTACTGGTGGGAGTATAATTTGAAAAACTTGGAAAACTTTTGCAGTCCCTACTCAGGCTGAACATATGCCCATCCTACAACTCAACAGGTGAACTCTTGGACCTAGCCTCAAAAGGAAAAAGTGCGGACATCCCACCAAGACTCTTTAAGAACACCCATAACAGTTCACTACAATAGTCCCAAACTAGGAACCATCCAAAGATTCATTAATAAGAAGTGGGTAAGTTGTTACACACCCACAGAATGGTACACTCATAGCAATAAAGAAATCATTGCTACAAGTGGCAAAAAGGAAGGATCTCAAAGACCTCATATGGAGTGAAAAAAACCAAACACAAAAGCTGAAGTATAGGAGAAGTTGGGAGAGTGGTATTGAGGAACAGCACGGCTGAGAGCACCTTCAGGTCTTACTGGAAATGTCCTTCATCTTGACCTGGCTGGTGATTTCACGGGTGTCATCATCCCCAAATGTGCACGGAGCTGCACACATGAGGTTAGTGCACCTTACTCTAGGCTATACTTTGGTAGAAACTTTTTTAAAAATAAATGAAAAGTATTAATTAGTTCCAAAACTTGGTGGTGAAAGAAGAGGTCTGACATATTTCAGAAAATAGATGAATGGATTAAATGCTAAAAACAAAATAAATGCAGGGGGCATGAAAAAAAATGGGGTAGAATGGAATGTTTAAAGAACTGTAGGTGTCAGATAGAGTTAGAAAATAGATGAAGTTTGCCCAAATCCTAGGGAGAAGCAAGAAGGGAGCTTGTCAACCCAGGCCTGGAGGGGGTACACCTGCCAGGGCCCAGACTGTGCAGGTGGAGAGACTAGGCTTTCACTTAAAGTCAACTGGAAGTTAATAATTACTGAGCAGGGAAGGATGCCACTAGAAACAAGGACGATGGTGAGGGGATAATAAAGCATTTATTGAGCACCTTCTATGTGCCAGACCCAGTGGTCAGCACTTCACCAGCATCACGTCACTTTATCCTGGTGGTAAGCGTGGGAGGAACTGCAATATTATCCCAATTTCTCAGAAGAAGGAACTAAGAAGCCATGGAACTTTCCCCAAATCCCAAGGCTGGGAGAAAGAGACCCAGGAGGAAGCAGTTAAGGAATCCAAGGAATTAAAGGGATTCAAATGACTTCACAGACATTTAAAAGAGACCCTAAGGCTCAGGCCAGTTACACAATGGAAATTCTACTGAATAAACTGGCTCATTGCAAGACCAGTTGTGCACCAGCTAGGATTGTTGGGAAGGACAAATTTTGACCCATGATGGTCATAAGTATATGACCAGCATACAATACCCAAGCCAAATTGATAGGGTAAAAAGTGCAAAGCAGTGCACCTTGAGAGAGAAAAATAAAGTTCTGGCATTGGACCTCATTTGAAAAAGTTATTGGGAACATCTATGCCCAGAGCTGTTGTATTGGGACCTTCCAAGGTATGGAAGTTTAGTTTCAGGTCCTTTGATAAGTCAGCTTCCTCCAAATTGGCAGTGTTGGATAAGATGGCAAGAGATGGAAAGATCCAGGAGGGCTTTCAGTCACACATTCATTCAGAAAGTAAATATTTGTTGAGCACATGCTATATTCCTATTATTTTAGTCTAGCAATACTTTGAAGAGCAAGCTAAGAGAATAAGAGAGTCTATGAAATTAGACAGTACAAAAGTGGGAACATGCCAGGCCAGTTTGGCTGGTGCACACTGAGAGGTAGGTGTGACAGGAAGTGAGGTTACAAGGGAAACAGAAGGCCAGATCACACAGGGCTTTGAAGGCCATGGCAGGGGCATAAGATTTTTATAAGTTTGATAGAAAGCCACTAGAGGACTTTGAACTAAAATATCGCTTGATCTAATTACCTTACAGGGAGAAAGAATTCCTAAGGAGGCAAGAGAAGAGGCCAGAGGGGTGAATGGAGGCCGAATCAGGGTGATATTGGTGGAGGCCATGAGAAGGGCTGGATTCAGAAGACAGTTTGCCTAAGACATGCAGGATGTGCTGATGGGTTGGATGAAGGGCCTGAGAGAGGTCAAGAATGACTCCAAGTTTTTACCTGGTTAAATGAATGGTGCTGCCGCTTACTTGAATAATTAGGTTCAAGGGGAAAAATCAACTTATTTCCTGACACGTTGGGTCCACAGGTCTGTTAGATGTCCAGCTGGTCTCTAGTCTCTGTCTCCACTTCCTGGCTGCCATGAGCTGAGCAGCTCCCTTCATCATGCCTTACTGCCGTGATGTTACGCTTCACCTTGGGCCAAAGCAATGGAATCAGCCAACCATCGACTGGACCTATACAACTATGAGCCAAAATAAACTTTCCTCCGCTAAAAAACAAACCAACAAAGGAGATGTCCAATTGGAGATGGCAAGCAGGCTGTTGAGTAAGCCAGTTTAGAGTTCAGAGGAGAATTATAGAAAACATCTGAAGTCACCCCTTATAGATGGAAAAATCTCCAATCTCCTTATCTATTATTTTTATTTATTTTTAGGTACTGGGGACTGAACACAGGGTGTTTTGATCACTAAGCTACATCACCAGCCCTTCCTATTTTGAGACAGGGTCTTGCTAGGTTGCACAGACTAGCCTTGAACTTGTAATCCTCCTGCCTCAGCCTTCTGAGGTGCTAGGATTACAGGCATATGCTGCCATGCCCAGCTACATTCAGCCAGTATTTATTGAGCACCTACTGTGTGTCCAGCATTGTGCTGTGGTGGTGGCAGAGCATGGATTTGGACAGGAACTATCCTTGTATGGTCTTGGAGCTTCATTACAACTTAATTAGTTCCCTGGTTTCTAAGACTGTTCTCTGACTACTGTGAAATATATAGAATCAACTCTCAAGTGTTATAAATACTAAGATGTTCTCTGACTCAGCAATTTGGAAGAGCTTAGATTTTTCGGAAAGCAAAAAGCTATATATAGATTTGGACAAATGACAAATTTACCCAATAAAATGTCTGAAGTCTACCTTAAAATGAATCAGAAGAGACTGTCTCAACCAAATTGGTGTTCATGAAGTCAACCTGGTGTAATGGAAAAGCTTGCAGGGCTGGAAGGCACTTCTGTTTTGCCCAACAAGGTCACTTGAATGACCTTGACCAAGACCTCTGCTGGTCGTGTACTTCAGTATTCTCTTCAATAAGCTGAATCCATCTGATTCAATGTTTTCTAAAGTTTTCAAACTACTGGCTTTTTTCTTTGTTTTACAGTGTTCATTTTATTGGGCTAATAGTTTTTTAAAAATAAAGGCCCAAATTCCTAAGGTGATTCTTCTCTTGAGGGCCCAACTTCCACAGCAAAAGAAAGTTTATTTTTTTGCAAGTTGAAATTGCTTGTTTTTCTTTTATGATTTCTTTTTTTTTTTTCTTGGTTGTTAGAATGGCATATGATCAGTGCAGAAAATATAAATATGAAAGTGCAGAGAATAAGGTCTCTGTAAGACCACTAAGATAACTCTCTCTCAACCACTGTATATGCAGCAGATCAGACAGCAGCAGCTAAGACACATTTGTTGAATGATTACTGTTAATATCAGACAAAAAAAAAAATTTCTTTCTCTAGAGGTTGTTTAGCCTATAAAACAGAAGAGTTCCACAGTCAGTCATCAGAGACTGAAACTGCCAGGACAGTATCAGATGTCTCAGATTGCTTGTTTCACAATAACAGCTGATATCTGATACCTATGGAATGTCGGGAAACAACAACATTATTTGCACCATTCTGATGGTCATAAATAATATCAAGGGCGGCTCAGTTTAAGCAACATAGAGAAGGGTGCAAAGCTGTCAACGGCTCAACCAGGAGTGGCTCCTGCCGCAGTGGGAGGCTATGTCCTGCCTCGCAAGTCCTCCTTCCATGCTTGGACCCTCTCTCTCCCCATGGCACCAGGATGAGCTTTCTTAAGGCACCTGAACTCAGCTACTATCACTTTACTTTTTATTGGCAACATAGCATCCTTTAGATTATCAACTACCTTTTCAGTAAACTAAGAGTTTTCTAATTACCTCTGATAATGAATTAAAGCTAGATCCTGCCTGTAGACCCATGCTACTCTGCCTCTTACCCCAGTGGAATTAGTTGCTAATGGTGAATAACCAGAACATTCAACATATAGAATTGAGCTTTCAGGATCTTTTGAAAAACTGTTATATCCGGCATCACTGGGCCCTCAGAGCCATCAGCTGGAGTGGGGGGGATATGTGTTCTCAGCTCCCCCAAACCCCACCCGGCCCCTTTGTCTGACATCCTGCATCCCATTCTATCTCATTTACCTAATTTGCTACGTCTAGCTAATTATGTCAAGCATGTGCCCACAGCACAACACAGCTCCTGCCCCAGGAGCAGCTCACAATCCACCAGGGGGACAGACTTACAAACCAGTAAATGAAAGCACAGTGAGAGTGGCAAGTGCAGCAAGAAAGCATGAACATGGCATGGTAGGGCCTCAGAGATGGCTGAGCCACTCTGTCCTGGGAAGCTGGCTGAAGGTTTCCTGGAGGTTCTGTTTAAGCTGGCTTTCAAAAGATGAACAAGAGTTCACCAGGCAGATGCAGGGATGGAAAATATTGGAAGCAGTGGGAGTGGTATTCAAAGTATTCAAAGGCAAATCAGGGGTCTTCTGCTGATTTGCTCTGCCAGTTGCCCAAATGAGCTTCTCCAGCCAGCAACTACCTTTCTCCTGATTGACATTGTGTATTAGCCTCTGTCCAGGTCTTCCTATTCCTTCCTTCCATCAAAACAGAGAAGATTTACCTCTACCAGGCTGCCTGACTAATCCCCACTCACTTCGTATTATCTCAACTAAGGCAACCTTCCCACTGTGGGATAACTGGTTACCTGAGGTGATTCTGTTATTGGGCCTCTTTGTTTTATTTTGGAATCCCTGTCATTTGAAGAATAGCCCAGTATTCCAAGCAATCAATTAAGTATTTATCAAATACCTACATTGGACAGAGAACTCTCCAAGTCATATACACCATTTTAAAACCCAATTGAGAAGAAAACAAATTAACTAAGACCAGAGAGTATAATTTAGAAAACCTTTATTAAGTGTCTGGTATTCACAGATTTTTTTTTTTTTATCCTTCTACATTCAATGAGTACTACTATGTGTCAAGTACTATGCTTGGCACTTGGAAATCATGCCGAGATACAATAAACATACAAGTTAGCAGGTAACATGAACAAATAAACTTATTAAAACAAATTTACTGCTAATGCAAAGTTCAAAGTACAGCAATTGCTTGGAGAAAACAGTGTTGACTGTGCCCAGAGTTGGGTACACAAAAGATAAACTCTTATTGCCTCTCTTGATTTTTTGGTTGTGTGTGAGAGAGTGTGTATGTGTGTTTGTTATGATATTGGGGATTGGACCCAGGGGTACTTTACCACTGAGCCACATCCCCAGGTTTTTATATTTTGAGATAAGATCTCACTAAGTTTCTGAGGGCCTTGCTAAGTAGCTGAGGCTGTCCTCGAACTTGGAATCGTCCTGCCTCAGCCTCCCAAGTCGATAGGATTACAGGCATGCACCACTGCACCAGGTCTTATTATTTAATATAACATTTTCAACAAACACAAAAATATAGAGCTGGGCGCAGTGGCACACACCTGTAATCCCAGCAGCTCAGGAAGCTGAGGCAGGAGGATCACAAGCTCAAAGCCAGTCTCAGCAACTTAGTGAGGCACTTAGCAGCTCAGTGAGACCCTGTCTCTAATAAAATATTTAAAAAGGGCTGGGGATGTGGCTCAGTGGTTAAGTACCCCTGGGTTCAATGCTCAGTAACCCCCCCCCCCAAAAAAAAACAACCCACAGAAACAAAGAATAATGCAACCCATTACCTGGCTTCAACAATTAGTAACTCATGGCCACTTTTGATTCATCTCTACTCCTACCTGCTTTCCATATCCCTTTGTTTTGAAGCAAATCCTAGACATTTTTTTCACTGCACCCATAAATACTGAACTACCTTTTAAGAAGGAATTGGAAATGTGTGAATCTTCCACTATTAACATCCTTTCCACAACCCAGTCTTCCGTGGGAAATCAGATATCTACTGCCAGTGACTCCAAGACTTGGCTGGCTCACAGTAAAGACCTAAGACTCTACTGGAGGTTTTGCGTTGGCTGAAGTCTGAGCTGAAAACAGCATTCTCCCCTGTCAGGTATGCTGCTGACCAGTCTTTTGAAACTTGGTCCTCATAAAAATTGCTAATTATTTGGAGGCTTACTGAGTACCGAATGTTTACACAAAATGGGAAGTACATTCCACAGTCCCATGTGCGTTCCATAACCTTCAGGTTAACTTCAGATGGTATGAGGCTCACCCTGCAGGGTGAGCTGACCCAGAGGTGTTTCCTGACACAGTCTTGATCTTCACTGCGTTGAGCATCTGATCCCATCCTATCTCCCACCTCTTCAGTGTTTCCCACTTTTCCTTTAAAAGAACTAACGTCCAAGTAGTTATTCAACGAGAACATTTATCTGGACTTTCTATATCACACAATTTTATTCTTCTAAAGCAATAAACTATTGTCCACTTACACCCTTTCACCCAGGCCACCAGTCCCTTGTCAATCACTACAGTATCTAAGCACCTACCTGCTTTTAGCACCCCCATTGCCACCCCATTCTCTACGTGGTAGCTTAGCAATCTTTATTAAAACACCAAAAAAACAAAAAACCCTTCCATAGTTCCTAACACCTACCGGATCAAGATCAACTTCCTTACCACAGCCAAGTAGGCCCTTCTAAATTTAAGGCATCCCATGTATTTCTCCAGCTTCATCTGTTCCATCTCCTCCCCGGCCCGCAACCCAAACGGGCTTTTCAGGCTCCGCTCCCTGAGCTCGGCGCTCTCGGCGGGGAGCTCCTCTTCCCAGGTTCGCGATGCGCGCCGCACCTACTGCGCCCTCGCTCACACGAGTCCGCGTCTTCATTTTGAAGATGGAGAAGCTGGGGACGGGCACCTCACCCACGGCCACACTGCTAGTACGCAGAGCCCGCAGGAGTCCGGCCCTCCGGGGCACGGTCCAGCGCCCCGAGCTCTCCGGCACCGGTGCAGCTCGGGCCCGCCAGTGGCCCGGGCGGAGCCAGGCCGCTTCTGATTGGCCGCCTCCGGCGACGGGAGCTAGAGGGAAGGGCGCGAGGGCGTCGCGGAGAGATGACGCAATGCCGAGGCTCCTTAAAGTCACCAGCACCGCGCGCCGCGGATGGCGCAGGCGCGTTCCGGAGGTTCCAGCCACAGCTCGCAGCGCCAAGAGCCGGGCCAGGTGGGCGCGCGCGCGGTGTGCGGACAGGGCGCGCGCCGGACTCGGGCGGCTCGAGGGGTCGGGCCCGGCGGCCTCGGGAGCCCGACCGGCCGCTGAGCAGCGGGTGCCGCGATGGCCGAGGGCAGCGCCGTGTCTGACCCTCAGCACGCCGCACGCCTGCTGCGAGCGCTCAGCTCTTTCCGCGAGGAGTCCCGCTTCTGCGACGCGCACCTGGTCCTCGACGGGGAGGAGATCCCGGTGCAGAAGAACATCCTGGCGGCGGCCAGCCCGTACATCAGGTGAGGAGGGGGTCCGCGGCCGGCGGGCGGGCGGGGCGGGGCGGGCGTGTCCCCGGTCGCCGGTCCCCATCCTCGGCCGCCGGGGTCCGCGGCGGCGCCTTCAGCGCGACGTCCTTCCCGGAGACGCCCGGCCGGGCCGCCTGGCCGCCGCGCCCCGGGACAGCTGCGATGTGGCCCCCTCGGCCGGGCCCGCGCCCCCAGAGCTGCCCCCGGCCGGGCCGCGGCCCCTCGGCGCTCCCCCGGCCCCCGCCCCCGGCGGCCGCTCCGCCCCGGAGGACCCCGGAGGTCCCCCGGCCGAGCCGGACCTGCGCCCGCGAGCAGGGCGGGGCCCGCCGGGGAGAGCCGCCGCTGCGCCGGGCCCGGCCCGGCCCGGCCCGGCCCACGATCCCGGCAGAAGTTTGCCGGCCGCTTGCCTCCGGATCGACGCGCAGTGGGCTGGGCCGGCACCGGGGGCGGACCGGGAGCGCCCTCCCCGCGGAGGAGCCACACAAATGCCTCCCGGCCGGGCGTGGACAGAAGGAAAGCCCCGGGGGCAGCCGCCGACCCCCGGGCCGGTCGGCGAGACTTTCCCTCCTCCTCGGGAGAAGTCCGTTTGAGAGGAGGGTTGTGTGTTTCTGATGGAGGAAGCTGAGGGCGAGTTTTCCCAGACGTATTGTAATGCTCAGGATCAATTACAGACCCAAACCTTGATATTCTAGCGATTAATAATAGTGCGTTTTAAAACTTTAGTAAAACAGAGCTTAACCTGATTTACCAGCTCAACTAACCAGCTTAATTAAAAGGTTAAGACAGTGCTTATACAAGCGTATCAGATCGTGCAGGAGGCTGCGATCTTTTCTATTAGCAACTTTCCTGCAAACTGGATTGCTCTGTCAGTAAATGATGGGAGGGGGAATACTAAAAGCTGAAGAAAGTGCCCAGTAAGCTGGTTAAATATAGACTAATGGTAGAGAATACCTCTAGATTGACAGGTCTGAAAAAGCAAGATGATATGTGCTGTATTCTTAGTGCTTTATCCCAGCAGAACTCAGCACACAAACTGCATTTTCACCTTTGCATTAGGAGATGTTTGTGCTAACTCAGAAGTAGTTCAAGTGCCCTCGAAATTTCTGGCTTCTGGCTTTCTCCTATAATTATATTTGCACTCTTCCTTAGCAGATTTAAGGGGCTGGGGGAGAGTCTTTATTAATAAGGAATTTAGGCCATCAATGTGACAGACAGCCCATAGCTGGCAATTCAGAGGTTAGAACCGTCAGTAACAAAATCATCAGACCAGGGCCTTCCCTGTATCCACAGTAGTGGTCATTGTTTGGGGAAATGCTCAGGAAAACTTTAATTGGTTATTGTTGTAGTTCTTTGAATGGCATGTAGTCAGCTTAAAAGAAGTTGCAAATCCTGAAATACGTGGTATCTCGGTTCACTTGTCTCCATAGCACTTACTGCTGTAATATACCCTATATTTTACTCATTTACTTTGTGGATCTTTCTCAACCACAGTGTTAGCCCTGTGAGGCCAGATTTTTCTTTGGTTCATTGCTGGGCCCCTCATACCCAGAAAGAGCAGTGCCTAGAGGCTTAGTAAATGTGTTGAAGCCTGCCTGCTTTTCTGTCATAGCACACTGGGCATAGAGGCTTGACTCCATTTCCTTGTTAGCCAAGCAGACTCAAGAGTTTGAAGACCCACTCCTTGTTTCCTGTTTTTACTCATAGCTCTGAGTTGATAGATGGCTTAGTCTTGTCTTTGGTTCAGTAATCTGACAAATGAGGGATAAAATATGTCTTTCATTCAATCTTTGAGCCACCTCTGAAAAAGTGAATAATAGTGTTTTGAACACTTGCCAGGTCTGCACACAGGTCTACTGAGATAGTGATATCCGCCAGTTAGGAAAGATATTCTGTGGTCCAATTCTGTCACTTTCTTAAGTAGGAGAATAGGCACTTAATTGAGCATTTATGAGGTTTCTGGTACTTAACAGCTGAACTAGGAGTAGACTCCAAGTTCATAATGGCTGTTCTTTAACTCTTAACCATCAAGTTAGAACATTGTTTGTATTTAACTGTTGTTCACGGTGTAACTTATAGTATGTTATAATTTAAGTGACTATCAAGCACTCTCACATTCATTTTCAACTCTTCTTTCAACTTTTTTTTTTTTTTTTTTTTTTGCAGTTGTAGATGGACAGCCTGCCTTTATTTTATTTGTTTATTTTTATGTGGTGTGAAGGATTGAACCCAATGCCTCACAAGTGCTAGGCAAGTGCTCTGCCACTGACTACAGCCCTTGCCCCATCATTTTCAACCCTTTGTGCAACTGGTAGGATAGATATTTTTAAGATCTTACCAATAAACATGAATCGGTCAATATTTTTCTTCAATAACATATGAATTACTTTATTTGGCTGTTGAAATGATAAAATGTTTTGTGGTTCTTTATCAATTTCAAGGCTATTTCAAAATAATTTGAATAATATTTATTGCTACCTAGAAACAAACTGCTTAGTAATTTTAATGCCAATGATATTTGTCTCTTATAATGTATCTATTTTGTATGGATGATACTACAGAGAATTACACTGAAACAAAATGAATTTGTATGCTTTGGAACTGGTTGGTCTTTATTGTTTCTTTTTGAAGCTTAAGCATTTAAATCTGTGATATGATTAACATATGAATTGAATATTTAAAAGTCTGATAATCTCTGAAGTTTTATAAACCTGAGTTTTGTTTAATGTCTTTAGTGAACTTCATAGTAACTCACAAGAGGTCTGAAGGTCTGAGATGTATAGTTTAGAAGCCATGTATCTATTGATTCCTGTGCTCAACAGAGGGCCAATCCAATTCTGTCATACTGAAGCAACTTTTTTTTTCCTTTGACTTGTTGGGAAAACTAAATGTAGACCTAAGTGGGCCTCTTAAGAATGGCAAGACTAAAAAAAAAACAAAGAAAGCCAAAACTGACTCCATATATAAATGACAATCCGTGACCGTTAGTCTTTCCTTTCTCAGCAATCCCAAGTCCTCCATGGGGCTCATAGGAAGTTTCTCTTTCTTTGTAATATTGCAGTGTCTGGGACCCCTCTGGTCCAGGCCTGAGCCCATTGTTGCCCATGTGGAGTTCAGACCCCTTCCTTTGAGCCTGGTTCCTGGGGCACAATACATGAGGAGAGAATTGAAAGATGAACCACTCTGTACCTCTGCAGTGACTCTATAGTGGCTCTGTACAGGTTCCTGGTCTTTTGAGATGTTAGGTTTTTCTGGGGACCTATGGCAGTATTATTTTTTTTTTAATTTTTGATTGCTATTTTTAGAAATACATGACAATAGAGTATATTTTGACACATTATACATACATGAAGTATACTTATTCTAATTAGAATCCCATTCTTGTGATTGTATGTTTTGTGGAATTCCACTGGTTGTGTATTCATATGTGAACACAGGAAAGTTATGTCCGGTTCGTTCTACTGTCTTTCAGCAATATTATTAGCTTTCAGGGTTTATTTTTAACATTTAATTTTTAATTGTATGTGGACACAGTACCTTTATTTTATTTTTATGCAGTGCTAAGGATTGAACCTAGTGGCTCACACATGCTAGGCAAGCGCTCTACCTCTGAGCCACAACCCCAGCCCCTAGCTTTCAGTTTTTGAGAGTAAAGGTTCCCAAGATTTTCAGATCCTTTGATGAGTCAACTAACAACCTAAGTGGCTTTTTTCCCCCCCTTCTTATTTTTGAGAGAAAACTGGCCTACTGAGGCCTCAAAACCAGCAAAGATCATCTTGGACAGTTTCTCTAGGACCCAGTTTCCTTATCTGTGAGTGAGGTCCGTTCTGCTACGTGAAAAGCAAATTCCCTTTAAGCCTAGATTGCATGCTGTTTTTGTTTTGCTCCATATGTGTGTATTGTAGGGAGGCTGGTCTCTTTTAAGTCTTTATCATTATGTATTGATGTTTAAACATCTCCCTTCCCAGGACTTGGTTGGGTGTTCTGCTGTGTGAATCCCGCCCATGACACTGTGTTGTAACAAGCATTTGTTTCATGCTCTTCATCTGCTTATGTTCCAAGGCCTAATTATTGATGATCCTGTTTTGCCATTTAAATCTGAAATTTGACTCATAGATGATGTTGACGAAACCACTTAAGGACACTAATGTGGTCTCTGTTGGGGGTCCAGGTTTTATAGTAACATGGGAATTATTGTCATCCTTTTTATGGAGCTGAAATTTGTTCTGAGGTTTAATATCACAGGGGTACTAAGTCCGTTATATCATCTATTCTGTACAGAGATCGCTTAGTCCCCAGCTCCCTTTGCTTGATTGATTAATGTGAGTGACCCGGCAACTCCTCTCAGATTCTCTAATTCCTTGTTGGTGCCGTACATACCCCTGAGGTGGCTATAACCATGAGGGTTCCTTGATGGCCAGGAGAGTCTGCAGGGCAGCAAAGTGACTTAAAAGAAATGTTCAGCTAATAACATTTGTTTTCTTTTTTTTTTTTAGTTTTAGGTAGACACAATATCTTTATTTTTATGTGGTGTTGAGGATCGAACCCAGCGCCCCACGCATGCCAGGCAAGCACTCTACCACTTGAGCCACATCCCCAGCCCTGTTTTCTTTATGATATTTTAGTAATCCTTTTTTTTTTTTTTTTTTTTAACTTCCATGTATGCTTTCAGTTTGCAGATGTCCTTATCTAGAGCAACTTCTGAACGATTGGCATAGGATTTTGAGTAGCAATTGTAGGCTGCCAAGTTTCTTGGTGCACGGGATCCAGTTAGAAGCTACAGGGTCTGAGTCTCTTGCCAGATCCTGAGTATTCTTAAAATCAAATTGACTTTCCCCTTGTCCAACTCTTACGGTGATGGGAAATGAGTTGAGCCATATCTTTTAATGAATCTAAGCCTTGTTTGTTTTTATCTACCTACTATAAGGCTTCCCTAACAAATGCTCAAAAGATTAAATGTCCTGAAGGTCTTATAGTTAAATGATTTAAATTGATATTCCCTTTCTCTTTCTCTCTCCCCCAACTTCCTCCTGCTATTTGCAGTTTGTTTGGTTAAGCCCTGCTCATATGGAGTTTTTCAAATGTAATATTAAACTGTTTTCACTTTCATATGATCAAAGAAGCGGTTTTGTCTGGGCTTCTGGGGAGACCAGGCACTTGCAAGTGGGCGCTTTAAGTGTGGATCAGAGGATTTGTTTAAGCATAAAGATGCCTGTGTTTATACCAGGCTGTGCCGGCGAGTGTGCTGATTCTAAAGGCTTTTGAAAGGTTTCAAATGATGAACAAATCAATAAAATCCTTGTTACACTAATGACTCTAAACATAAAGAGAAGTGTTGAATATTTGGAAATGCTGTAGAATTTGGATGTGGAATATTTGGATGTGTTATAGAATGGTCCTGAGAATTCTTATTTTGAGTAATGGTGATAAAATTTAACTGTGTTTAACACTGGTGGTCTAAAGCTATTCCTCATCTTATACCTATATCCTTTTGACTTTTGCTTCTTCTTTTTTTTAATATTTATTTTTTAGGTGTAGATGGACACACACAATGCCTTTTTATTTTTATGTGGTGCTGAGGATTGAACCCGGGTCCCAGCCATGCTAGGCGAGCGCTCTACCGCTGAGCCACAATCCCAGCCCTGCTTCTTCTTACAGTTTGTATTTTCCCTGTAAGTCCCTTTCCTCATTCTTTTTTTTTAATATTTATTTTTTAGAAGTAGTTGGACAAATACCTTTATTTTGTGTATTTATTTTTATGTGGTGCTGAGGATCGAACCCAAGGCCTTGCGCATGGTACATGAGTGCTCTACGGCTGAGCCACAATCCCAGCCCCACTTTCTCATTCTTAAGATAATTTTTATTTTCCAGTTTAGAGATTCAAGTAGTGCTTTTCCACATAGAAACTCTGGTTCCTTAGGATTTAGATTTGGATGATATAGACTAAGCATTCAGATTACAAAACCACCTTATCCATTGTTTAAAGTGTTAATTATCTCTCTCATGATATCAAAGTAGCACCTAAAATTCAATTTATAATCCATAAAGAAAACATAATTAGGACAAATAGGGAGTGGTTGGGGTATGAGTCCTGTGCAGCAAGTCTTTTAGAGAGCTGCATCATCCTTTGGAAGGACACAGGCTATCATTTTGTATACTAAAGCTGTAATATAAATGAATAATTTGTAAGTTAGAATTCTGGGTTAAGGGTGGAGATGTGGGGGTGTGAGGTATGAGAGTGGCAGGCTCTGGTTGCAACCTTGAATTTGAGTGCTTCCCATGGGTTCTCTACCTCCTAAGCCATAATGAGTCCAAAGAAGAAAGGTAATCAAAGGCAAAGGTGACAACTCTAGCTCTGTGGAGAGGAAAAAGTCATATGTCCATCTAAATGCTCCAATACCTGGCCAGAGTTCTTTTTTTTTTTTTTAAAGAGAGAGAGAGAGAGAGAGAGAGAGAGAGAGATAATTTTTTTTAATATTTTATTTTTTAGTTTTCGGCAGACACATCTTTGTTTGTATGTGGTGCTGAGGATCGAACCTGGGCCACACGCATGCCAGGCGAGCGCGCTACCTCTTGAGCCACATCCCCAGCCCCTGGCCAGAGTTCTTGACCTTGAAAGAGCAGAGTTAAAACATACTGCCAGAGAGTGAGTTGGCCATAGAACAATGGTCTGATGTTGCTGCTTCCGTTTCTGTATGGGAATAAATGGCAAATGCCCTAACTTGTCCCAAAATTCTTATGGGAATAATATGAAATATAAATATACAGGTTAAGGATCTCTAATACAGAAATCTAAAATGCTCCAAAATCTGAAACTTCTTACACCAATATAATGCCAGAAGTGGAAAATTCCATATTTGATATCATGTGATGGGTCACACTCAAAATGCAGACACGTAAAACATATTGTGTAAAAATTACTTTCAGGCTATCTGTGTAAGGTGTATATGAAACACAAATGAATCTTTTAAAGTATTTATTTATTTGTTTGTTTGTTTATCTATTTTTAGTTGTACTTGGACACAATACCTCTATTTCGTTTGTTTTTATGTGGTGCTGAGGATTGAACCCAGTGCCTCACAGGTACAAGGCAGGTGCTCTACCACTGAGCCACAGCCCCAGCCCCAGCCCCACATAAATGAATTTTGTGTTCAGACTTGAGTCCCATCTCCAAGATATCTCATGTATATGAAAATATTCCAAAGTTTAACAAAAAAGATTCTGAAACTCAAAAACACTTCTGGTCCCATGCATTTCAGATAAGAAATAGTTGGCCTGTGTAGTACTTTATCATATACTATGGTAATGAAGGAATTTGCCTTTTCTCTCTCTTCAGAGATGCTAGGAAAATGTGATGTTTCAGGTAAATCAGATCTTGGCACAATATTTTGTTAGATAAAACAGATACAGCCTTCAAGCAGTAAAGCTATGCAGAGCAGTGTCCATCATAAATGGAAAAATGGGGAGAATGATTTTTAAAACCAGTTGTTAAATGATGAGATATAGACAGATAAATTTCTTTTCCCCTTTTTTGGAGTTAGCATACTAATGGATATAAAAACTTGAATGTATATTTTGCTTATAGTTATTTTGTGGTTCTCTCTACTTTTTGTGGTTCTCTCTACTTTCTTTTTAAAAATAATTTTAATGGGGCTGGGGATGTGGCTCAAGTGGTAGCGCACTCGCCTGGCATGCGTGCGGCCGGGGTTCGATCCTCAGCACCACATACAAACAAAGATGTTGTGTCTGCCAAGTACTAACAAATAACTATTTAAAAAATTCTCTCTCTCTCTCCCTCTCTCTCTCACTCTTTAAAAAAAAAAAAATTTTTTTAAATAAAAATAAAAAAAATAATAATAATTTTAATGACCATTTAAGGGCAACCCCTTTAGGTCACCTCTTGACCTGCTGGAGCTCTGTCTCTTTTATTCTCACTTGAATAAATCCTTCTCTTTTAAACACACATATGCACACAGAGGTGATTTTATGGCAACTGAATAGACCCAAGTGAAACATGGTTTTATAGTCCTATTAGCATTCATCAGTAATCAATTGCATATGTCTGTGAATAATTGCAAATTGTTTAATATTATTGAGCTCAAAGGTATGCAGTCTCTGTCACTTAAATGGTGTATGTTGACCAATCCCTGAATTGGAGGAAACTTCGTGTTGAAGTTTCCTAAATAGAAGTAGTCCTTCTATTTAGGATATGAGGTTGTATGAGTCTCTTCTAACACATAGGGAATGTTCACTAGAAATGAAGCCAGGAGTTGAAGACTGGTGGGATTTTGAAAGGCACTGAGAATCCTTAGAAAGAACATTGCTAATTGCTTTTGCCCTTCTCTGCCCCACCTGCTTTGCCCTTCTCAGTCCCACCTACTTTGGGGACAGAATTGGAGGCCAGTAGGACCCACCATCTGATTGCATCGCCTTCGTTTGTTTGGTAATGGGTGAGCCCAGTCCCCCACAGACTTCCAGCCTGTCCTGCTTGGAGCCAGGAGTAAGGCTTTATACTTCCTGTATCAGATTAGAGGCTTCTCTTTGGGCATGCGGTTCATTGGTCTGCTGTCCTGCCTGGACTCTTTAACAGCTACTGTCTTATATAAGCAAAACTACTAGGTTTGTCCCCTACATAAAAATTACAGGCCCTGTTCTTGGCAGGGAGGAGTAAAATACTCATTCTCATCACCTGCAGTGGGGTCAGGAGAAAAGGAGTTGGTAGGCTTCCTTCAGTTTCCTTTTATATTGATAGGAAAGGGGCTTATGAAGATATTTACCACTGTCACAGATGTCAGGACCTTCTTTAGAAATGTTATAACTGCCAGGCACAGCATTGCGCACCTGTAATCCCAGGAGGCTGAGGCAGGAGGATCACAAGTTCAAGTTCAGCCTCGGCAACTGAGACCCTGTCTCAAAAGATAAAAAGGTTAAGCATGTGGCTCAGTGGTGCAGCACCCTAAGTTCAATCCCCAATAAAAAGGGTGGGGGTGGCGGGGAGAAAGCAAAAAAGGAAGGAAGGAAGATTGTCACTGCCTTAACCCAATAATAGATTACGTTTCAAGAATTAACGTTGTCCAACGTTACTGAAACATACTGTGTATTATTTCATCGTAGATACATTTCACAGTAAAGGGACCTCATATGTAATTAGTTTTGATTGTTCAGGGGGTTTATACAGGTTAATTACATTCATTACCAGAAACACAGGTGGTAACTCAGGAAACCGCAGCAACTGGTAGGTGGTGGACAACTAGCAAAGGCACTGCCCATCTGGTGCCTACATTTCAGTGGTGTACCCAGTAGTCTGCCCCTCAAAGCTCATTTCCTTGTGCGCCACTTGCCAGTTGAGCGAATCACAGTGTAAGAACCAGGAATATGGAAACCCTAACTCAGCATATTTATTTTTCTACCTCTGTAGAGCTAGTAAGGGAAATAGACAAAAAACTAAAGGTTTTTAAATTATTTTTGATATTCACTTAATGTTGCAATGTTGCGTATACTAGTGTAATAGGATAGGATAGTGTCAGAATTTCAAGAGTGGGGAAAGAGTAGGTTTGCTTTATTTTCTGAGTAGGCACTTCTGAAGTCTGCTGTAAAAGTTGACTGCCCTGGCTCCCTGTCACTACCGTGTTAGCAGCCCTGGTGAGCCGCATTCCCAGACACCACTGTCTTAAGTAGAGACCATTGACTCTCGACTGAGGTTCTCAGACGTGCTCATTCACTCACGAAACCTTTCTTGAATGTTTACATGTGGCACTGCCATGAGCTAGACAGGGTTCTTGCAGCCGAGGAGTCTGGCGGGGAGGCCACAATAAAGAAGTCTAATTACAGACAGATGGGAACACTCTAAAGGAAACACACGGGGTGGGGGGGGGGGCCTGCCTGTGGACTGACTGGGTGCAGGGAGCCTGCTCTGAGCAAGCACCTTTGAAACAGATCTGGTGGAGGAGGCAGCTTCTGCAGGAGCAGAGCAGGGGAGCAGGACACCTGCGAGTCCTGAGAGAGGGACCAACAGGCAGGACTCTTCAGGGGATCAGAGTGGCATTCAGGGCCTGTGGTCCCTGAGGCAGCCTGGCATTTATACTACTTCCAAAGAAGCTAAAATGTTCCCTATAATATATCCTTGGGGAGCTGGTGAGGGAGGGAGGATGAAGGAACAAAAAGACAATTTTGTGATGTAGTTTAGTCTGAGATAGACAAGTTTGATTTTGAGAGTTACGGGCAGTGTTAAACATCACAACGTTTAACACTCGGGCTGCAGCATGGAAAATGGATTATAAAAGACAAGAGTGGATGCAGGCCTTTACAGGCTGGCTGCCACTGTCAGGAAGTAGGACGCTAGGGACTAGGCTGGGTAGTGGGGCTGGAGCAAAGTGAGCAGAACGGAGATATTTGGCACTAGGAATTATTAACAAAGAAAAGGAAAGATAAGGATCGCTCCCGGGCTCATTGGCGACTTCCTCTCTCCATAACATTTTGCCAATTTTGCCAAGTAGTCCCTCCCTCCTACAGATGCCTGTGTGTGTGGTGTGCACTGTTAGCATGACGTCCATTGATCCTTTATATTGAATGTTGTGTATTGAGAGTACTGGGAGGGGATGCAGCTGGAGTTGCTAGAATGATTCAGGTTATTGCATCATGGTGATGGCCTTTACCACCAGTAAACAACACTCGTCATCACCAACTGTGTGCACCTAATTACGAGCAGTTTAGAGGGATGTTCTGAAGTATAGAATCTGCTCTTCAATTTTAAGATTAGCTGTGAACTATAGTTTTTGAAAGTATGAAGTAAAATCTGTTTTAGTTATATGGATATTCTGGAAGTACTCCAGGAGTTTTGCAGGGTAAGACTACGTGGGTCCTCACATATGGGGGAGCCTTGGAGAGCTGGGAGTGGATGGATGGGAAACTGAAGAGGAAGCGAGGGGATTGTTCTGGTACAACAAAGGTATGTGTGCAAAGGCAGAGGATATGTGCCCTGGGCAGTGAGGAGACAGGCGTGGCTGGACCAGAAGCTTCATCTAAGAATGATGGAAAGTGTGGATATTCAGAAAGGGTAACAGTATTCTAGAGTGCTGGGTTTTAGATTTTTGTCAATCATTAGTTGGTAGTCATTTAAGAATGGTACTAGTAATAAGATGGAGCTCTACTTTAAGAAGATAATTTAGTTTTGTATATTGAGAGTACTGGGAGGGGATGCAGCTGGAGTTGCTAGAATGATTCAGGTTATTGCATCATGGTGATGTCCTAGGTACCAGAGTCTGGCCAATAGCGGGAATTAGAGAAGAAACGGACTGGTTATTAATTGGGCGTAGGAACCAAGGATGAAGAAAAAAATAGAGACACAGGTATTGAGCTGGGCTATGTAGGGAAGAATGGAAGGTAGCAGTCTTATAGTTGTTGAATCTGCAGTAGCATTGATGTGTGAACACTCTAATTGTGCTCTTTGGCACTTGACAGCTCGACAGAATGTTTCACTTCTACACATATGTGTGTGTTCCTTTCTTGCACATGTGTCTTGTCTGTGCTGTTCTTGATTTCCTACTGCTTTCTGGCAGCTAAGTTCATGTTCACTGTGGTAATTTGGATCTGGACTATCCCCCAAATGCTCACAAGTTGAAGGCTTCTTGCCAATGTAGCACTGTCCAGAGGTGGGGCTTTGGGGAAGTGATTAGATCATGAGTGCTCTGACCTTATCAATGAATTCATCAACTGAGGAATTTATAGCTGGATTGGACCATTGGGATTAGGTGGAAACTATATAGGACGTGGAACCCAGTTGGAAGGAGTAGGTCCTTGGGAACATGCTCTTGGGGACTATATCTTGTCTCTGGCCCCTTCTTCTTTTTCTCTGTGCTTCCTGGCTGGCCTAAAGTGAGCAGCTTTGTTCAATCATGCGCTTCTGCTGTGACGTACTTACTGCCTCACCACAGGCCCAGGAACAATGGAGCCAGCTGACAATGGACTAAAATCTCTAAAACTGTAAGTCAAAATAAATTTCCCCTCCTTTAAGTTGTTTTTCTCAGGTATTTTGTCACAGCTATGAAAAGCTAATGCAGTCATCATTCAAGATGTAATTCAAATATCTCTCTTCATAACATTTTCCCAATTTTGCCAAGTAGTCCCTCCCTCCTACAGATTCCTGTATGTGTGGTGTGCACTGTTAGCATGACGTCCATTGATCCTTTATCTAGTGGGAGAAATGAAAGAGATGAGTGGGCTGGGTGTTTTCAGAGCCCATCATCTCGAAGCTCCAGGGCCAAGGGCACCAAAACCATAAATTCAACTTCCCTGCATAAGAGAGTGCAGTTGACTGCAGACTTTAAGTACCGATCTTCCAAATGAGATTAAACTTTTTGCCCTAACAGCTAAATATATATGGGGGCTCAGGGCAGAGGGACAAAGTCATCATTTAACAGTAGAGTTTAACCTGTAAGAGAGCCCTGATTTTGTACTCTTTTAGATGGCACAGTTCCAACAAAGTCCATTTCTGATGCCAAGAAACCTGGGAGAAGAAGAGACCAAATTCTCTATTCAGAAATAGTGGCTTCAGCAGAGCTTTTGTTCCAGCAGGACTAAAGAAGTGGCTGAGAAGCATTCATCCCCTGACAGCATGTTGGAAGGCCCTTGCAGCTCCAAGCTTTTGGAGAAGTTTATAGCAGTGGGTTATAAATCAAGGAGGTGCCAGAGCAAAATAGGCGTTTGGAGGTGGAGTGGAAGGTGCTGAATGGAAGCTGATCCCGAAGCTGCCCCTCGTTTACTGGAGGGAGCCTGGCAGAGGGCGACGGAGGCTGAGGGAAGCTTTAGTTCTTCTGTTCCCTTCTCCCCACTCTCCTTTTCAAAAAAGAGAAACAGATTGACATTCACTTGGTGCTTTGGTTTGAACTACTTGGAAAGAATGGACCCAAAGACTGCGATGGATTCATGCAACACTAGCCCTTTGGATTTCTTCAGGAGGCCCACTGTATTTGAAAAGTCATAAACCCTCCCTCTCCTTCTACTGGGAGAGAAAAATTGGAAAGTGAGCAGAGCTATGGGCCTGTTGCTGAAATGTATTTCTGCAGTGCTTAGTGCCACTTGTATGCTCAGCACAAAAGAACCAGAAAGCCGGCTTCCAGTGAGGGAGGGAGAACCTGCAGCAGTGGCCCCAGAAGCAAAGGGGCTTGCTCTCGAGGTGACCTTCTGCATGGAGTCTCAAGGCCCCAGAGCAGCCTCTCTTAAACAGCATCTGGAAAATAATTCCTTAGTAGAAAATCTGGAACTGTTTGACAGGTTGTGGCATGAGTGTCTGTCTTTTATGTGTATTTTCAAAAGGTCAGGGTGTGACCAGAACAAGGAACCAAGCTTGTTTCACTCTAGAAGAATTTTTTTGCTTCTCAAGTTGCTGTATCATGATTCTGTCTTTGAATTTATCTTAATATTTGAACATGTGTTGTCAAACCTTCTCTCTTGAGGTAAATTGTATTGACTTCTTTACTTTTGAAATTACAAAAGCTAGATACAAATTTTTTAAATCTATTTTATATATAGAAGTATGGAAATCACATGAGAGTTGAATTATTTATGGCACTCTAAGTTAATTTCTGGTTCTGAACAGCATATTAAATGCATTATAGTTGTAACCCACATATGCACATTTTTTGTGGTTCAGCTTTTCACCTGAAGTCATTTCATCCCTCTCTTATTTCTCAACGTAAATGCCCATAAGCATCATTATTAATAGCTATTTGTTATTACATCATATTGCTGTTCCATGTAATTTGCTTCATCATTCTCCTGTTTGATGTTTTAATTTCTAGTTCTTTTTTCCTATTGAATAGTGACTTTATAAACAAATAAAGAAAAAATTCACTTCCTTTTTCTTTGTATTTTGTAAGTAGACTCAGCTTGAGGGCTATATCCCAGGTCAGAAGGTAGAACAGATTGTTATTCCTCCTACATGGAACCAGATCACTGTCCGGAAAGACTGTATCATCATATAGAGTCCTAGGCAGTGTGTGTGTCTGATTTTCTTTTTTAAAGATCTGTTGCCGTTGCTTTTTGACTTTTAGAAATGATTTCTCAAAATTGTTATTTTGCATATCTCTTGGACTGTATTTTGAAATGATGTGCATTTACTACCCAGAGTAGGGATTGGCAAGTTTTCTCTGTAAAGAGAAATATTTTAGGCTTTGCAAGTGACATGCAAACTCTGTCACATACTTTTATTGTTCTAGCAAAACGATTTAAAAGCCATATAAAAATGGTCAGCAAGTAGTAATTTGTTAATCTTTCACTTGCAGTATTAGAATTTAAAATTTGTATATATACACTTTTAATCTGAATGCCACATGCTGTTTGAATGTAATGTCATGATTATTTACCTGTCATTCTTTTATCGAGCAAAGATTGACAATCTGGACTGAATGCCCACTGTCTTTCTTCTCTTCTCCTGTTGTGTGTTTTCCTTCTCCTTCCTCTCCTGGCTCCTCCTCCCTCTTATGAAAGAGTGCTTCCTTCTTTTCCAGTGCCCGCCTGAGAGGAGAGGTTGCAAGTGTTGAATGGGTGAATCCCTCAAAAGCAAAGAGACCACATTCTCTTCTAGCAGGTGCCACACTTTCCCTGATTTTGCAACCAGGATTTTTGAAAGAATCATCCACTTGATGACAGTCTCATCTCCTGTCTGTCTTCACTCTGCAATTAGGTTCTGTCTCATGACTCCATTAAAGCTGTTCTTTTAAAAAGTGTCAATATAATTGCCAAATCAAGTGAAAACTTTGAGGTATTTATCTTATTGACCTGCCTACTTATTTATCACTGTGGAGCATCTTCTCCACACTCTCCAGGCTTCTGTGGCATCTTTTGTCCTATTTCCCCTGTAGTCTGCTTTCTGGCTCTCTTCTCTGTCTGTTTCTGTACCTTGATAGTCACTGGGTTTTGACCTCACCATTCCCTCTCTCCATGGCAATCTCATCTACACTGAACATGCTGGCTCCCCTGGCCTCACTGCTGTGTGGCCACCTTAAGCCCACGTGGGCCAACTTCCTCACCCCCCAGGTAGGTTGTCCTTCATTCCTGTGCTGGCTACTAGCTACCAGACTCCCCAGGGGAAGCTTGAGAATCATCAGAGATGCTACCTCCCCCTTATTCTTCAGCATTGAACTGATGCCAAGACCTCTCATTTCTATCTCTCAAATCTCTGGAGTCTGTCTCCCTTGCCTCTGCTCAGTTCCAGCTTTCACTAGCTCTGGGTTGTGACAGGGGCTCTTAGTGGCCTGTCTGCTTCCAGGCATAGTACCCATCAGTCTCCTACTCTGAACTGCCACCAAAGGAGGGCTTCCAGAATGTAATCAGATAGTACTTAAAACTTCAATGTCTTTGGAGACCTGGTTGGTTCATTGCCAGGGCAGGAAAAATACACCCTGAGCCTGAAGATCTTGTGCCAGAAAGTAAAGACGGGCACAAAGAAGACAGAGACTTTTGAAAGGACCCAAGAGCCAACCTGAAAGAACTCCAAGGAAAGCTGCAGTAATTTGAGCAAAAAAGATAAAATAACAGTGATACTGGAGGATAGCCATAGAATAAAGTAAACATCCATGTGTCTGTGGATGAATAAATGGATGAATGGATGAATTAATTAATAAATGGAAGAGAGGAGTCCGACCTTTCTTACACAAGAATTTCAGTGAGTATACATAGAAGAAACCAGAATGGGAAATCAACACTGAAGCTAGGCATGGTGGCATGTGCCTATAATCCAAGCAAGGGGTTGGAGACTGAGGCAGGAAATGTGCTAGTTTGATGGTCTGCAACAGAGTGAGATCCTGTCTGGGTCTCAGACAGGGTGGTGGGGATAGGAAGACAAGATTGTCATTGAAAACACCACAGTGATAATTGTTGCAGGCAAATCCACCAGTGGATGCTAAGATCATTGGGTGAGTTCCAGTGAAAGTGGTATTTGTCTGTTCTCAAATGGTCTCCGCCAATATATTTATTAATAAGAAAAGGAAAAATGGTAACCATGGAGAAACACAGCAGAACCATCGTAATCAAGAAACCAAGTTGTGTCACAAGTAGTGAGGCACGCTTTAACCCTCCTGTTCAAATGCCTGTCTTCAGTGACCTTGAGAAACTTGCCAGACCCAAGTGAAGGGATGTCATAAGATTAGCCCACCAGTACTCAGCGAAGTATTGGGGTCGTGAAAGACAAGGGAGAACTGAAGAGCTGTCACAGGTCAGAGGTAGCAACTAAACAAAGTATGGAACCCTAGTTTATATCCAGAGCAGAGCAAAGTCCAGGAAAAAAAACCAAAAAACTCTTATTTGAATAAATTCTGTAATTTAGTTGAAATAGTGCTCCAGTATTAATTTCTTTGTTTTGATAATTGCTAAATGAATGGACTAGAGTAACTGTACAGTTGTTTTTTTGTTTTTTAAGTCTAAAATTACTTCAGAACAGTTGAAAAGAAAACACCACCACCAGGAGCAGTTCTGTCTCTCAAGGTGAAGTCCAGACCCCTTTGCAAGTTGCCCAGGTCCCTGGAGCTGACTTCTGCCTGAGTACAGCCATCCACCCTCTGCACTTTCTAGCCTGCACCCTCTCTTCCAGAACACCGCATTCCCCCGGCTGACCCCCTCCTGGCATGCCTCCTCTCCTCAGATGCCTAGAAAACCCCTGCAGTGCCTGTTCCAGGTGCCCCCTCTGGGCAGTCTCTTGTGACTCTTGTCCCCTGTTGTCACAACTCCTTGGCCTCACCAATCCCTGGAGGCTCCTCAGTGTTTCCTGACTTTTCATGACTTTGACACTTTTTACTGATTTTTAAATTTTACAACAAGTATTTATTTTAGTGCATTATAGTTATCCATGATAGTGGGGTTCATTTGAACATATTTATAAATGCTATATCAGGTCTCTTCTTTCAGTCCCCAGTACTACCCACTTTCCTCTCTTTCCTACCTCTGACCCCCTTCTTTTTAATCTATTGGTCTTTTTTCCATCATTTTGACAATTTTTAATGAGTACTGACCAATTGTTTTATAGACCGTCCCTTCACTTGAGTTTGCTAATTTTTTACAAGGAGGTTGAGGTTGTGCACTGTTGACAAGAACACATGCCCATAAGTGAGATTGTGACCTCCTTGGTGCATTCGGTCCAGGGCACATAAGGATAGTGGTGTCCTGACACTGGTGATACTGCGGTGCCCTTGACTAGCTCCCTGTTTCTTCTTTATAATGAACAGGGATTTGTGGAGTGCTGTTTTGAGATCATGTTGAGCACGGCATTCCTCCTCAATTTTGTCTCACTAGTTTTAATATCCCTTAAGATTTTGTAACTCATTCTTTCCTCCAGTCCTTAATAGTTGGTCTCCAAAATTTTAGACTTAGACAGCAGAGAGGAAAACAGTACCATTTACTAGATGTGGACCCCAGGGTGGGGGTGGGAGTCGGGGATAGCCTTGAGCAAGCCGAGGAGAAAAGATTTATGGGACATAATGCTGGAGACGTCACACTGAGTGGATTAAAACCCAAACCCCTGATGTAATGATTTGTAGCGTTTTATTTTGTTGGCAATAAGTTTATGATTAGAAGCACTCATTAGTCAGTTCATAAAGGTTGATTAAGTTGGGATCAGGTTTCTAAATTCATTCCTGATAATTATCGTGCCTGGCACCTTTAAGAGGCTAGTTGTACAAAACAAAGGTGTGTTTCCCCCCATGCAGTTTGCAGTGGTTAGTGACACTTTATATCTTTTCCTTTGAGGATAGCTGCTTCTACCTGGTATCACTGTGTCTTGTAGTTGTGCAGACCTGCTTCCCTGTGGTCTCGGCAGGTATACTCTGCACAAGTTTCCTTGAGCTATCCTCCTGTAAAGTTATAATTCTCTTTCCATCTTCTTTTCAGAAAACACGTTCTTCCTTAAGATAGATTTCTTCTTCATTCACATCACGAGACTCTCAGACACACAATTGCTCTTTTCGTGTTTCTTCTGGATGTTGAAGTAATTGACAGCCAACTCAGAGCAGAGCCAGATACACAATGCTAAATTTCATCTCCAGAATGGCAGATGTGCTGTCAGGAGGAAAATGGACAGCATTCTGGTGCCTCCTCGTGTGTCATGTAATTGGGGAAAAGAGGCCATCAGGGGATGGGAAGGCACAGGTTGTCTCTGATCCTCTAGTGCAAAGGGACCTGCTTCAACTTTGCTTTGCTGTTGGCTGGCAGGATGCCAGCTGGACAGTAGCAAACCCTTGGTTTCCTGACATCTTTCCTAGGCCCTGTGTTTTTCCATTGCATTGTGACTGGGTTTTCCCAGGCAGTGCTAGTAGGACCTCCTCCTATATCCAGCCTTGGAGTCCAGTTCCACAGGGGCCTCCGTCTGAGGACAGATCCCTGCATTGTGGACCGCTGGGCTTGGAATATGTGGGGTCTGAGTGCTTGCACTGTTGACTGCAGCACACCTGGGCTACGGGCAGGGACAGCGCAAGCCAGCTGGTGTGGTGAGAGCTCAGTCGGTGAGGTGTTTCTGACATGTGTGGTCGTTCGATTTCAAGGCCACATGAAACCAGTCTCTGACACCACAGGGTTAAAATCCATTGTTTCCTCACCTGGCACTGTGCTCATCATCAAGCCAACAAATATATCAAATCCCAGGCATTTTATTAGGTAGAGAGATACAGCAGGAAGCAGAGCAGTCTGTTTTCATGATATTGACATTAAACAAGTAACGTTCATTAGTGGTGGTGTTATAAATTCTGTGAAGCAACATAAAGCCGAGGAGGGAGAGGAAATGATTGACGGTGGGTGTCCAACAGCTCTGGAGATGTCATTGGAGCAAAACTTAGGACCTGAGCATGTGGGAGGAGTGTGGAGGGCATGCCAGGCCTGGAGCGTGTCAGGATAAGCCACGCGCTTTTCACATACACAGCCATGGACCTGACCTAGCTGGCCTGGGATGGGACCCATGAATCTGCTTGTCTATAAAGCCTCTCTAGAAGGTTCTGGGAAGTGGAGTAGGGGAACTGCTCTTAAAATTCATTTCAGGATCTACGTGAGGGAAAAAATTTTGATCTCTCCAGGTAAAAGGAGAGCATTCATGGAGGAAATCAGGAGACTGTGAAGGACAGGAAATGCACTGCACCTCCACTGGCAGACCACCTCCTCCTCATCCTGCGGTGCTCCCACTGCCCAGGGAGGCTGAGGGCGGCTCCCCACAAGCAATGGCCCCTCCATGGTCCTGTTGCTTCTGCCCTCAGTACTCACTTGGCCTGCCACAGGGGGACCTGAGGACCCGCAGCTGGCCGTGCTGGGAGGGGAGCTTACCATGGGTCTCTGGACCCTGCTCATGTCCACCACTTGCCAAGGGACTTCCTTGGGCTTTTCTTGGAGACCTCCAGTCACGTCTCAGACATCTATGAATACTGTCCTCCTATGTTGATGGGACTTCTGGGTGGCAGGACTGTGACATAGACCAGTCCCTGTTTTCCCACCCTCATGTGTATACCAGAGGCCTTCATGAGAAGATGCTGTCTGTTGATGGAAAGATAATTGTAAATTGAGTTAACTTGAATAGAGCTCAAAAACATCCCTTAAAACCGACTTTATGCCAGGCATGATGGCGTACACCTGTAATCCCACCTGTAATCCCAGCAGCTCGGGAGGCCGAGTCAGGAGGATCACAAGTTCAAAGCCAGCAATAGCGAGGCACTAAGTAACTCAGTGAGACCCTATCTCTAAATAAAATGCAAAATAGAACTGGGGATGTGGCTCAGTGCCTGAGTGCCCCTGAGTTTAATCCCCAGTACCAAAAAAAAAAATAGACTTTATTATTATTAATTTTTTTTAAGATTTTATTTTTTAGAGCAGTTTTGGGTTCCCAGCAGAAGTGAGAGGAAGGCAGAGGGGGATGTGGCTTAGTGGTAGATTCCTGCTTGGCATGAGGCCCTGGGTTGGATCCCTGGCACTGTAAAATAATACTAATTGAGAAGAAGGCATAGAGATATCCCCTGAACCTGACCCCATTTGTGCATATTCCCCCCCCCCATTATCACCAACCCCCACCAGAGTGGCCAATTATTACCATTGATAAACCTGCACGGACACCTGGTTTACATCAGGGTTCCTTCCCACCCGTGTGCACTCTGTGGGTTTGAACAGATAAGACTTGTTTTCACCTCTCCTGTATCACATTGAGAGGCTTCACTGCCCAGAAAATCCTCTACCCTAAAGATCCATTTTTGATGTGGTTTTTGAAAGGTTGTGGAGGCAAAAGAGGAGTGGGGGGATTCTCTACAAAACCAGTTTCCAAAAAAAGCATGAATTACTAGTTTGGCATAAGAGGGCTGGCCAGGCACTGTCCTCATATATCAGCCTGGTCATGGTGGCTGCACAATTCCAGATGACATGAATCATTTAATCATGAGTAATGCCCATGAATCACCCCACATTTCTCTAAGTCTTGGCTTCTCAAACATTACATTCTCCTATGTTCTGTGTATGTGTTCTTCCTTTAATTGGAGAAGGCTTTTGCATCAGAGAAGAGGTCACTTAGGCTTAATCTCTCTTGTTGTCATATCATGTCCCCTGCAGTGAGGTCTGGAGTGATTCTTGAAAGAGAGGGAACTGGGCCTGATTACCTGGACTGCCACTGTGGCATTTAGACACATCGAACTTCCTCAGCAGTTTCAAAGCTTCTAAGAAGAGACCCCATGTACCCAACAGATTCCTTTGTCTCTACCACAATTATTTAAAAGTTGTAGACTCCTTTCATGAATATCAAACTTTGGATCATACCAACTTCTTGGCTGTGAGTGTAGCTCAGTGGTAGAATGTGTGCTTAGCCCAAGAGAGGCCCTGATTTAATCCCCAGCACCCAAAACTAATATTAACTTTTTGTTGTTTTGCAGCCCAGGGAGTTGAACCCAGGGCCAGTCTACCACTGAGCTACATACATCCTCAGCCCTTTTTATTTATTTTTTTAAATTTTTGAGATAGGGTCACACTCAGTTGCTAAGGCTGGCCTTGAATTTGTGATCTCCTGCCTCAGCCTCTCAAATCTACAATTACAGGTGTGCATGACTGTACCAGCCCAACTTCTTTTTTTTTTTTTTTCAGTTGTAGATGAAACACACAGTATCTTTATTTATTTTTATGTGGTGCAGAGGATTGAACCCAGTGCTTCACACATGTAAGGCAACCACACTTTACCATTGAGCACAGCCCCAGCCCCCAACTTCTTTATTAGCTACTTGCTACCAACCTTTTTCTACCACACCTTTTATTTTTCAGTGTTGTTAAGAAAAAGCAAATTTGATTTTGTTTCACTCTTTGCTCAACTTTAATAAAACAAAATTTTAAATGCTTGGCCAAAAGAAAGGTGATTAGATGAAAATAAACTTGGACTCTGATTGCAGGAGGGTTGTGTGGCTCCTCTGTGACTGGTTGGCTTGGCCAGGCTTAGCCCCAGAGGACTCGCAAGGCCCTGTCTGAGAGAGGAGTCTATGTAGTAATACCACGTGGCTCTGCCTGACTGGATGTCATGGCCCAATTGGATGGAAAACTTCTCAGATCTCTTGACTGCTACATTTTCTATGAGAGAATTGTAACTTAACATCACATAATAATAAAAACAAGGAGGGAGAAAGTCCTGGGAAGTGATATTGGCCAAATTGTATTGCTACACTGTGTGCACACATGAATATGTAACAACCAATCCCACCATTATGTACGATTGCAATGCACCAATAAAAAATGTGGAAAGAAAAAATAAAAAATCAGGGCTAGGGTTGGGACTCAGCAATAGAGCACTCGCCTAGCACATGGGAGGCACTGGGTTCGATCCTGAGCACCACATAAAAATAAATAAATAAAATAAAGATATTATGTCCAACTACAACTAAAATAAATAAATATATATATATATATATATATATATATATATATATAATTTTTTTTAAATAAAAACCAAGGATATTGTGACTTTTGACAAATCTGATTATGACCCTGTAGCTTACTGCAGTGAGGACAGAAAAGAACAGTTGATACATAATTTATAAGCTAACTTTAGAAACAAGCAATCAGTTATTAACCTTTAGCTTTATATTGTTGTTCATTGAATTCTCAGTTATATGTGACAGGGATAGGATTATGTGCAAGGTGAGAAAAATCTACATATAAAAGGGAAAGCTGGGGCTGGGGGTACAGCTCAGTTGGTAGAGTGCTTGCCTCACATGCACAAAGCCCTGGGTTCTAGCTCCAGCACCATTAAAAGGGGGGTGGGGGGGCTAAGGAGAAACTAGGCTAGATATTGAAGGGGACAGCTAATTGATGGGGATTCAAAATATTGGGGTTTATTGAAAGAAAGAAATGTCAAAATAGAATGGAGTAGGAGCCAAAGGCATACAGAGATTTAAACTGTGGGGTTGGAGGGGAAAAAGCAAAAAGGGGTCTGAGGCAAGTTCCTGGGCCACTGCAATAAGGCTGGTGCACAGCGGGTTTGAGGGACTCATTGAGATTGGAAGGTTCTAGAAGCCAGTCTTCCAGCTTTCATGGTTTGAGACAGACTGAAGCTCTTCTAGCTTTCACTATTTGTGTCAGACTGAAGCTCTTCCACCCTGAGGCTACCAACATGTGGCCTGCAAGCTGTGTGTCACCTGTGCAGGAGAGTATAAGTACAGTCATCAAAAGGAAGAGTTCGGCAACTCCTATAGACAGCAATTTGCTAGAGTCATTTGTTGAATCTACTGATAGAAACTATCGGGGCCTGTATTTTTTATGCCTTTTCTTTTTCATTTTCCTGGAAGTTAATTTTTATTATATCTTATATAATATCCATCTGGAATGGGTTGGAAATACAATAATATACCATGGATCAGTTGAGAAGCACCAGTTAAACCCTGGCTGCCCAGAGAGTGGTCTGGAGACCAGAGGCATCTGTCCACATCCCCAGAGAGCTTATCAGAGATGCAGACACTGAGGCCCTCCACCAACTTTCTCAATCAGAGAACCTTGTTTGACCAGGTCCCC